>NC_141538.1:69672500-70030000 GCF_021556685.1 Rattus norvegicus | reverse complement strand
TGGTCTTTTTATCTTTGAATATTATTGTTTTACACACACACACACACACACACACACACACACACACACACACACACACACACACACCACATAAATCTATCAACTTTCACTATGCCTGGACCTCACTGTGTGACTAGACTGGCCTGATAGATATCCCCTGGGATTGTTTCTGTTTGCCTACAATATATATTATGTTGAGAAATAGCCATCTCCTCACAACCAAGAAAATTTCAGAACTAAGCCTATAGGAAGTTTAGGTCAAATGCTCCCAAAATCCTGTTATAAAGGTAGGGGTGTCCCTTTTGTATTGTAGAAGGGAGAAGAAAAAGCAGTTAAGGATTTTTTATACCAGCCAGATTTATAATAGTAAATCTCCAACCCCCAAATGCCCATGCAGAGAATACAACTCAATAATATAATTGTAAGCGTCACACTTAGATTGGACAAATATACCACTACACTACTCTATTGCCCATCGCTGACATCCCTAGTTACTTGCAGCTCCTCCAGGCCACATGGGTCTGCTCCATCTTCAATCTCTTCTTCCTCCATCTTCTTCTCCCTCTGTCTTCTGTCTCTTCTCTCTCTGCCTTTTCCTTCCACTGGCTCTAGCCTTACCTGGCAAATTAAGATTTCATCTGACATCACCTGAGTACTTGACCTAGTGCTCGTCACAGCACCCTTCTTGAGAGAGCAGAAAATACAAACATCAAGCCACAGCATTTCTCCCCTTTTGTCCAATTAAAAGGCTTTTTTCTCTCCAATATGAATTGAATACAACTATTATCCTTCTGCAATTTATAAAGCATAAGACACACTTAACATCTGGTCCAACAACTTTGTCAATTTAGAAAAAGCACTCTATCATCTATCTTAGAAAAGCCAGAAAGTAATTTTTCCAACAGTGGTGGCCGGTGTTTAGTCCAAAGTTAAAACGAATGCTTGTGTAGTTAGAAGCTCAGCTGTGAAATGGTCAGCCACAAAGAGAAAGATCAATCTACAGGAACAACTGCCCCACTCAATTTGTAGGATGTTTGTAAGCTTCTGATGAGATGATATTACCCATGCTTAAATTCCCAGTTTAACACAGTCGTCTTTGCTGAATGTCCTGATTGCTACCATTCTACTGCTGATACCTGTCTGTTGCTATGGATTTCTTTTGTTCCTGCCTAATATGTACTTAATAAACTCACCTGCTTTTTAAATGAAAGTATAAATGTCATGAATTGCTTTCCACTGTATACAGAATACTGTTACTCTGTCAGGACTACGGTTTCAGGTGCCTACTCTGATGATCTTTGCACTGGTGCTGGGGAACTGAACTGAGCTCTTCATGCTGCGCAGGAAGGACTTTGCACACTAAGCCATCTTACAGACCCTTTTATTTATTTATTTTTAATTTTTATTTTTTTAGGAAAGCCTTGTCTTGAGATATTTTACCTATGAATTTTCTTAGTTTTTATTCTCATAGCTTTTGTAGTTGCATACTGAAATTTCGTAAGAATAATGCACAATGTTAATCCCTCAACACAGTTTTCCTCTTGGAACTATTTAATATTCTCTGGATCCAAGAAATTACCAGATAATATAATGAGGGTGATGCATAAATCCCCAAAATTCTTAGACTTTATTCTTTACACACTCAAATCCACTCTGTAAAGTATGTTTGGACTCATTTCTGCAGATTTAAGAATTCTACTGATGCTCTGGAAGTTTGAACTGGGTTTAAAGAAGGCAGTGTTAGGTTCTGAGATGTTTTTATGTAGACAGATAAAATCTATATAAAGATTTTGATGGATTGTTATATAACATCCCCGGTGAATAATGGCATCATGAAAATAAATATATTATTTAGACAATGCCCAGGAAATTCAGTTATAAAATAATTGTATCTACATTTTCTAAGAACAAAGATTTCCAGGAAGAAGTAGCAAATGAGGAGAGCCGGAAGGGGGCAACAGCAATGTCAGCAGGGACAGCAGTTGCAAAGTCAACTCCAGCACCTAGAAAATGAAAATAAAGCAACAAACACTGAAATGGATACAACTAATAAAATCTATATGCAAAAATATGAAAGGTCAGCATTAAAATAAGTTATTTTCTGATATAATGATCTATTATCTATGTATGTATGTGTGCATGCATATATATACATATATATTCCATTTATCATCTCTCTGTCAATATATCTATCCATCCCTCATTTATCTATCTATTCATCTATCATATATATATATATATGTATATATATATTCACATGCCTATCCATATCTTTACCCACTTTCCCACTGGAAAAGCTATGATGAGATTGACTTCTAAATAAGAATGGGGCATGGCTTATTAAAACTGGAAATTATAATCAAGAACTTATTCATTTTGGAGGAGGGGGAGATATTGATGAGATCACTCTAAAAGCATGCTTTCTGTGTAGATGGTAGAAATGCATCAGAAACAGTTGCTTCAGGAATCACAGATAGGTATGAAAGGAGAGAAAGGCGCTCACTGCCTCTCTGCTAGCTTTTTAAAATATTCCTTTTTGTGGTTGCTTTTTCTTTATTTTATAACTCTTTCCCATTTTCAAATATGAAATTGACCAGATAGAAGAGAATTAACAAAGTCAGAAACATCTCTGTCCCACATTCCTGCTCCTTCAGATAGCTATTGGATAATCCTTCCAATTGTCTTTTTCCACTCCATATACATTTTATAGTACTTAATATTTGTAAATGTGAATCTGTCAGGATTAACAATGTAAAGAAGTGCTAGAGCTCATTTTTATGATTTTAGTATTACCGAACACAATAATAAATACATATATAATGATTAAATAATTATTCATATAAACTCACATAGAATAAGAAGTTGCTTTAAATACAAGAAAGCAGATTATCTACCTCCAAGGTATCTACTGTGTCTAAGCAAGTCCACAGGAACTCCTTATGCATTTTGGAATGCTTCTTTATGTTTTCTTATAGCTCATGTAGGCAGACATTTCCCAATTCTATCAATCTTCCATGGTGAGAGATAGCTTATTTCACAGATAAATTGTTATTATAACTCACAGTGGAATCCAGAATAATCTAAGACACAGTAGTAGGACAATCCCCTGGAGGATGTAGGGCCAAATCAATCACACTTTGTAGCATTATTCACCTCACTGCGGAAACATTTCTATCAGGTAAAATAAAAGCAAAATGTCAGAGGCAATTGTGAGGAATAAAGTCATTCAGAGGAGGGCAATACAGGACTAAGCAGGTATGTAGAAGAGAAGTGGATGCTCTCAGTTGAGCCCTTGGTGTCCTAAAGAAAATCAAATTAGGAAAAATAGTTGCTCCAGAGAGACATATATGGTCTTATCAATTATAACATAGATACTTAAGAATGTCATACAACAGATATGCTAAAGAAATATTATAAGGAAGACAGGCGTCATCCTCTCATGTGACACAAAATATATGACACATCTAAGAGCCCAAGAGTCGGGTTTCAAGGAGAAAATACATTCAGAATGTTGAAGGGAAGATAAGTCCTGAAGAGAATGGGCTGAATGACCTTGGTGATTTCCCTCTGATGTTCTGAATACTCCTGATGGTAAGAAGCCCTGGGACGCAAGATGATCCTAATTTTGAGTAGTTCTCCTAGTAATACATTTAATCAGAGGGGAAAAAACATTTCCATCTGTTTTTCAGCTCTAAAGGGCATAGAAAGGCATAAGAAAAATATAAATAAAAGTAAAGGTGGGTGTGAGAAAATAAAATTTGAAAAGCCATGCCTAAAAGGCTTTTTCCTCATGAATTAAAAAGGAAAGGGTCTGTCAAAGTAAGATATGGCAGACGTGAGACAAGATGAGACATGTAAGTTTGGGCTAATTTACCAAGGGAGCTTTTAAATGGAGCCAAACAGAGGCATAGAGTAGCATTGGCTTGTCAACTTATAATGTACTAAAATACATTATTAGTCTCCTTTTCACACCTTCTCTCTGTTCTCTTAGATCGCACACTAGGCTGCACTCTGGCTTTTTGAGTTTGACAAGGTGATTGGCCTTGGTCTGGTGATAAAACACGAGATGTTCCTATATACTTAGAAATAACTTACATTATTCCTTGCCCTTTTAATATTGTGCCATTACTGCTAGAATAATTCTTCAGTGAGTTTACTTATGCAAAGGTATGGGAATTGATAGAGAAAATTCACAGCCACAAAACTTTATGTAGAGTCATCCAAAAACTGACCCAAAATAATTTTGCATTACAAAATTATTTGTAATTTGGGTTTGGGTGGTTTGGGTGGGAAGTGGGGGTGGATGGGGAGGGGAACACCCTTATAGAAGAAGGGGAGGGTGATGGGATAGGGGAGTTATATCAGGGAAACTGGGAAAGGGAATGACATTTGATATGTAAATAAAAATATTCAATGAAAGAAAAAAAAACAAGGTGGTTTGGTATTCAGCAATCCTGGAGGAGGGGGACTAGGTAGATAGGGCAAAGATCCACTAGCAGAAAATTAATTGTGGTTCCAACAATATTCTAACATTTACATCAGTTTCTATACTATTTCAGGTTAAGATAGATAATTGGTCATACTGGACTGACCAAAACTTTGTATAGGTAAAGAAAACACAAATAATGCTAGAAAGTTTTCAAAGTGTTGATAAAAACTATAAAGAGTGATGTAGAGAGAAGAGGTTCTGGAAGAATCGTCATACACTGAATCAAACATACCTGTTTAAGAGAGCAGAGGATATTTTTTAACTTACAAAAATACCTTTAATTGCTTTTATTTAAAGTTATCAAACTACAGGTTTTAAAATACATACCCATGTGTATTGGTTGGCATGGCGGTACACACCATTAATCTCAGCATTTAGGGGTAGCAGAGGCTGGTGGTTCTCTGTGAGTTCAAATCCAGCCTGGTCTACATAGAGAGTTCCAGGACAGTCAGAGCTACATAGTAAAACCATGCCCCCCCCCCCAAGAAATATGTATTTCTTTTCTTTTTTTGGCTTTCTTTTTTAAATTTTTTATTATAGATATTTCTTTACTTACATTTCAAACGTTATTCCCCTTTCCGGTTTCCTGTCCATAAGCCCCCATTCCCTCACCTCCCCCTTCCCCATATGGGTATTCCCCCTATACATCCCCCTTACTGCTCCCCCATATTCCCCTGCACTGGGAGTCCAACCTTGGCAGGACCTAGGGCTTCCCCTTCCACTGGTGCTCCAACAAGGCTATTTTTTTTATTATTTTATTAAGGAAATAAAAGCATAGGATGTTGTGAGGGAAGAATATTAAATAGATGTTATGGAATTTAGAAAGCAATAATTCTGATGCAAAAATCTTCTTATGGCTGTAGAAACAGTTCATGTGAGCATACCGATTTTGACCTATGCTGTTCAGTGGTGGAAGATAGGTAAATGGACATAACGTAATTAAAGCCCAGTATGTTCTGCTTGGTGAAGAATTTGATGTGAGTTCTGAGAAACTTGAAGTGAAGGATTAGGAGTTACTCATTAGTAAAAATAGGGAGTCTAAGCTACTCATAGAATAAAGTTTAACCTCGGACTCACCAGGAGAAATCACCAAATCAGGGAACTGCAAGACAATATCTTCCCCTCTTTTTAAAATATGGTTTTGATGCATAATGCGTATGCAATAGCATGCTATATCAGCAACTGAGATCTGGATCCTTTTTCACAAAGTATGACCCGATGGAGCTATCAATGACAATAAGAAACAACTCGTGCATGGAACCTAGTAAAACATCTCATCCATTTGCTGACATTATATTCCCCAGGAGAAAGCAGTAACATACAGATAAGCAGAATAATACAGCACGCATTTTTTTCTATAGGTTTTTCATATTCACTTTTATGTGTGCACTGCTACTGTCGCATATTTCAATGATTATATGTTTTCAACTGTGTCATGGCATTAATTATATTTTTCATTTCTTTGTTAATAGCTTTTCTGTAGTTTCCAATTTGACTGTAACTTTAAAAATGCTAGTACAGCCATTTTGAGGACGGCTGCTGGTAAACATACAGACATAGTTCTTATAGAATTGGAAGGAACTGAAACATACAGTAAGAATATGATTAATCTTTTGTAAATACCTTCCATATTTTCCAAACTGACTACACTATTATATGTCTTAACTGACAACATATGACCAATTTTTGTACATTTTCACTATATTTGCTACTTTCCCTGTTTTATTAGTCATTCTGAAGAGTGTACATTGTTCCATGACTTGGGTTTCTCTTATTCTGATGTAATTAGGAATGTATTGAAGTATCTAAAGTACAGAGGACAATGCTGTGAATGCTACATGCTCGAGTGAGCTGTGCAAATTTTAATATTAAAAGCTTAAGGTGCATGGTCATGGATGATTATCAACCTACCACTTCAAGACTTGGAGAAGGGCTTCAGCAGAATGAGTCCTTAAGCTTTTGTGATCTCTCTCTCTCTCTGTCTCTCTCTCTCTCTCTCTCTGTCTCTCTCTCTCTCTCTCTCTCTCTTTCTCTCATATGTCTTTTATATTTTCAATGATATGGTAAAGACAACTATAAGGAAACGTATAATTTCAATTTCCATGTGTCCAGTTGATTATTCATTTAAGCTTATTCTTAGCATCAAGCATTTTGTAATAAGTGTAGAGAAGTTTTTTCATATCACATTTATTCAACGCATTTCATTCAGCTCAGTCCCGAAAACCTGAGTGTGGTGGCTTGCGGACTGAATAAAGAACAGACCAAAACCAAAAACAGAAAACAAAAGAAGAAAAATAAGAAACAGTAAACAAACAAGCAAACAAAACACTCTTATAACAAAGCTGGGACCAGGTAGGCTATCCTTGCTCTAATGGAGCCACCCAACTATGCAACAGCAGAGAATCTCAGTAAAGAATGGGGGCTTAGCATCATAATGGAGCTGTAGCGACACAATGTTACGGTTTCTAGTTTCTGCTCACTCTGCCAACATTCACACTACAACCATACAAACATGCACATACCTCTGAGCCTGACTTGGGCTGGAAGACAGGGAGGAAGTTGGGAGATTTTGCCTCTTCACGTGTCTGAGGCATTTAGTCCTTATCTGATGGCTTTGTCCATGTCTAACAATTCACATTATTCACATGCACTCCTGTCTTCTTCAACCCTACATTTATTAAAAGTTGCTTTTATCTTTAAGTTTTGTGAACTAATCAAAAGGCAAGAAACACGTAGCATTCAGTTTTCCATCTTAAACAATATAGAGGACGCACCAACGTACTTCACCACATTTGTATACATTCTGTCACATGTTTTATGGAATTCACATTGAGAAATGGCTTACAAGAAATTCCGATTAAGTGGAGTCACCAAATTAAATGCAAGAGTTTCTCAATATGAGCTGAATATATTTCAGAGCTTGTGAAAATACATGTTTTAAAGTTTTAAATCCACCTCAGGATTTGCCTAATGTGATATAGTATATGAATTTAAGTATATGCTGAACTCTTTTCAATTTATAAAAAAAAACTAGAAAAATTTTGAAGCTTTCAAAGGTTTTATATATTTCTGAAGTAATAACAGTACAGATGGTACTCAACACTCAGGACTAAAGAGAAATGTAGAGAAACTGCAAATCGACTTCCAAAGTGTTTGTACACGTTTGCACTCCCACCATCAATGGAGGAGCTTTTCCCTTGCTCTGCACCTTCACCAGTGTGTGCTATCAGAGTTCTTCATCTAAGCCATTCTAACTGGCATGAGATGGAATCTCAGAGTTGTTTAGATTTACATTTCTCTGATGACTAAGGATGAATATTGCCTTAAGTGCTTCCTGGCCCTTCGAGATGCCTCAGTTGAAAATTCTCTGTTTAACTATGTACCCCATTTTATAATTGAGTTCTTTGAAATGTTGGTGTCTAACTCCTTGAGTTCTTTATAGATTTTGGTTATTAGTCCTCTATTAGATGCAGGGTTAGTGAAGATCCCTACCCAATCTGTAGGTTCCAATCTTTTTCCTACTGACAGTGTCCTTTGCCTTACAGAAGCTTTTCAATTTCATGAAGTCCCATTTATCAATTGTTGATCTTAGAGCCTGAGCCAAATGCAATAAATGATATTTCTCACTTTTTCATGTATGCAATTTAGTGTGTCCAGTGTTATGAGGGGTGTTTCAGGATCATTTGTGTGGAGGAACAGGAGAGATGGCCAGATGGCCATGAGAATGAATGGAAATCTGCAAATGAGCAGGTTAGGAAACAAGGTGGCATCTCCAGGACATGACAGAGACCTGGGGAAAGGGGAACACCCAAGAAGGAATGTGGATTACTTTAGCTGTGACTCATAGTATTGGGGATATTGAACCTGAAGACGTTATCTCCTGTAGCCAAGCAGGAACAAAAGTGAAGCTATAGGGACACCAATCCACCTACAAAACTTTTAAACTCAAATTTATCCTGTCTACAAGAAATTCAGTGAAGGGAGATGGAGCAGACACTGAGAGAAAGGCCAACCAATAACCATCCCAAATTGAAGCCCATCTCATGGACAAGCACCAATCCCTGATACTATTAATGATACTCTGTTATGCTTGCAGACAGGAATGTCGTATGGTTGTCGTCTGAGAGGCTCAACCCAGCAGCTGACTCAGATGCATACACCCACAGCCAAATGGCGGATGGGGTTGGGGACTCTTATATAAGAGTAGGGGGAAGATTTGCAGGCCCCAAAGGGGATAACACTAGGAATATAGGATTAATGGGGGTCCCACATCTGCTCTTCCTCAGGTCTCTGGCTGCTCTGGGAAGGCAAGATGTGGGAAGTTTGATCACACTGACCCATGTTTATACCCCATGAAGCAGCCAGGAGGGTGCTGGGCTATGAGAAGCTGAGGGACACTGCTCTGGGGGTGGGGAAGGGGCAGAGGGGGAAAAGTGGGGAGATGCTCCAGCTAGTCCTGCTTGGAGAGTCTGGCTAGACAGGGGTGGGCTTGAGGTCACTACTGGGAGCCTAAGAAGACCTTCTGCAGGAGATTAGATCCCAGCTCTGTATGCAAAAGCCTTCTCTATGGATGCTAAGAAAAGAGGCAGTCCATGGTTTCAAGGCATTTATTTATTGTCATGGCCAAAGGTGGATGAGTAAACCATACCCCATTTCTTAGGCTGGGCCTGAGATTAAATATCTTTTGCAGGGAGGAGTGTCTGCAAATGGAAATTCATTGGCTAAACCTCCAGGCCTGCCTTTAGGTACCTAATTTTGATAGAGATCTGTTTTGCACCCACATGATCTGTTGTCATGTCCTCTACCTGTGAAAGGGATTGGGGTATTGCCCTTAAGTGACTCATGGTCACAAATCTATGGAGGCCTGCAGGCCAGTGACCAACCTGGTTTCCTGAGAGCTTAGGGAAATGCCTACCATCCCTTTCAGGGTCATCGGGGTTTCAAACCATAGCTCAACCAGGAACCAGGATGTCTTTCATTGTCCTACACAGGAAGTCCAACAGAGTCAACTAACCTTAGACCCTTAGGGCTTTTAGTACTGTCCTCTACTGTTGTCCACCACTGTCCACCACTGTCAACCACTGTTGTCCACCACTGTCCACAACTGTCCACTACTCTTGTCTACCACTGTCCACCACTGTCCACCACTGTCCTACTCTCAACCAACCAAAGAGTATATATGAGCTGGACATAGGCCTCCCCACTCATATGTAACAAATGTGTAGCATGATCTTCATGTGGATCCAGACAACTGGAGCAGGGGCTGTCCCAAAAGCTGTTGCCTGTTGTTGGGATATATTCTTCTATTGGACCACCTTGTTTGCCCTCAGTGTGAGAGAATGCACCTAACCCTGAAGAGACGTGATGTGCCAGTGTGGGACTATACCCAGGGAGAGCATCTACACTTTCAGAGGAGAAAAGAAGCAGGGATGGAAGGGGGGGATTGTGGGAGGGGGAGCAGTGAGCAGACTGTAAAGAACATTTAAGAAAAATAAAAAAAGAAAGAGAAATGAAGAAACTTGAAGGAGTTTAAAACAGAAGACAATTTCTTCTGTCAATTCACAGGGCAGGAAAGAGTTGTTGGAAATTTGGGATTATACAACATTGATTTAATCAGGGAAGGCCAAAGTTTTAGTCTGTTTTGTTCTGTTTGTTTTTTTGTTTTCAACACAAGGATTTTCTGTGCAGCCCTGAGTGTCCTAGAATTTACTCTGTAGAACACTCTGTCTCCAAACTCACAGATTTAACTACCTCTGCATATGTGCCTTCACAAGGTGAGGATGAAGATCTTCACACAAAGAAAGAATGAAGGGAGAAAAGAAGAAAGACAATGAAGAAAGAAGGGAGAAGGAGAGGCTAAACGTTGAGCAGGGGGGCAGTGAAGGGCAAGGAAGGCATCCTGGTGGAGCTGAGCCTGAAAGGAAGGGGGTGATTAGAGGTTCAGAATCTGAAGAATTGGACATGAAAACAACCAAGGAAACAATTTTGTTTTGTTTTTTATCATAAATGCTATTAATGGCCAAAGTAAGGTCTTTAATCAAAGAAACTATATATTCACATTGGCTGGCCCACTCTTCAATAAAATTGCAAACTAAAAAGAAAATAGGTAGAGATGAATACAGGAAACAATAAAAAACAGAAGGCTCACAAATTTAAGCAATCTAACTATTTCATTTGAAGCTTCTTGGAGAGGACTTAGGTCCAATTCCTGGCACTCTCATGGTGGCTCATAACGATCTCTAACTCCAACAATAGACAATTTGATGTCCTCTTCTGGCGTCCACGAGCATCAGGCATGCATGTAGAACACTAGGCCACACAGGAAAAACATTCATACAAATAAAAACAATAAAATAAATCTTCAAAATTTATTTAACAATTCAGCAAGCACAGTGTTAGTTGATGTATACAGATCAGATCAGTTGTATTTACTGTAGTTCATGTTGATGGACCATGTGTATGTCCAGCCTCATGTTCTATTAAGGATACCATGATCAGGACTGCTTGTCTCTGTGTCATTATGAGTATGCTTTTATTTCATTTCACAGTATTCTAATTTAGATTATAAATTATATACTGATGTTACACTATAATTCTTCAGAAAAAGCCCATTTCTATTTAAAAGGTAAATTACTGTGTTGGTTTGTGTGTGTGTCTATGTGCGTGTCTGTGTGTGTGTTTATGTACATGAACACATTGAAAATGATTTTATGTGCAAACTCAAGGACAGAATGTGATATGATACATTATTTCTGAGAAATTTAGGCAATAAAAGTAAACTAGACAGTACATAAATTTGTAGTTAATCTGGATTGGGAGCAGATTCAATTTGAATAATTTTGACTAATTTTAATCAAGTATATATGAAAGATGCTTCAAATAAAACTTAAATTTCTTTTACATAAATCACAGAACAGATTAACATTTTTATATCAAATGTATAATCATATCAGTAATTTTAGAAGCATTAACTATTGTTCATTTATAAAGCAATAAAATTTATTTTTGCAATTTTGACTCCAATATTAGATAAGCTATTGATGGCTTTTTTTGATAAGTTCTCATACATGGGATATTACAAATATAAGCTGAAAATGCCAACATAGGACAGAATCAACTTTAAATATTCTGTATTACTTCAAATATAAGCATGAAAATAACTCAAAATTCACTGTATGTGTTTACAAAAGACTGCATTATTCATAATTTTGCTCAAGTCAAGACATACATAATTACAATGTCTAAGTGTATTTCTCAGATGTTATTTCATATGTTATTTGTGTAACATATAATAAAAATTAACATTTGCTAAACAAGCATGAGAGCAAGGCTCTTCTCAATGTGTTACATTTATGTTTCCATGGATTGCTCACAACAGTCCCTTTGTTCTGGGCCTATGCTTTCTCTCCCATCTCAGAAGAAAGACAAAACAACTCATTCTCTAAACTGTCATGGCTAGTAATTAGTTATGACCAGAACCAAATAGTGCCAAATTTTAGTCTAACTTAATGGGTCAGACTGAAACTCATATTTACATTAGTTTCATATGAATCCATTAGTGTACTTGTGAGCACACATACACAGAGTATATAAACAAAAGTGGTACAAATACATACACAAATATTTCATTTCAGTTTAAACTAAAATGCATCTGTTTTTAGAGCAGAGTCACCTTTTTATATTCTTTCTGATAGATGCTGATTTGTTTCATCCATGATCTATTACTGTGAACCACCCATTGCTGTATGATAGCCGTCCTCATCAGTGGAATAACAACTTCCTCTCAGAACAGCGACAGTAGCCTAACAATATTGTAGATGGTTCATTCTTTTATGTGTATCTTTCTTAGAGTTTGTATAAATTCCATCATCAACATTGACTCAACCAATATTTTCACCTTGCTAATTTTCTGCACTCATATATCCATGCAAATATTAGACTTTAGCAAGTTTGAGTCATATAAAAAGGTATTTTTTAAATTACATACTGGTGTATTTATTTAATAAAGTATTTTTCTCTTTTGTATATAAAGAGTACACAAAGGACATGGTTTATGGGCTTCTTTGCTGGGATGCTGTCATATATTAAGCATGATCTTAAAAACTGGCATGATCTATAACCCAGAAATAAATCATCCACAATGACTTTCTGTAAAAAGTTATGAAATATTTTTCATAGTTTGTTTAGACTGTGGTTTTGTAATTCTGAAGTGGAAACTTCTAGTTCCTTTGGAAAGTTAGTTACGTCAAGTGCTGTTTTGCTGGGGCTTACAGGTGAAAGGATATCTTGCTAAAGCAGACATGAAAAGAATGTTTTCCTGAGGCAGATAAAGGTGAAAGGTCACTTGATAAAGGAGTATAAATATGACCCCACAGACAGTGGGAGATGAGCACTGAGCCTTGGTTCCTCTGCCCAATTATTCTTCACTAAGGACACCCAGCTATTGGTTCACCTCACATGTGTTGTTGAGCTCAACTTGTGATAACACCACCATTGAGAGAAACTCACTCAAGAACTGTTTCTGAGGTTCCTGCAGCAACTTGTTGCTTCTGCGGCCTTGCCTCAGAACAGTTGGAGAGCCTGGCAGTTTCTTCAGGATTGAACTGCAGCTGCCTAGTGTCTGCTTGCTGAAAAGACTGGACTATAGCTGCTGGTTCATGCCTAGATACTGCCTGCATAGAGGACTGGTTTACAACTGGCAAGTTGTATTTGATGTTTCCTACAGGACTGAATTACTGCAAAAGAAGATCCAGCTCACCCCCAAAGAACTACTGCTGAACAGGCCCACTTCTCTCATAGCCTGATAACTTTTCTCTTCCACTTCCCCTACTGGGTGGTAGGCTAGAGGAGAGGTTGAACACTTATTAAATGTAGGTTGCAAAAAAATGTATGCCTACATAGCTCATCCTGTATAGTTTATCAGTATGTCTACATGTGCTGTGTGTCAGAGAGGCAGAGACAGAGAGGGAGAAAGAATGTTATTTGAAAGCAGTTATAGTATTTACTCACGAATAAAACTTTATTATTTTTAATATCTTTATGGAAATATGTATTATTCGTTATTCATTTATATGTAGCAAACACTTTCTGGAATCTCACAGAGGATTACTGCCTACTGATCCCTTGGCAGTGGGATTATGGATAGTGAAACCTAAAATGAGGTGTACTAAAGCCTCATGTAATAATCAACTTTATTCAGAGCATCAGACAATTTATATTCTTGGGGTTAAGAGTCACATAAGTAGGGGCTGGGGATTTAGCTCAGTGGTAGAGCACTTGTCTAGCAAGCTCAAGGCCCTGGGTTCAGTTCTCAGCTCAGAAAATAAGAAAAAGAGTCACATGAGGAAAGTGTCACCTCACAAGGATGAGCCTCCCATAGTATGTAAACAGAATGTAGCAGGCATACCTCACATAGCAAAAACAAACAAAGAAGTAATAGTATCAAATTGTAATGAAAAATTTAAACAAACCCGTTCCTTCCTGCCAGAACTACAAAAATATTTTCCAAGAACATGTCTGTGGTTTGAAAAACAGAGGTCACAAGACTAAGACTTTTGTCTTCTTTTCTTGGACTTTCCTCCCAAGGACTCTGAATTGCATTCTGCGAATCCATTCTGGGACCATTTCTGACAATTAATCATGGATTTTTTGTTGTTGGTGTTGGTGGATTTCTTTTTGTATTGAGGAACTAGAAATAAATTATATTTACATATTTTTATCAAGCAACTGAATTATATATTTTCCACTGTGATATTGTAAGTTTATTCTGCATCTTTAAAAGATGTTGTTTTTTAAACTTTTAGTATCATTAAAATACACATGTGATGTTAATGATTACCTAGTTAAAGTTTCATGACCTTTTTATTAGGAATTCCAGTTTTATAACTCTAGTTCTATGTGTTCTGTGAGTCTTGTGCTATTTTCCTAGTTTTACAAATGGAATTTCCATAGTTCATTAACTCTGAATATGTAATTATAATCAGTGCAATATAATAATGCAGAATTTATCCAGGTGACATAAAGTGACACCCATTAATAGCTTGTAGGCTTTTAATCATATATCTGAAGCTACTTTTGACATTCTATTAATTAGTCATTAGTAAAGCAATGAAAATTTAAATTTTGTTTTGTGACTTGTTAGGTAATATATGTGTACCAGTAGAATATACAAAATGATAAGAAAAAACATTGGACCTAAGGTATATAATATCAAATGCAATTGCAATCAAAGTGAAAGAACTGAGTTTTCATAAGAGAGTCATAAATCATAAATCTTAAGGGAGTTAAAAACATGGGTCCTGAACCTTTTGAGAAAACTGTTACACACACCATAAACATACAGAAAAGTATTCTTAGAATCTTTTTTAAAACATTTGCTATATTAACATTACAGCATGAAAAAGAAAATAATCTCACACTCATTTACCCAGGAGACAAAAATAACACAAGTCATTTTTCAAGAAGGAACACTAACAAACCATATGAGCTGTAATAGGTACGAAAATAGAAGAAGCTATAACCAGATTATATAGCAAGCTCTGACGAGAACCAAGTAATGAATTCCACAACTTCAGAGAACACCAAGAATGAGTTTTAAAATTTTAAGTTATACCTTCTCATGTCATATTCATGCTTCAAAATATCAGAAATATATGATCTTTCAAAATGACCCCTGGATTCAGCTGTCCTGCCATCATTTTGCCTCTCTCACCCTTCTTTACCCACCTTTGTCCAATTTGATCCTACCTTCTATTAAATACCATCATTTATCTATAACTACCCCCTCTCTGTCTTAGGGTTTTCATTGCTATGAAGAGCTACTATGACCAAGGCAACTCTTATAAAGAAAATCTTTTAATTGGGGCTAACAGTTTCTGAGGTTCAGTCTATTATCATCAAGGCATGAAGCATGGTAACATCCAGGCAGGCATGGCACAAGAAACAGAGCTGAGAGCTCTACGTCTTGATCTGAGTAATACTAAGACTGATGCTACTGCACTGGATGGGGCTTAAAGACCCATTCCCACAGTGATACACTTCCAAAAGGTCCACAGCATTTAATAGTGCCATTTCCCATGGGCCGAGCATATTCACACCAGCACACCTTCCTAGGGAGATCTATCCCTTCCTGATCGTCCTTACTTAGATTACATAGCCTCTGTGGTCATCTATATAGTAGCTTTAGTATCAAATACTTACTGCTAACATGTACATATAAGAGAATGCATGCCATCATTGTCTTTCTGCATGTGGATTTTCTCTCTCAGGATGATTGTTTTTTGGTTTTTGGTTTTTGGGTTCTTTTTGTTTTGATTTGTTTAGCTCTGCCAATTTGCCTTCAAATTTTATTATTTTGGTTTTTAGATGGGTGGGAGATATGTAATTGTTTACATGTACTACATTTTCTCTATCCATTCTTCCATTGACAAACATCAAGGTTATATTTCCAATTTTTGGCTATTATGAATAGAAGTTATGGACATGGTTGAGCAAGTGTCTCTGAAATAATATGTAGAATCCATTGGGAGATATATATAATGAATTCACTAAATAACAAGAGAAACAGAGCCCAAACTGGATAACTCTGGTCACTAAATGAAGTTCACAGTACTGAGAAATGGAATTCATCTAATTGAGTTGTTGGCCCATGGCAATTCCTAAACAACCCACTCCTGCCAAGGATATTTGTTGCTTGCTACAAACTGATGATAATTTCCCATTACTGATGTTAGTGCATATTCAACTCATTGAATGTAGAGAAGTTGAGTAGGTGCCTACTTAGAGCCTTCATCCTATGAACCAATGTTTATGCTTCTATAAGGTACTCTTCACACTTCTAAAGGAGAAAGGAAAAGTCTAACCCAGCTATAAATCTTTTACTCTACAATGCTGTCTTGCTTGCAGATATGCTTGTCAACAAAGGCACAAATCATATAGAAGTAATCAGCCAAGATCTGATTAAATTTAAGTCTCACTCCATGAGATGAAACCCATACCTGACACTATTTAGTTGTCCAGTAACCTAGAGAATCCAGGGTCCTAGGAAGAAATAGAACAATACTGTTCTTCTAAAGAAATTTAACAATAATATGATACCTAATGACATTCTATGATATACATAGATCAGAGCTTTGCTCAGCCTTCAACAGACACACTTCTTCCTGTAACAGAGAAGAAAAGATAAGATACCCATAATTACCCCAAGAGCAGAGAGTGAGATACCTTGGAACACTCAATCCTATATGGGATATTTCCACCACATTCCTCACCTTATGGCTCAAGGAAACTTATGGAAAAGGAAGGGGAAAGAAGATGAGAGCAAGAGAGAATGGAAGACACCAAAGAAACATGCCCTTATAAACACAGTAGGATAGATGCAAGTATGAACTCTCAGAGACTGTGGCAGAATGGACTGGACCCACATGTGCCAAGTGGGGTCTCAACACTGACAGAGTACGTTAAAAATGCCCCATCACTACCTCCAAAGACATTTCCAATTAATAGTGAATCACAAATGAAAAGTTAAGTCTCCCCAACAGAATCTCACTGGGAATACAAACCACTTTTTAGGAAAGGCCCCCATGAAGAGTAGAAGATGGCCAAAACCTACCCAATGCCATATTTGGAGAATTTCTTTGCTTTATAATGCTTTTTTTTCAGAGCATATTTTTAACCTTACACATTCTTTATGTTTTGGCACCTAGTTTTGTGTATGTCTCTGCCATATGTATGTATTTCTTGTGCTTTTTCTGTCTCTTTTTCTTCTGTTTGTTTGTCCTGATCTATCTGGTTTGTCAGGCTTTATTTCCTCTTATATTACTTAATGCTATCATTATTTTCTAGATGCCTCCTTTTAAAAACAGAGACATAAATGGTGTGGATTCGATGAGAGGGGAGATGGGGAGGATTTCAGAGGAATTAGGAGAAAGTCTGTAATCAGAATATATTGTTTGAAAAACCATATATTTTCTTTTAAAATTGTTTTCCATTTTATTAAAGATAGATTATTTCCTCATACAATATCTCCTATTTACAGTTTCTCTTTCCTGTACTCCTCCAAATTCTACCCCTCCTCTCCTCCAATCCAGATCTACTTCCTTTCTATCTCTCATTGCAAAAGAGCATGCTTCTAGGAGATAGCAAAACATAACAAAATAAACTATACAACTATGATAAGATAAAATAAAAACCATCATATCAAAGTTGGACAGGGCAAACCAACAGAAGGAACAGAGCCTCAAGAAAAGGCAGAAGAATCAGAGGCCCACTGGTTCACACACTCAGGAGTTTCAAAACAAATACTAAACTATAAGTTTATATGCAGAAGACCTGGCACAGACCCATGTAGATCCTGTACTTGCTGCTTCAATCTCTGAAAGTTCATTTGAGTTTTGCTTAGTTGATTTAGAAAATCTAATTTTCCTGGTGTCCACTGGCCATTACATTCTTTCTGCCTTCTATTCCCTCTAAAAAAGGGACTTGAATGGAGAAACTTCATTGACAGCTGTGTGTTACAAGGTCTGCCTCTGCCTCTGCCTCTGCCTCTGCCTCTGCCTCTGCCTCTGCCTCTGCCTCTGCCTCTGCCTCTGCCTCTGCCTCTGCCTCTGCCTCTGCCTCTGCCTCTGCCTCTGCCTCTCCCTCTCCCTCTCCCTCTCCCTCTCCCTCTCCCTCTCCCTCTCCCTCTCCCTCTCCTTCTCTCTTTGTTGTATCTGACTGTGGGTCTCCACATTTGTTCCTGTCTGCTGCATGAGAAAAACACTCAGATGTTGTGCAAATAAGACAAAGATCAATGAAGATAGCAATTAGGATTGAAGGATTGGAAATCTTTTCCTTTTTTCTTTTTCTTTTTTTGCTCAGTGGTATTTGGCTTTACTGTTGAGTTAACTAGTCTCTGGACTTTGATCACCTAAGCAGTGTCAGATACAGGTTCTATCTCATAAAGAAAGTCTAAGTCAAATCAGACATCAGTTGGTTACTTCCACAACTTTGTTCTATCATTACCCTAGCAAATCTTGCAGGCAGTATCTAATTGTATATAAAGTTTGTGGCTGCCTTGTTTTTTATAGTTTCTTTCTGATAGCTTGCAGAGTACCTACCCTAACCAAGGACATTGGAACACAGATGTGAAATTTCTATGTAGGCACCAGATCAACCTTTCTATCTTCAGTGAATTGTGGGTGTTGTCTTCAGCCATGTGGCCTTAAAAGAAAAGAAATTTTAATTATAATATTGTATTTTTATTTTTAAAATTTTCTTTTAACAATAAGCTCCCCTTTATGCCTTGTATGCAAATAAATTTTCAATACCCATGATGAATCCTCCTGTAATTTGATATTATTACATTAAATCTGTGGTTCAATGAAAAGTAATTGGTATAGATAAACTGAATACAAACCATTGCTAAAAAAAATCATAAGTTGAGAACAACTTAAGAATATGTGGAATAATATTCTAAGCAACATAAATAGGTTTCAGAAAGGGGATAGATTGGAAAAATATATATTTACATTTTTCTTAATTTATATATAAGTTCATTGTTCTTGAAATGATAACAAAATGAATTAGATAATTAAAGAATAGAGATACGTAAAGTCATTAACTCTAAAACAGGAAAGGAAGAATTTAAGTATACTTAAGCATAAATCAAACAACTTGTAAAGGTTTTATATGTAAAAGACTAAAATAACTTTCACACACTACAGCCTCTCTGTCTCTCAGGTCCACAGTAATCCAGGACACAGGTGAGACTCCTTCCCATCAAAATTCCAACTCCTGTAGGGACACCCACAGAGCCCAGCTGATGAGGGACCTACCCACCCTGCCAAGATCTACCTTCCTTCCAGGCTTCTTCCTAATCTGGGCCAGATACCCTTCCATACCCTACAGCCTGCCTGCTTTTCTTTCTTTCTTTCTTTCTTTCTTTCTTTCTTTCTTTCTTTCTTTCTTCCTTCCTTCCTTTCTTTCTTTCTTTTTTATCTTTATTAGCTTGAGTATTTCTTATTTACATTTCGATTGTTATTCCCCTTCCCAGTTTCCAGGCCAACATCCCCCAACCCCTCCCGCTCCCCTTCTATATGGGCTTCCCCTCCCCATCCTCCCCCCATTACCACCCTCCCCCCAACAATCCCTTTCACTAGGTGTTCAGCCTTGGCAGGACCAAGGGCTTCCCTTTCCACTGGTGCTCTTACTAGGCTATTCTTTGCTACCTATGAGGTTAGAGCCCAGGCTCAGTCCATGTACAGTCTTTGGGTAATGGCTTAGTCCCTGGAAACTCTGGTTGATTGGCATTGTTGTTCATATGGGGTCTCAAGCACCTTCAAGCTCTTCCAGTACTTTTTCTGATTCCTTCAATGGGGGTCCCATTCTCATTTCACTGGTTTGCTGCTGGCATTCGCCTATGTATTTGCTGTACTCTGGCTATGTCTCTCAGGAGAGATCTACATCCGGTTCCTGTTAGCCTGCACTTCTTTGCTTCATCCATGTTATCTAGTTTGGTGGCTGTATATATATGGGCCACATATGGGGCAGGCTCTGAATGGGTGTTACTTCTGCCTCTGTTCCAAACTTTGCCTCCCTATTCCCTGCCAAGGGTATTCTTGTTCCCCTTTTAAAGAAGGAGTGAAGCATTCACATTTTGGTCATCCTTCTTGAGTTTCATGTGTTCTGTGCATCTAGGGTCATTCAAGCATTTGGGCTAATAGCCACTTACCAATGAGTGCATACCATGTGTGTTTTTCTGTGATTGGGTTACCTCACTCAGGATGATATTTTCCAGTTCCATCCATTTGCCTATGAATTTCATAAAGTCATTGTTTTTGATAGCTGAGTAATATTCCATTGTGTAGATGTACCATATTTTCTGTATCCATTCCTCTGTTGAAGGGCATCTGGGTTCTTTCCAGCCTATGGCTATTATAAATAAGGCTGCTATAAACATAGTGGAGCACGTGTCTTTGTTATATGTTGGGGCATCTTTTGGGTATATGCCCAAGAGACGTATAGCTGGATCCTCAGGCAGTTCAATGTCCAATTTTCTGAGGAACCTCCAGACTGATTTCCAGAATGGTTGTAACAGTCTGCAATCCCGCAACAATGGAGGAGTGTTCCTCTTTCTCCACATCCTTGCCAGCATTTGCTGTCACCTGAGTTTTTGATCTTAGCAATTCTCACTGGTGTGAGGTGAAATCTCAGGGTTGTTTTGATTTGCATTTCCCTTATGACTAAAGATGTTGAACATTTCCTTAGGTGTTTCTCAGCCATTCGGCATTCCTCAGCTGTGAATTTTTTGCTTAGTTCTGAACCCCATTTTTCAATAGGGTTATTTGTAGTTTAGTAGTTCTCTGGTGGAACTTTTGGTATCACTTAAATATACTATGATATCGATATCATCGCAAATAGTAATATTTTGACTTCTTCTTTTCCACCCAACAGAATGGGAAAAGATCTTTACCAATCCTACAACTGATAGAGGGCTTATATCCAAAATATACAAAGAACTCAAGAAGTTAGACTGCAGGGAGACAAATAACCCTATTGAAAAATGGGGTTCAGAACTAAGCAAAGAATTCACAGCTGAGGAATGCCGAATGGCTGGGAAACACCTAAAGAAATGTTCAACATCTTTCTTCATAAGGGAAATGCAAATCAAAACAACCCTGAGATTTCACCTCACACCAGTGAGAATGGCTAAGATAAAAAACTCAGGTGACAGCAGATGCCGGCGAGGATATGGAGAAAGAAGAACACTCCTTCATTGTTGGTGGGATTGCAGACTGTTACAACCATTCTGGAAATCAGCCTGCTTGCCTCCTAGGAGGTCTTCAAAATGCAGAGGCACAGGAGGTCTGCCTTAACTCCCTTAACAGTCCTTTGGGTTTGCACCTCCAGCTACAACCAGAGCAGCACCTGTTCCTGGAGCCCAGAGGTTGACTATCTCCCAGGAGGTTAACCCTGGTCAGGAATAAAGGAAGTCTACCCTAACCAGGGAAGGACACAGCAGGCCCCACTAAATAGAAACAACACTGACTGCTTCCTAGAGGACCAGTTCTACCCAGGTCAAAGAGCTCTAGCTGCCTCTAATGATGCTGGCTTCAGTCATCAGCACCAGGCCAGCTAACACCAGAGATAACCAGATGGTGAGTATCAAGCACAAGGACATAAGCGACAGAAACCAATGTAATTTGGCACCACCAGAACCCATTTCTCCCACCACAGAAGGCCATGGTTACCCTAACATTTCAGAAAAGAAAGATTATGACCTAAAATAATCTCATATCATGAAGATGATAAAGGCATATAAGGAGAATATAAGTGATCCCCCCCAAAAAGAAAACCTCACAGGAAAACACAAACAGGCAGAACCCCTTAAAGAGGAAACAAATAAATCCCTCAAAGAAATACAGGAAAATAGAATCAAGCACGTGAAGGAATTGAACAAAATAATCTGAGACCTAAAAATGGAAATAGAAACAATTTTAAAAAGCACAAATGGAGGCAACCATGAAGATGGACAACTTAGAAAAAAGAGATCATGAGCTACAGATGTAAGCATCACCAACAGAATACAAGTGATAGAAGAGAGAATCTCAGGCGTAGAAAATACTATAGAAGCTACTGACACAATACTCAAATAAATACAAAGTTCAAAATGCTCCTACCCCAAAATATCCAGGAAATTCAGGACACAACTAAGAATAATAGAAATAGAAGAGGGTGAAAATTCCCAGATCAAAGGGCCAGAAAATACCTTCAACAAAATCATAGAAGAAAATTTTCCTACCCTAAAGAAACAGGTAGCCATAAATGTACAGCCTAGAGAACACGAAATAGATTGGACCAGAAAATAAAATCTTCTCATAACAGAATAATCAAAACACTAAATGTATAGAGCAAAGGAAGGATATTAAAAGCTGTAAGGTCAAAAGGCTGAGCAACATAAAGGTACAACTGTCAGAATTATACCAGACTTCTCAAAGGAGACACTAAAAGCCATAAGATCCTGGAAAAACGTCATACAGAGCTTCAGAGAACAAAATAGTCAACCCAGGTTACTATACCCACCAAAACTTTTAATCACCACAGATGAAGAAACCAAGATATTCCATGACAAAACCAAAATTCAATGATATCTTTCTACTAATCCACCCCTACTGTGGATACTACAAATAAAACTCTAACACAGGCAGGGCGTTAAATTTAAAATTTCAAAACAAAACCAAAAGAAGCTGAAGGGAAGGGTGACCCCTTATGAATTCCAGAAGTCTCAATCGTCCTGCACCTAAGGGAGGTCCCAGAGATTGAGTCATCAACGAGGCAGCATACGTGGGCTTGTTCGTGTATATATTGTTGGCACATATATATAGCAGAAGTCTGCTGGGTCTGCCCTCAGTGGGAGATGTGTCTAATCCTCCAGAGGCCTGAGGCCCCAGGGAGTAGGGAGGCCTGCTGTGGGGGGAGATAGAATCACCCACTTGGAGGCAAAGGTGAAGAAGCGTGGGCTGAAGAACTATGAGAGGGGGGAGCAGGAGAGTGGGCAACAGCTGAAATGTAAATGAATAAATTAGCTTTTAAAAAAATACTAAAATATGGTGAAAATTTTCTGGGTATATTAAATGATGGTAGATGTCTTCAGATTAGAATGTTCACAACACTGAACATATCAGTTCTTTCCACTTTGATCTGTGCAAGGCAAATAAATTTCAGTCAAAATTTTATAGTTATTAAGAAACTGATTAAGAAATTTCGTTGAAAAATTTAAATCATAGAGTAGTTAATATGAAGTAAAGAATTAAGTAGGAGGATTCCAATTATTTTTTAATCTTAAAGCATTAAGTTAAGCTATAAATATATTATCAAAGAAAATTAGATGGTAAATAATTATATCAGTAAATAATTTCTAAGATAAAATAGAATAATCATTCCAAAATAATTTTACCCAAAAGAAGTAAATTTAGTTTTAAAAAATAGTTATTTTAAAGGTTGGTGCCAGAAAGAAATATTTACATTTGTCTCTGATAATATATATATATATATGTATATATATATATATATATATATATATATATATATATATAGGTAATAAGTAATTAGAGGCAGAGTGAGTTAGAGAAGTTCCTTCCAAATCATGTTTAATGATTTTCTTTGATATTTTTTTCTCAATGGTTTTTTCTTTTCTTTTATAACTTAAATTCAGCAAAAGGCTATATTATTGTATACAGCAGAATTTCAGTAAAACTGACTAGCTGCACGTGTGTGAAATATATACATGTATTTGAAAGTATATGTTAAAATATGTATTATATATAATACATATATGTAATATACACATATATAAATTTAATTGGAATTACCACTAACTCTTTTACTTCTTATGTTTAAAACATATAGACAGATAGATACCTTATGTTAAGGTAAAAGGATAGTAAAGGAGTTACTCTACAAGAAGGCAGCATGACAAACACGGCCTGGGCTCACAATGTGTATCCTACATGTGATAAAATGGTACTTTGCCCCTGTGGTCTTTGTAAAGTCCAAACGCTCCAGTCGAATCATGAAATACAAAATAACCCTGGTAGTCTTCCCACAAGTCCAGGTTCTCAAAAATAAAGAAATTCTGAAAAACTGGCAGACAAGTGGAACATAAAGAGGTATGATTGGATATGTTATTAAACCATAACTTGATATATTTTAAAACAAAAACACTACCAATAATGAATAAAATACAGTTAATTAGGATGTACCTGTTTTGTACACTTAGCATGATGAAATTTCCATATTAATAAAAATTTTATTACCAAATGAAACCATGAATGACCAATGGAAACCACATTTCTCTCCACTCTACAATATAATTTGCTGCAAAATAAACACAGATTTTCACAAAAATAGTTTTAGGAATAATCCTTATAAATGGTTGATAGAAACAAGAAAGCAGAGGTAATCCAAGTCTTTTAAAATCAAATATAAATTAGTGGGCAGAATTTCTTTTTTAAGAAGAAATATTTTATTTAGTTCAGAATGACAGATAAGAAATTTTATTTTATGAAGGTTAATGAGGCTCTCAACCCAGGAGAGATAAAGGGAATTGGTATACATGAATGATCTGAAGACTCATGATTAAAATGTAGAAGATGAGTGTTAGTTTATGTGTCTGTGTGTTCATGTGTATCTCTGTCTGTCTGTCTCTGTCTCTGCCTCTCTCTGTGTGTGTGTTTTGTGTTTGTGTGTGTGTGTGTGTGTGTGTGTGTGTGTGTGTGTGTGTGTGTGTGTGTGTGTTGAGTATTGTATCTTCAGGGGCCATAAGAATTTCTCAGATTCCCTGAAACTGAAGTTTCAGGTTTTTGTGACCTTCCCAGCATGGACCTGTGAGCTCTCGAAGAAGAGCTTTTAACTAAGTACTGTCCCTGCAAATTCAAAACTTAATTTTTTTAAAATTAGACTCTTATCTATTCTGAAACCTACTATTCCAGAATTATAAGATGCTTTTATTTCTACTTTATACATAAAACACTCATTATTATTTTGTAATTATTGTTTATTTAAAGCATATGTTTTCACTATTAGATCAATTAATGGTAATAATAATAAATTACCAGATTAAATAACAAAATCATCCTCCTTTATTCCCTATTATTTAAATATGTATGTGATAACACAGAAGCCTAAAACAATATTTTCTATAAAGAAGTTCCTTAACAAAGAATTGTGTGCATCCATGTGTGCATCCAGAACTGTTACATCTCTAGGGTACCATTTATTCACTCTAGTTTAAAGCAATCTAATAAAGAAAATACATATATAAACTCTTTAAAACCAACTAATGTCAATAAAACTATATTCCAGAATTTCAGAATTGGACTGTTCCAGATAATACCTATAATTCAAGAATATCCTTAAATCTAGTAGGAGCTAAAACTAAGAAAAGAAAAAGGATCATCTCTCGGCAGATACCTAATATCTTCATAATTACTTCTTCCTTGTGACTGGTGACTTAATTGCAAATATTGTTTCCTAGATATGTAATTGAGAATATCCCAGGGTAAAGATAACCTCTTTTACTAAACACTTTATTACAATGATCAATGGATGTGTGTTCAAATTTCTTTTCACCATATGCTTCTCAGTGTTAAATAACCTGACAATGAGGACGAACTGTATCCCTGGGTAGCCAGAGGAAATTCAGTTTTCTTTCTTCTTTCCCAATAGCCCTAAAAGACTCCCATTTGGAAAGTTTATTTATACTCCCCATAGAATTCTCTTCTGGGCAGAGCTTTGCATGAATCCACCTGAGAAATGCTTGGACTTCCTTGAACTATAATTCACCTCACACATTGTGCTTTCATCCAGTAAGTTGTAGCCAAGAACAAATCTGGCCTCCTTCCCACTCACAGTATAAGACTCCATGCCTTACACAGAGATGAGCTACATGGAGGTGTAGGGTTTGTGTTTACATAGCATGCCTAGAGTGAGTAGTGGCAGGTGGAGATACATAATCTCTACTTGATATAACACAAATGCATGTGCATCAAACAAGTATTAACTCATGAGTGAAGCCTGTATATGACAGGAAATAATGCATGCAGTCACATGTGAAGTAATTTTAGGTGACTTTGAAGGTTGTTGTCTCTAAGATTGGGGGCCAAAGGAGCTTATGTCATCCACCAAAGTGTGAAAACAGTTGGTTTTTAAACTATATTGTTGCTTAATTTTATCAGTAGACAATTTTATATACATATACACTATTTTCTGATGACCCTTTCCTTCCTCACTCTCTTATCTTTTACCCATCCTTACCAACTTCCCGTACTCCATCTTTCATATCTCCTCAATCAGGTGCTTACGCAGACATCCTGTGATGAACTAGAAAGGTCGCAAAACAAACCAAAAATAGTTTTATTCCAATGGGCACACATGATGCCATGGCCTAGGCTGTAATGGTTCATCACCTGTGTCTAGCTGTTTAACCCTGCCACGGTCACTTTCGTTTCTGAGGAAGAATAGCACTGCATGCTCTTGGCAGAGCTGCTCAGCTACATGACATTAATGAATAGTGGCACCACATCAAGCTTAGAGAACTAGCCCACAATGAAGTGATTTATGTAACATATTATTCCAGGCTGCAAACCAAGAAGTGATGGCTCTTTAACAGCCAGAGCCAAGAATTAGCAGAGTTAAGAGTCTTATTCATAACAAAGTCATAATGAAAAGTGTTCCATTGCACACCAAAATTTAGCCACTACCTACAGCCGACCTAGTAACTACTGTAGCCGGGCACTGAAAAAAAATAATAGCCCAAAGGGACAAACATAACATAAAGCCACATTTCATATTTATTCCTGCAGAGGACCTCTGTAGTACTGTGGGTTTTCTTGGAATATATTTTCTACCTGAAGTGTAGTAATCCATCACGTGTCCACAGGAAAGAGCTACCTGCAGTTTAGCACGTGTTCATAGAAAATTACTTCAGCTTTTACAGGTCAAAGTATCTCTAATTTTAACATGATGGGTTAAATCAGTCTTTTGTTGCTTTAAACTGTATTGTTATTGTTAAAATAATAGAGTGTACAGTTTGAAAAGAAAACATGTATTTTATAATTAAAAGTTCCTTTGCAATAATTTTAATTGCCCCCCTTTTCCCAAAATTTTTATTGGTTATTTTATCTATTTACATTTCAAATGTTATGCCCCTTTCCAGTTTCCCCTCCATAAATCCTCTATTCCTTCCTACCTCCTCCTTGCCTCTATGAGAGTACTCCCCAACTCGCCCACCCACTCCTGCCTCAGCACCCTAGTATTCCCTACACTGGGTCATCGAGCCTCCACAGGACCAAGGGGTTCCCCTCCCATTGATGCCAGATAAGGCCATCATCCTCTGCTGCATATCCAGCTGGAACTATGGGTCCCCACATGTGTACTCTGTGGTTGGTAGTTTAGTCCTTGGGAGCTTTGGAGGGGTCTGGTTGGTTAGTATTTCTGTTCCTGCTATAGGGTTGCAAACACCTTTAGTTCTTTCAGTCCTTATCCTAACTCCTCCATCAGGGTCCCAGCTCTCAGTCCAATGTTGCATCCTTAGACTTCATCCTTCCTGCATCTGTGTCTGTATTGGTATGGCTCTAGCAGAGCCTCTTAGGGGACAGCTATACCAGGCTCCTGTGTGTAAGCTCTTCTTGGTTTCAGCAATAGTGTCTGGGATTTGGTGTCTGCAGATTGGGTAGATCCCTAGGTGGGGCGGTCTCTGAATAGTCTTTCTTTCAGTCTCTGCTACACTCTTTGTCCCTGCATTTTCTTTTGACAGGAGGAATTCTGAATTATTATTTTTGAGGTGGATAAGTGGCCTCATTCCTCAACTGGGAGCCAAGGTTATCCACTGGATATAGTCTCTACAGGTTCTATGTTCCCTTTTTGGGGGTATTTCCACTACTGTTATCCCTGCTAGGTCCTGGGATTTTCTCAGATCCGTGGCATCTGGGACTTTCTAGTGGCTACCCCCAGGTCCCCTTCCTCCACTGCCATACACCTCCTTTCAAATTCCTAACCCTTTGTGCTTCTCCCCCATCTCCTCCATTTTCTAAGCTGGTCCCTCTTTTTCCTCCCCCTTCTCTCTCCCTTCCATATTCCTCTCTCCCTCTACCTTCTGAGATTATTTTCTTCAACTTTCTGCTGAGTAGGATGGTAGGGCTGGAGAGATAGCTCAACCATTAAAGGTTAGGCTCAGAACCAAAAATTAATTGCCCCTTTAAATGGCAAAAAAATAAAATCTCCTTCATTTAATGTTTTATTCTGTTTTCCAGTGACTATTCTAATCTCTTCAAATTGTATGTGTTTAACTGTTTCTACTGAGGTAGTGATTTTATAAGTTATATATTGGGTCACTGTAATAGAAATTAAGAATTTAGTTTTGTATAATAATTTTATTATATTATTCTTTCATTTGCATTCATAAATTATATGCATTTAATATGAGGATATCTTCCCTAAATTATTTTATTAAAATGACTTACTTTGACCATATCTTCTCCCACATATCCTCTGCAAGAATCCTCAAATCCTACCAGAGGCCGGACCAGCATCTTGAACCCCAGGGAAAAATTCCCCCAGCCCTGTCCATGCCTACACAGCATACCTCCAACTCCCCTCTTCTCCTGGTCACCATATCCTGGCCCACACTTCTATCCCACCAGAGTCCATATCATCTCCCTGAGTCCCAGAAGCAGTCCAGCTCCCTGAAAAACAGTCAGACATCTACTACCGCACCAGGTGCCAGTCTCGTATCCTGAACTCCAAAGGACCTCCATGTACATCACCAGAACCCCAGATCCCCTCTTTGGCAGAAACCTCTTGCTTGCAAAACTCCATTCAGGCCATTAGGAGTCCAACCCCCAAATGTGGTAGAGACCCTGTTTTCAATCACAAAGCATTCCAGCCAGAAGACCAGCAAGAAAACAAAAACCAAGGAAGAAAACTTCTATCCAACAAAGACTAACCCAGAATCAGCACCTATGTCTATGATCATTCCAAATTCAGATGCCTAGATGTCAGTGTAAGAACATAATTAAATAACAAGTAGGAGAATATGACACCAGCAGTGCCCTGCCATCCCACTAGAGCAAACCCAACACTAAATCAGATGAAAACAACCTTAAAATTAACTTTAGAGAGATGACAGAGCTCCTTAAAGAAGAAATGAATAAATCCTTTAAAGAAATCGAGGGAAAGGCCATCAAAACATTGGAGAAAGTCAATAATTCCATTTCGGAATTTCAAGAAAGCCAAAAAAAAAAAAAACAAAAAACAAAAAAAAAAAACAACCCAAACAAATAAATAGTTGAAAAATGACTAAAACTGTTCAAGATCTGAAGATAGAAATAGAAGCAATAAAGAAAAAACAAACTAAGGAATTCTAGAGATAGACTATCTAGATCATAGGAAGAAAAAAAGGAACAGCAACATCAGCAGAATACAAGAGATTGAAGAGAGAATCTCAATGCAATAGAAAAAAATGGATACATCTATCAAAGAAAATGTTAAATCTAAAAAAAAAAAATCCAACAAAAAAATGCAGGAAATCTGCAACACTGTGAAAAGACCAAATAAATCTAAGAATAATAGAAATAGAAGTATATTCCCCCCCAACTTTCTGTCAGTGTGATTGCAGATTCCACCCTCTGACTGAAATACAACCAAGCCCCCAGGGTACAAAAGAGACAGAGGATTAAAACAAATTGCAGGAGTTAGTTTGAGTCCAAGCGGAGCAATTGATGAAGAAACTGAGAGAAGCCAGTTTGAATCAGTCAGCTTGGAGAGTAGTTTCACACAGAGCAGCTGAACCAACCACTTAGAGGTCAGAAAGAGCTAGGAAGGGTGAGCTTACTCGGCAGTAGGCCTCTGAGATGACAATTATATGAAACAAGTAAAATATACGTTTAAAACCAACTGTACATCTGGCAGAGGGCTGATATCTAAAATATATTGCAAACTGAAAAAGCTACCCATCAGTAAATTAAATGATCCAATTTAAAATGAAGTAATATCTAAATAGGAAACACTCAACAAAGGAAGCTCAAAGGACCCAGAGGCACGTAAAGAAGCATTTAATATCCTTACCCATCAAGGAAATTCAAATCATCTCCGAGAGTCCATCTTATGCCTATCAACATGACGGAGATCAGAAACACAACGGACAGCTCATGCTGATAAGGATATGGACCAAGGAGAATACAACGCCATTTCTGGTGCGAGTTTGGACTTGTGAAGCCACTTTGGAAATGAATATGGTAGTTCCTTAGAAAATTGGAAATAAACCTAACTCAAGACTCTGCTCCTAAAAGGATGCTCGATCCTGACACAAGGACACTTGCTGAACCGTGTTCATAGCACCTATATTTAAAGTAGCTAGAAATGGAAAACAACCCCCATGTGCCTCAACCGAGGAATTTTTTAAAAATGTGGCAAATTTACACGATGGAGTATTACTCTATTGTTAAAAAAGTGACATCATGAAATTTGCTGAAAATGGGTAGAACTAGAAAAAAATCATCCTGAATGAGGTAACCCGGACCCAGAAAGACAAACATGGTTTGTACACATTCGTTATATTTACTGTAACATGAAGGACAGTCACGCTACGACCCACACACCCAGAGCTGATAAGTAACAAGATGGGCTGAAAGGGAGATTCAAGAGTATTCCTTGGAAGGAAAAACAGACTAGATGTCGGAGGTGTACTTGGGGCAGGTGGGATGAAAAACAGGAGGAATGAGGTGGGGGTTGGGATGAAGGAAAAGAATACTGGAATTGAGGAGCATGTTACAGATGAGGTAGAAAAGTAGTGCAATGGAAATTCCGAAGACTCCTAATAATGACGGACATGGAGCCTGAGCTGGCCATCCTCTGTAAACAGACTAGGCCTCAATGGAGAGATTGGGACCCCAACCTAGTCACAAAGCATTTGACCCACAGTTTTTCATGGCTGCAGAATATGCTGGAACCAGAGTCTAGCATAATCATTATCAAAGAGACCAGAGAGACTACGCCCATCTGGTGGGAGCAGATGTTGAGTCCCACAGCCAAATATTAGCCAAAGCTTACAGAGTCCTGAGTAGAATGGGTAAGGTAAGTTTGGAGGAGCCAGGGGGTTGATGATACCATGTTCAACTGACCAGGGCTCAAGTGGGCTCAGAGCTCAGGGAGCCTGTATGCATCTGACTGAGATCTTTACCGGTCTTCATTAGAGAGGCTTCCTTTAGCAGGATGTGGGAGCAGATGCAGGGACCCACAACCAGACATTACGGAGAAGGAGAATCTATATTGGATATCTCCGTGGAGTTTCTCCCTTTGGAGCTCAGGTAATTCCATGGAAGAGGGGAAGGAAAGATTTTTGGAATCAGAGAGGATTGAGGACACAAGGAGAGTGTGGCCCAATGAATCAACAAAGGATGGCTCACATGGGTTCACTTAAGGGGTTAGCACTCGGGGTTGGGGATTTAGCTCAGTGGTAGAGCGCTTGCCTAGGAAGCACAAGGCCCTGGGTTCGGTCCCCAGCTCTGAAAAAATAAGGGGTGGGGTTAGCACGCGACCTTCTGAGTCCTCTCTGTATGTTAGAGCTGTTAGCTTGGTGTTTTGTGGGATTCCTTAGAGTGGGAGCAGGTGTATGTCTGACTCCTTTGCCTGCTTTGGGGACTCCTTTCCTCCTATTGGGTTGTCATGCCCAGGCTAAATATGAGGGCTTGTCTTGTCTTATTTTATCATGCTTTGTCGTGTTTGGTTATTGTCCCTTATATGTCTACACTTTTCTGAAGGGAGATGGAGGAAGGATGGATTAAGGGGAGAGTGAAGTGGCAGGGAGTGAGGAGGAATAAAGGAAGGGAAAACTGCTTAGAATGTATTATATGAGAGAAGAATCTCTTTTTTTTCAATAATAAAAGGTTTTCCTTTAACATAGAGTCATTTTATATCCCATCTGATCCTTAAAAGTGATTCTACTTTGAATGTTATTGTCTTCACTGGCTTGTTTTAAGCACTGTAATATTGGAAGCAAACACAGCAAATGCTCAGTTGTCTGAGATGTTTAAGGAAGTCGGATGATGTCAATAAAAACAGGAAGCAAAGAGATGCAAGTGTTAATTCACTACCACTTCCCATTACAAATATTACTTTTGTAATTCTCTTCAAAGAGTAAGTGAGTTAGTACATTTTGTCATTAAGAAAATAACTTAAAAATTGGGATTGTTAAAAAGATTTTAATATTTGTAACACATATAAATGATACTTGGCCCTTATAGTAATGTGTAGATTGATAAGATTATATGTAAATTTACTCTTCACAACAGACACCATTATAGAAATCACAACTGATAAATATGACAGTTTTTTGCAAAAGTAGAATTTGGCCTCTTCATCTAAATTTTCAAAATTAAGAGTGCATTTGGTCTAATTTACAGTTAGGAAAGTGAGATATGCCTTAATATAGTTTTCTTCTTTTTGCTAACACATTCTCGTGCTTCCCCTCTTCTTCACATTTATCCAGTGTTAGCCTTCCTAAGACATGGGCAATTAGCCAATGTCGCCATGTTGCAAACTGACAAAATGTATTTACAGAGCTTCAGATGGCAATGGCATTACTAACATGGTCTATCACTATGGAAAATGTTGTTAAGTGTAGTTTGCCTGTCCATTTAGGTAGGTATATACACATAGATATATTTATATATTGTCTCGGTGTTTCTATCTCTGTGTACATATACCATGATCTAGGCAACTCACATAAAAGAAAATATTTAACTAGCTCTTCCTTATTATTTCAGTGGCTTAGTCTATAATGATCATGGCAAGAAGCATGATGACAGGTAAGCAAGCAGGGTGTTGGAGAAGCAGCTGAGAGCTATGTCCTGATTATCAGGTAGCAGAGGAAAAGAATGAGATTGGGCCTGGTGTGTACTTTTGAAATCTCAAAAGTTACTCCCAGTGATGAAACTCTAAGAAAATGACACTTTCAAATCTAATGCTGGGAACTTAGCATGCAAATGTATGAGCATAAGGGGACCATTCTCATTCAAACCCAAGTGTGTGCGCGTGTGTGTGTGTGTGTGTGTGTGTGTGTGTGTGTGTATCAGTTACCAGAGTAGTTTGTTTTTATATTTATTATATTTATGATGTATTGAACAGGCATTAATTTGAGATGTATATTAATACTAAACATGTATTATTAATCTCTAATAGTGCCTCTTCCAAAAGGATTAATTTTCCAGACTTGTCAAAGTGATATATTAATAGTATGCCTTTTTTGAAATAAATTTTTAGAATAAACTTAGAAGTGATAATTTGTTTTCTCATTTAGAACTAGTGCTGATTCACACACAGACTACTGTAACAACATTGAGTACCATAGTTGAGAAATTATCAAGCTGAGATTCCATGTACTATAAGAAGCACAGATGGCAAGGAATCCATTCAATCCTCTTGTTTTGGGAGCTGTTCATATTTTACTCGAATAATTCTCTTCAGTATAATATTTTACTAACCTTTACTTCATCAAATGAAGATAACATAACTATAACGTTTTTTCTTCATTGCATTTTATCTTCAATTGTATCCAGCAGTGTCCAGATTTGAACTTTTCCTCCTTGGTAACCACCTGCACTTTGTCCTGACAGTTGAATTTGTAACCAGTACATTTTTGGAGGAAAGGGATATCTTTGCAGATACTATCACATTGGGAATCTTGAGGTATGATAATTATTCAGTGTACACAAAATGCAATCATGGTGTCATTATATTATGAGACAGAGAGACAAGAGATATTAGACAAGAGAAGTCATTAGGTAGAGAGATTTTAACATGTTATCTTTGATGATTAGATGATATGATGCAAACCAATGAAATGCCCACATGGATGAATTAGAAGGAAATGATGCTTTCAATCCTATAGCCCCCAGAGGAAGTAACACCTATTTGATGTGACATATAGACTCAAAAATTTAAAGTGAAAACAGTTTCTCTTGCATTAAATGATACAACCATAGTTAACTAAAATATCGTGTTCCAGGCTGTATACTTACAACAGAGTAAATAAAGCTTCAGAAAAATTAACAACCAGAATAATGCTTACAAAATTACTGCAAAAGAAAACAAAATATTCAAAATTTGCATATCACTAATGCAATTAAATAGTTAGCACTTTGTAAGGAGGGTGATATAAGAGATAAAAAAAGGATATGTGCTAAATGCTTGTCTGTGCTCCAATGAGACCCAAAGCAAAGTGGCAGCCAAAGTTATTTGTGCATTTGAAAACTGAGCATCTCAATATTTAATGATAGTGTGTTAAACAATCAATTGCTACACATTCATAGTATGTAATGTAGTATGATTTAATAAATCTAAGTCCAGAGGTCAAAGAATTGAATTATCACAAAGGCTTTTTTATTCAATAGTTATGGTATTTTAGAAATATTATTCAAATGTTATTTGATTTCTTCATTTGTCACATACACATACACACACAAAAAAAACTTGTAAAAGATCTTTAGTTTACAGTATGATTTATGTGTAAAGTCTCTGTACATTTCACTAGGCATAATGCTAAATAATGTTAGTAATATAGCTGGTACCTTATTAAAAGCATATTTATTAGCCACATTTTTAATATTCAAGATCAAAGGCCTCAAGTCATTTGTCTTTTCTACCTCAAATATAACTTAGTATTTCACACCTATTAGGTAGTTACCAGCTTTTAGACTAGAATAAGTGAATGAGTTAATTAACAAATGAATGACTTTTTGCATAAGGTATACTATAAAATTTTCTGTGAATGGGAGAGAAAAGGGGAAATTGAAAAGGGGGAAAAAGAAGAAAGGGGGAGATATGTGGAAATGGAGAAAAGGAGTGAGCACACAAGAAAATAAGAGGGGAAAAAATAAGAGAGGACACAGAGATCTGTGTGTCCTCTCCTGACTGCATCTTGGCATTTCATTCTCTGTGTGTGAGATCCAAATGTGCAAACCAAACCTATTGCAAGTTCCACATGCTACACAATCAAAAACAATTCATATTCTTATCATTTCCTCAATTTTAAATTATGAAATAACTAAAAGATTTTATTGGTTTTACTTAAATCCTTATTATCTGTAAAGTGGTGTGAAGGTGGACTCAAAATTAATAAAAGGTAGATGTTTGAATTTAAATTAATTGGCTTCACTTAGATGCAGCTGCCTAATGGGATGCACAGAAAGAGACATTTTCAGAAGAGCAGAGAATCCAGAATACCTGAAATGGTGCTAGAAAAGCAAATAAAATGAAAACCAAAGTGTTAATTGGATTTTTTGTCATAGGACACCTTATTGATCTCCATGGTAGCAGTTGAGAGGCAAGATGCAATATGTGGAAAAATAAACAAAAAGTAAAGGAACAAAGACAAAAATTAGAAACAACTCAAACGTGCTTTGTGCAAGGAAGAGAAATCGAATAAGGATGGCATAGACTGGGGGTCAATATGTAATTTCTAGTTAATTATTGTTTGTTGATTGCATGCATGTATATAATGGAATATCATTGTATTCTTCCCCATCATCTTCCCAAAATTCCCTCTCTCAGCTCTATTTCTTTTTATCTATCTATCTATCTATCTATCTATCTATCTATCTATCTATCTATCCATCTATTTATTCATCTATCTACCTATCTATGACTAACTAAGTACAATTAGTGCTGTGTAGGCTTTGGTTTTTTTAAAAACCTACTTTTAATTAGGATTCTGAAATGCTTCATCCCTCCTTCTAGCCCTCAATCCAAAGGTAGGGGAGAAAGGATGGTTAATAGGACAAGAAGATATAGACTTTTTCTAAAAGTAGTTCCTGGTAATTCCAATCTGCTTGTCAGGATACGAACAACCCAGTAGTCTCAAATACCAAACACAGATCAGTAGTGATGGCACAATCTAATAGAAACAGCTAGGCCTCCCCTGAATGGACATGAGTCAACAGGAGGGACCAAGATCAACAGAGTTGCCAAGAAATTCTCTACCATGCCTCTCTCAACCAAGTAAAAACAAAGACACAGGACCAACAAAGTGTTATAAAGCTAGCTATGTAAACACAATGTCCTTGAGTTCTATTTATATCCTCTTCAAATATCAAGTGTCCTCCCATGAATCTTGTCTCAGCAAAACACCACATGAGACTGTCTTAACAAAATATATGAGTTTGTATTAGCTGACATATCCAAAAACTTCCCCTTCAGTGCTGCTGATATGTGCATGAGCTGATGGGCATAGCATGTCATTATTAAAATACAACCCATGCTATTGCTGGCCAGCATTCTCAGTTTGTTCCCAGCTTGGTACATAGCCTGAGACAAAGACTACATATTTCTCCTAGACAACAACTCTCCCACCAATGCTGGCTCTGCCTCTTCAGAGCTCCAAGATCGCCCTCTTGGCCCCCATTGGCAGCTGTGGGTGTGTTCTCACCAGCTGATGCTCCACTGCAGTTACCTTTCCTCTGGAGCTCAGTCCTTACCCTCCCCATCCTGAAGCCTGGCTGAGTTCTTCCTGACTGTTTTTTTGTTTTTTTTTCTTTTTTTGTTTTGTTTTGTTTTTGTATTTTTCCCCTCTAGCCCACCTGAGACACTGAAAAATGGAAAACACCAGACAACCTTACTTAGAATCAACAAATAATACAACCACTGGGCGTGGAATCCATTGTCTTAAACTCATCAACTATTCTATGTTAGAAATCTTCCAGGAGCGGATTCTGGTAGATTTCCTCACCAGATCTACCAGTTCCCAGTCTACATGTTGCCTCCTTTTCCTCCTGCCTTGCCATCAAAAGGGAAGTGCCCTCCTCCTGCATTCCCTCTTCCTCTCTTGGATCAAGAAGACATGCCTCCTCCTCATGCAGCGATTGGCTTCTTGCCATCTTTATTATCCAATCAACTTATTAGGTAAAAATTCTGCTGCATCTTAACTTGTCTGTCCAATAAAAGAAAAGAATTCTTTTCCCAGATATGATTGAAAAAAATCATGACAAATAAATTACATAGTATGAGGTGTAAATAGCATCTAGTCCGTCAATTTAAATAAATCACTCTACCATCTAAAATAAAAAGCTTACAATTCTACACCTGAGTTATGTCCTAGTTTAGCTTGTATACAATCTGAAAACCATCTTCTCAAATATATTCTTTCAATGCTAATAACTTGGGTTGTCTAAGAGACTATGGTCAGTCTTCAATCCCACCAGAATTCTGAGAGTGACATAAATTTACCTGAAAATATAGGAAGCACTAGGCAGCTTCCAATACTAAAAAGAAATTGCAGAGACAACTGCCTACTTACACAGTCCCTCATATTTCAACATGTTGAAGCATTGAAGTGCAGCTGTTTGGCCCAGGATCATCTGACAGATCTTTGTATGCAGAACTATGAAGGACTGATTATCTGGTCTTGGACAACTATTCTGGGTAGTGTGTCCCTTTTCTGGATAGTAAATAGTCTGTAGATGAATAGGCAATTTCTGCCCATTGGCTACCTTGCCACAATGTACAAACTCACCTGGAGGTATAGATGTTCAGTTTCTTCTTTGAGTCCAAGAATGGGGTGCTGTCTGGAGCAGATATGTCTCAACAATAAATGATTAAACAACATTAAATGTCACTTTCTGTGGAGTTCTGACATCTTTGAAAATATTTATCTCTGCAAAGTGATCTAGACTGTGTCCTTTCACTACTCTCGGCTATTTCTAATTAAAATATCTTGAAAATACACTAACAATTAACTCAGCACCATGGACTTGCTCTCTGGCCCTTAGTTAGTATGCTTAATCATGCAAAATCAGTTTGTAAAGGCATTTAGAAGAACTTGGTCTAAGTTTTGTATTCTTAAAATTTTTGTATCCACAGAGGAAATTTAAACCAATGAAAACTTTAAGGGCTTTCATTCTACACCAATGTAAGAAATTAAAACCTCAACTTAGCAACAATTATAAAGATTTTTACCGAATAAGATTATGGGTACACAGTCAATTCTAGCTATTCCTCTGTTAAATTATGACCATTTTGAAATTCTCCAGGCAACCTTAGAATAACATTCAGACACCCAAGCCCAGGGATCCTGGAAAACAACTCTATAACATTTTCCTGCTAAATATGGATGTTGAGATATCTTTGAAAGGGTGGAGGTGAAGGGTAGGGAAAATGGGGAAGTTGGTTAGGCCTTAAAAAAGGCCACATCAACAATTGTTATTAGTCTCTGATGTCATTCTGATTGGATCCATTTGAAAATCCATAACATCAGGAGGTCGAGCAGGTCAGTTCAGCATGCCTGACAATGAAGCTCACCAATGCTGTACATTCTGCAATATACAAATCTCAAAAGGAAATATAAGTATCAAGATATCTGTATGGATTGTGTTAGTCTGTGTAGGGTGTACAGACTAGCTAGGAAATTCTGACTTTGAGCATGTAAGACAGTCTTCTTTATGAGCTAATTTTGATAATAACCAATCATAAGTCTTCATTTGTGCCGTGTGAGGGATGGCACAAAAAATCTTTACGCTTTTTGTTTGATTCTCTTGAATCTAGTTCTTCAGGGGTCTGCCTCTGTCATATCTGATCCATATAACTATTGACGGTATCCAGAGTCTAAACATCTTTTCTAAAACACAAAGCCTTTTTCCCAAATCCGCATGTCCTTTAGCCAGTAACCAGGCAAACTTTTAGCTTGGCTCTCTCTCTCTCTCAGAGGAATAATAAAACAACCACAAAATTGAAAATGACACCCATTTGGATAATTCAAACAATTCAAACTAATTGAAGTAAACTAAACAAATACTGTATGAGCCTATTCTTAGGTCTTTTCTAATCTGTCATGCCAGGGTATTAACCCAAAATTCCCATGGAGCCCATGTTCAAAGAGTATGAGTTATCCTGCAGACTTTATTATACCATCTTTAAAGTAAACTTCCACTAATACATGTCTATAGGAAGTAGGCGGTTTTATCTACCATGCTCTCTACTGGGAGCCACTGTATTTTTCCCTGTACTAGTTGTGAGCCATGGGTAGATTTCCCACATGACATGGGCAAAATCTGTATTCTCTCCTTCTAACTATAAAAACAATTTAATCACACTTCTATTAATACCTGCTTATTTAGGCAATTTCTACTCTTCTCTACATGAAGCCAGTGTAATTTCTCTGAATTTTTGTTTAGAATCCTACATACACTCGGTAACATGACTTCTCTCCACTCTGCCTGCTAAGAACTAAATCTCTAACTCTCAGGCCAGGAATCTTAAATTACTAGTGGAACCTTGCCTATCATACTGGATGCCATCTGTAGCATGAAATTATTAAAAAAACAATCCATGCTGGGGATATCATGGGATGGGGGTTTGGTGGAGGAGGGTAACTTGGAAGTGGGATATCATTTGAGATGTAAATGAATGGCATTATTAATAAATAATTATAGTTATAATTTAATAAACAACAACAAAAAATAATCCACACTATCACCAGCCTATCCATCCTCTGTGGCTGGTCTGCAAGGACTTGCTCTAAACCATGAGGCCCCATAAAATGAAAACTCTAGAGGCTTGTAATTTATTGATTTATAGGAGTAAATTATCAACCCACAAAATACCCACACAAAGAACTCAAAACTCAATTGATACTGATGTAAACTGCCCACCTAGATTGGATAAATTGCTCTATATTACTTTATACTCTTCTATGATATTCATAGCTACCTATACCACTTGGATCTGGTTTGTATTCTTCCTCTTTCTTTCTCTGTCTCCTCTCCCATCACTCTTCCCCCTCTAAAACTCTCAGCCCGCCTTCTTTTTCCACTGTCCAATCACAGGCCCTTGCCTTATCTTTCACCTCCCCTCACCTGCTTCATACATTCAGTCCAAGTTTAAAAGTTCCCATTCATAGTCTATCAGTCACTCCATAGTGTTTAAATGTCCAGAGTTCCAAGTCTCTTCTGGGAGTCATGGTAATCTCTTAATTATATCCCCCTGTAAAATCAAAATGAAAACACAGATTACATACTTGCAACATGTAATGTCAGAGAGTATACATTACCATTCCAAAAGGGAAGAAACGGAGCATAATAAAAATATCTTACATCAAAACAAGACTGAAAATCAGTTAGGACAACTTCAAACACTGCATCTCCATGTATGATATCAAAGTGCTCTCTAGATCTCCAACTTCTTTCTGCTTATTGATTGCAACACATGTCTTTCTCTTGGGATGTTTCTCCGCCCTGTTATCAGCTCTCCTTGGGAGGTATCCTGTGACTCTGCCATCTGTAACATCTTGGATTCTCCAAGGCAATCCAGGCTTCATGTAGGCCTCCATGTAGGGATACCCCTGATGTAGTCCTCCATGCAGGGATGCCCCTGACATACATACCTGACCACATCTGCTCTACTTAGTTTGGGGGGAGAGCCCATAGCTCCTTTCTTGTATGCTTGACTCTAAAATCAGAACCATGTGGTCAAAGTTTCCAAGTTCTTCTGCTTGCCGGGGGGTTAAAAGCTCAGAATACTCAAGATAGAATTCACAGACCATATGAAACTCAAGAAGGAAGACCAAAATGTGGATGCCTCAATCCTTAGGAGGGAGAACAAAATGCTCACGGGAGGAAATACTGGGACAAACAGTGGAGCAGAGACTGAAGGAAAGGCCAGAGACTTCCCGACCTGGAGATCTAGTCCATATGCAGCCACCAAACCCAATCACTATTGCTGATACCAAGAAGTGCTTGCTGACAGGATCCTGATATGGATGTCTCATGGGCGTCTGTGCCAGAGCCTTACCGATACAGATTAAGATGTTTGCAGTTCACCATCAGACTGAGCACAGGACCCCTGGGGAGAAGTTAAAGGACTGAAGGAGCTGAAGGGGTTTGAAACCCAATGAGAAGAACAATAATAGCAACCAACCAGATCCCACCAGAGCTCCTAAGGACTAAACACCCAACCAAAGAGTGCACATGGTAGGATTCATGGCTCCAGCTGCACATCTAGCAGAGGATGGCACTGTCTGGCATTAAAAAGAAGAGAAGCCCTTGGTCCTGTGAAGGCTCATTTCCCCAATGTAGGGGAATGCCAGAGTGTTGAGGCAGAAGTGGGTTGAAGGGAGCAGGGAGAAGAGGGATAGAAGAGGTCTGAATAACATTTGAAATGTAAATACATAAACTATCCAATAAAAAAAAGAACACGGCCACCTTGTTCAACTAAAATTTACCAGCTTTCTGGTTTTGGTGGTTTCCTCCACTGCTTAAGCTTGTCCTGAAACTTAAGTGTAGATCAGGCTAGCCTAGAACTCTTCCAGCCTCTACCTGTAGAATGCTGGAATAAAAGGCACGAACCATCATTCCCAGAATTAAACTTCCTTTTCACAAGTTGGAAGCTTAGCTGGATGGGGTCTTTGGCTGAAGTAGCCCCATCCTTTTTTGTCTTTTGAAGATAAGGCTTTTCTTTAAACTTTTTTCTGGGGCTCTACATTTGCCTCAGAATGTCTGTTTTGTATTTTGACTTGCTCAGCTTGGCCTATTCATTATAGACCTTATAAGTGTGGCCACTAATACCCAAGCAAAATCAACACTAGGCTTTCTGGAAATCTCCTCATCCAATGCTTTTAATCCACGTCTCTTCAATATAGCCTCAGACAAACTTTTTGGACAAGGTAAAAATCAGTTACATTTGAAAACAGCCACATTCTATGGCAAAATATCACGAGAATGTTCACTGGGCCACACACTAATATTCTTCTCTGAAACCTCTTGGTCCAGGCCCCCACTCACCATCTGCATGATCATCTTCTATTTTTTTCTACTAGGAAATCCCATTGAGCCACACTTAAAACATTTAACTGCTTTCCTAATCTAGTGTTTCAAAGTCAACTTTCCTTTAAACAAAAGCATAGTCAGACATCGTAGCAATAAATCAGTCCCTATCAACTTCTGTCATTTTTTAGGATTTTTATTGCTATGACCAAACACCATGCCAAACTTTTTTAATATTAATATTAATTCTTTACATTCCAGACTTTATCCCCCTAACAGTCTGCCCTCTGACTGTTCCACATACAATTCCTCCTCCCACATCTCCAAGAGTAAACTGATTTTAGATAAGGTAAGACAATAAAAACTATGAAGAAATGGTGGTATGATAAAAATAAGGATGGATAAAACTTCCTTGAGAAGACTATAAGAACTAAGGCTTTTCCAAATAAAAAAAGTAAAGAGAAAGTAAAGAGGCCAAGACAATGCTTGTACAGAAAAGGGTTCAAAGATATGTATGTAATATATATGTGAAGAGAAATGCAGATTTCAGTCAGAGATGTTCAGTGACAAACCTTAGTGCCTCAGTGGATTTCAGCACTTAATCTTGTCAAATCATTTTGAAGTGGACTACATAGAGTTAAGAATAAGAGATCCAGGGTTGCATGGGTTTGGTAAAGAAGGTAGTCAGGATGTAGGCTTAGGTATGTGAGATCAAGGCAACTTTAACAAACAAGTTGTTGAAAGGCCAGATCTCAAGAATAAAGCAATAGAAATGATAGATGTTTTGTTACCTTGATTAATCACTGGTAGTAAGGGATGCAGAAATTGAAGGTGAAATTATTAGAAAGGAAAGAAGGTGTTTAGTGAATTAGCCAAGGTGGCTTGGGGTACATATGTACAGTGACGGTAGTCAACCAATTAGAATGGGCTACCAAGGAGCCACAATTTTTAAATAAGGTAAGAAAAAATACATATATACATGATTGTGAATTGTCATGTAGTCTAAAACCTTTAAATAACACACATGTACATATCCACACATAGTCAATACAATGCATACTATATAACTAGTGCATTGTTAATTAAGAAATATCATTTTATCAAAAATGTAGAAACTGTTCAATAAAATTTCTTCTGATCCTTTTAACAAAAAAGAATATGACAAAATTTCTTTTAGAAGCCTACATATTGGTCGATAAGTAATTTGTTCTCAACTAAATTCCTTGATGATAATGACTATTTTATAAATATCTATGACCCAAGTAACTGGCACAATTTGAGCAATGTATATCCTGAATTTGTTGAATATATTGTTATAAGTAAGAACTTCAATTACATTGAGGATATCCTTCAATAATAACTGAATCCAGAGATAACTTATCTGAGATACTAAAGTAGCCAATGCAGAACACGTCAAAGTATATTGTGCTGTGATCAGTCTTGAGGAACTTAAATAGCATCTGTACCTATCGGGCATCATATAGTTTATATTTTAATGCCTAGCACATTTCAACTTGATTAAATTAAGTGTGGGTTAGTATTGTGATAATCTGTTCTTATGCATGTAGTAGTAAATAATTGCTAAGCAAATTTTGAAGAAAACCAGAAGATCAGACCCTGCCTAACCCTGGAAATTTGCTCAGACCATCTGTGGTTATGGTTCATTAATGAAGTGCTCCACCAGGCTGGTGAATAAATAATCATTCTTATTTCCTTTCATTGCTTCTTCTGCTCTTGGAGGCCATTAGCAGATAAGAGTGACATTAATGCACATTTTGTATAATAAAGACTCCATGAATGTAAGAATCTTATATTCATTGTCAAGGACCCATGAGCACAATAGGAGGGAGATGAAAACTAGAAAAAAAAGTAGAAATGGAAAAAATCATACAATTTCAATTAAAATGCAACTAGAAACTAATGTGAAATTACAATTATATTCTAAGTTAGGAGGCTGCTGATAATTAAATACAATGCATATGTATAATAACAAATATATATAAATACTATACAGATAAATTTTGTGAATGTAGTCTCTCTCTCTCTCTCTCTCTCTCTCTATATATATATATATATATATATATATATATATATAACAAATCAACTGTCTTGAATCCTTGCATGAAAGCTGATGTAAATTCCTTTTACATTTAGAAATAGTGATAAATAAGCTGGTATGGAAGAAATATAGACACTACAAATTATTTCAAATTTGTATGTGAATATTCACAGTATTTAATACATACATAAAGACTTGCTAAGGAAATTTTCCTCACTGAATATTGTCTTATATCTCTGTTTCCTTTCATATTGCTAGAAGTATTTAGTAAAGACAGTAACTCAATGGCTGATGTCTTTCAGTAAAAACAGAGATAGCTACTGCTCTTTAGAGATTCTAAGAATGAGGAATAGAAATTTCAGCTCTTGAATTGTCTGTACTCCAAAGTAGGGGATGGACACATTTTCATCTATTTAGTCTTTTATTTCAATTGAAAATACATTCTTCTCTTATACAATACATGTCTACCTGTTTCTGCTCCCTCCTTGCCTCCCAGCTCCACATTACCTGCACCTTCCCTTACTTGCAATACCTCTTCAGAAAAGAGCTGCATCCAAGAAATAACAACCAAACAATGGGTCCAATAAGACAAGGCAAAAGCACTCTTAGTGAGGCTGGAAAAGGCAAGACAATAGGAGCAAAAGATCCCCAAGAGGAGTCAAAACACTGAGACACACTCATTCTCACTGTTAGGAGTCCCACAAAAACACCAAGCTAACATCCATAACATGTACTCAGAAGACCTGAAACGGATGTATACAGGCCCTAGGCAAGACACATGCTTACCACTTCAGTCTCTGTGAGCCCAGGTGAGCCAGGTTTTGTTGGTTCAATGGACCATGTTTGCTAGGTGTTTTCCATCCCCTCTGGCTTCTATAATTTTCCTCTCCCTCTTCTGTGAAAGTCCTCTGGGCTACCACGAAAGGAACTGAATGTAGACCTCCAATTTACAATCTTTCTCCTCATACTGTGGCTGTGGTCTCTGCATCTGTTTCCCTCTGGAGCTGAATGAAGCCTCTCTGGTGATGACTGGACAAGGCACTGATCTGTGAGCACAGCAGACTATCATTACAAATCATTTTCTTTCTGATTTTGTGTGTTCACTTAATGTTTTGTTTTTTGGTTTGTTGTTTGTTTGTCTGTTTGTTTTGCCTGTCACATTTGGCTCTCCCTTAAGAGAGGAGCTACCTAGTCTCTTGTTCTTGAACATCTAGGTAGGGTAGAGCATGGGCTCTCTCTCCTGGCATGGGCTTTAAAGTAAACTATATATTTTCATTGGCCACTCTCAGAAGTTCTGGGCAACCATTTTCCCATTTTGCTATTCAGTTTTCTTTTTCCCTAGCCCACATAGTACCTTCACATATTGAAGAGACTAGAAAGTGGGGGTGAAGATTTCTATGCAGTATCCAGCTCAAGGTGGTTCTTTCTTTTTGACAATGAGTCCTTGCTGTTAGATTTCAGAGAGAAACAGTCTGTCCTAGCATCAGCCTATGTTGTTTAGGGATCTTTACAGGACCTCTTCGAGCAATAATTCAATAAAATATAAATCAATACAATCACTGGAAGCATTGCTGGCTACAAAAGATACCTAGGTCAGAGTCTATATGCCCCATTTCTAGGAGTCTTCACTATGGTTGTCCTCATAGATTGCAGGAACTTTCTACTACACTGTTCCCACATCACCAACCAGACACACCTCCCAATTCCCATTGTCTCTCTCCATATTATCTTCTTGTTTTAGTTCATTGCTATGAGTGGTCAACATGACTGAGGCAACTCTTATAAAGGAAAACATTTCGTTGGGACTGTCTATTATCATCATGATGAGAAAGCATGGCCGAGTTCAGGCAGACTTGGTGCTGGAGGAACCAAGAGTTCTGCATGGTGACCCAAAGGCATCCAGGAAGAGACTTCCTATGACAGACAACCAGGAATAGAGTCTGAATTCCTCATTGTGAGGAGCTTGAGTATATATATGACCTTATAGCCTGGCTTTACAGTAAAACACTTTGTCCAATGAGGCCACAACTCTTACTAGTGCCACTCCCTAAGAGCCAAGCATTCAAACACATGAATCTATGGGGTCAAACCACTGCACTTCCTTCAGCCTTCCTTATCCCCAACCTGATCTGTCCTGCTTCTATCTGTACCTACCTGTAGTCTACCAGTGAAATCTATTCTATTGCCCCTTTCCAGGGAGAACCACAAATCCACTAGAGCTCATTTATTTATCTAATTTCTCTAGGTCTGTAGATTCTAGCTTGATTATTTACTTAACAGCTAATATCTAGTTAAAAGTGCATATCATAATTTCCTTTAAAAGATAAATAATGTGTTACCTGTGTTTCTAAAACATTTCACTATCTCTGTTGCTAAATATCTTTCCACTTTTAGTTTATTGCTCTATTCTGTTTTCATAGTACCTCATATGTAGTTCCTAAAATCTAGTTTTAATTAACAAACTCTATGTGGTTTTGTTTGTTTTATTCTTTGAGACAGGCTGTATCTTTGTTAAATATGCTGCTCTGTAATTTACTATGTAGAATAAGCTGCCTGTTTTAATTTTTTTAATGCTGGTATTACAGGCATATTCATCATGCCAACTAAACTGTTTGTGTTTAACGTGTTGACTGCAACTTTTATTTAGCTCTCATCTTCTTTCCTGATCCCTAGCAACATCTGAGACACAGAAGGCAGTTGGAGGAGAATCCATGTGCAAGCTTGTACTTCCTCACAGAAAATGTAAGATAAGAAACAGGATGGAGGCAGAGACTTGAATACTTCCTTCTTTGTTTTCATGTAAGCATTCTGTTACTTTGTCTTTCTCTTCAACTCTGCACTCTTCTGCCTAGCTGAGTAGCCATCAGTTCTTCCAAGCAGCTGCCTTACCAATCCTTGTTCTTTGACTTACGGAGAAGGCTTGGTTCAGGAAGTAGGGAAGCTATGGTGACCATTTTGCAATTTCTTAACTTATTTAATTTAAATTAAACAGTCTTAACACATCGTTCACACCCCATTACAACTAGCAAATATCATATTCATATATATATATATATATATATATATATATCTTGAATATATGATACATGTTTTCAGGGATAACTATTTGGTCCTAGACAAGCAGTTGATGTGCTGTGCTACTCTCTAGGATAAATTCATCTCTCTTCTCCTGGCTTTTCTTAGACATTTTCATTCTTTGTGTGAGACTGAGGCCTCATGGGCCTTATCTCATCCACTTTGGCATGTCCATTGGTGTCCTTCTTGTTCAGTTCACACCTTAGCAGACTTTTTGGTGAGACTTTATAAATGTAACTTCTGACATTACAAGAAGCTCACAAGACGCTTTCACTCCAAGGCCTTTTCCAAGATTATACTGCATTGCCTTCTCCTGTCTGTCCTAAAGATACAGTCGAATAGGTGATAGCCTAGAGCAAGCAAAATAACTTCACTCACATCTTACAGTTATCATCAATGTCCTTATTTAATATATTTACTTATTTTAGTGTGTGTGTGTGTGTTTGTGTGTGTGTGTGTGTGTGTGTGTGTGTGTGTGTGTGTGTGTGAAAATATGAGCATGTGCATCTGATTCAAGAAACAAGTGAAGCCAGAACAAGGTTTCAGATCCTCTGGTACTAAAGTTACAGACTGGGGTAAACTGTCTTATACAAATGCTGAAAATTGAACTTGGGTCTTTTAGAAGAGCTTCAAGAGCTCTTAATTGCTGATCCATTCCTCTAGCCCATTTAGCATCATTTTGTACTGATCACTGGACCATAAATTATTATTTCTGGAACAAATAGAAGACTTAGTCAACATTGTACTACCCAGAGAAGTAAGTGCCAGATTTCAGGAATGCATATTTTCAAATTTACAAGATAATGATGACAGATTGTTCATGAATGTGGTTGGACAGAATTGCAATTTCCTCACCAAAATAAGATGTCTGTTTCCTTATGTTCTCACTGAGACATTGTATTAACAAACATTTTCAATTCTATAAGCTCAGGGGAGCTAAGTAAAATTTCTTGGGTTTTGGATTTGCATAGCTAAGGTTATATATTGTCAAATTTTTGTGATCATTAATGATGCACTTCTTTTAATTACTAGTTTATGCACCTTGCTTTCCCTTCCACTTTTAGTTCCATTTTTGCTTGATCTAAAGGAACTAATCATATATTCTAAATATTAAGCTTTTTCTCTTATTTACCACAAATACATTTAATATTTTATAAACATTTTAACTTAATTATAATCAAGGCATTTTTAAATAATTTATATAGCTCTTTTCTTTGCTACTCTTCCATTATGAATTGGGTTTATTGGCAACCAACAGATTGGGCAAAGATCATTACCAATCCTACATCTGAAGAGAGCTTATATCGAAAATATACAAAAAACTCACGAAGTTAGACTGCAGGGAGACAAATAATTCTATTAAAAGTGGGGTTCATAGCTAAACAAAGAATTCACAGCTGAGGAATATCAAATGGCTGAGAAACACCTAAAGAAATGTTCAACATCTTTAATCATAAGGGAAATGCAAATCAAAACGACCCTGAGATTTCACCTCACACCAGTGAGAATGGCTAAGATCAAAAACTCCAGCAACAGCAGATGCTGGCGAGGATGTAGAGAAAGAGGAACACTCCTCCATTGTTGGTGGGATTGCAGACTGGTACAACCATTCTGGAAATCATCTGGAGGTTCCTCAGAAAATTGGACATTGACCTACCTGAGGACCCATTTATACCTCTCTTGGGCATATACCCAAAAGATGTCCAAACATATAACAAAGACACATGCTCCACTATATTCATAGCAGCCTTATTTATAATAGCCAGAATCTGGAAAGAACCCAGATGCCCTTCAACAGAGGAATGGATAGAGAAAATATGGTACATCTACACAATGGAATACTACTCAGCTATCAAAAACAATGACTTTATGAAATTCATAGGCAAATGGATGGAACTGGAAAATATCATCCTGAGTGAGGTAACCCAATCACAGAAAAACACATATGGTATGCACTTACTGATAAGTGGATATTTGCCCAAATGCTCGAATTACCCTAGATGCATAAAACACATGAAACTCAAGAAGGACGACCAACGTGTGGATGCTTCAATCCTTCTTTAAAAGGGGAACAAGAATACACTTAGCAGGGAATAGGGAGGCAAAGTTTAGAACAGAGATCAAAGGAACGCCCATTCAGAGCCTGCCCCACATGTGGCCCATACATATACAGCCACCCAATTAGATAAGATGGATGGAGCAAAGAAGTGCAGGCTGAAAGGAAGCAGATGTAGATCTCTCCTGAGAAACACAGCCAGAATACAGCAAATGCATAAGTGAATACCAGCAGCAAACTCCTGAACTGAGAATGAGACCCCATGTTGAAGGAATCAGAGAAAGGACTGAAAGAGTTAAAGGGGCTTGAAGCCCCATATGAACAACAATGCCAACCATCCTAGAGGTTCCAGGGACTAAGCCACTACCCAAAGACTATACACGGACTGACCCTGGGCTCCAACCTCATAGGTGGCAATGAATATCCTAGTAAGAGCACCAGTGGAAGGGGAAGCACTTGGTCCTGCCAAGACTGAACCCCCAGTGAAAGGGATTGCTGTGGGGAGGACTGCAATGGAGGGAGGATGGGGAGGGGAACACCCATAGAGAAGGGGAGAGGGAGGGGTTTGGGGGATGTTGGCCTGGAAGCCGGGAAAGGGAATAACATTTGAAATGTAAATAAGAAATACCCAATTTAATGAAGATGGGGAAAAAAGGAATTGGGTTTATTTCTTCATTCATTTCACTTGGTTTATTCCCTTCAGTAAGTGTAATTATTTCTTTGGTAAGACTTCTGTACAAATTCAATACATTTATTTTTAGATGCATTATACTTTTTGCTTCTGTATATGATATTTATTCAACATCTAATATATTTAAAACATAGGAATGTTATTGATTTGAAAGTACTGATGTTACTTTGAGGAACCTTGCTAATCAATAATTCTAATAGTTTGTAAAACCCTTGATAGGGATTGTAGGATCCTGTACCCTCCTTGTCGCTCCTTTCTTTTCTAACTGTGAATTGACTGGCTTGCTCTGGATCTACTCTTACTTCCTTGAGCCTGGCCAATCACATTGTGGACTGACCCTCTCAATGATAATCCAAAAATAACCAATATTTTGTTAGTTGACTGTCGCAGTTATTTGTTTCAGTGATAGTAATAGAACTATGCCACCAATATGATTTGTTTTCAGATTTGAATTAAGTTCATATACCAAATAGAAGTCATTCTTGTGACTATCCTAAATTATGATTCCTGAGTGTTCCACTAGTAGAACACAAGAAGACTTGAATATAATATACAAAGGAGTTTACATGAAAGATATTTTATTGGCTAGATTTATAAAGTGTCCATACTTCATTGAGCACACAAGTGAGATCTTAGTATAAAAGCCTGCTTTAGTTGTTAGCTTCTGGTGGCCTCATTCCCAAGAGTAAGGTGGGTTAAGTGTCACCTATGTTTGCAAATCAAAGTAGATTAAAACACTTCGTAAGGTCTAACTACTCAAGCCTTATCTCCATTTTAAGTAATTTCAATTGTACTTTAAATTTCTTGGCATGACATTATCTGAAATTTTGCATTTTGCTTCGTGGAAAATGCCCCTTTAGTTCCTTTCATTGTTTTGCATGTTTTCCTGTCTGTTACACGACTTTATCTCTGTTCCTCTACTTTGTTCTTCTCTGGGTTACGACGCTATATCTACAGCAATTTCTTCTAAAAAAAAACTCTAGTAAGACTTTCAAAACCACAAAAGGGAATTTCTCATTCTTACAAATAGGAAAAATATCTTCTCTAACTTTCTAGACTTTCAGTCTCCTATTACGTAGTAATCATTAAGAATCATTTTGTGATCTATTAGACTGTAAACAGTGCTTGGGAATAAATATGTATAAAATCAAATATTTGATCCTTAGTGATGTCATCCACTATATGACATTGAAGCACTTGCTCGGAAACTATTGTAAACAGCACTGCATAGGCCAGCAGGTGCTGACTCAGTCCAGTATGCTTGGTTCACATAGGAGTCTGAGCACTGTGACATGCTTACCTCATGACTATAAAAATGATGCATTTTTCTGTCTTGTAATTTCCTTATTTGTAAAACAATAAGAAAAATGAATAAAATAAATATACCTCATTCCTTGGCCAATTGTAAGATATAATATAAAAAAATAAACAAATAAATAAAATATATGAAGCACTTAGAGCAATGCCACAAAGAAAAGAGAAAATAGTCAATTAAGTTTATTATCATACCTTGTATTTCCCACTTTTTTTACTTATTCACCTTACATCCCACTCACTGCCTCTCTCCTCCCCCATACGCCCGCCACATCCTACAATCCTGCTCCAGTCCCCCTCCTCTTCTCCTCTGAGCAAGTAGGCATGCTCCTGGGTGCCCCCCACCTCAAGTCTGTGAAGCTAGTGGCTTCTTCTAGCGCTGAGGACAGACAAGGCAGCCTAGCTCGAAGAACATATGCCACACACAGGCACCAACTTTGGGATAGCCTTTGTTCCAGTTGTTCATGTTCAGTACCCACAGGAAGGAAAAGTGGCTTATCTGCTACACATGAGTGTGGAGCCCTACGTCCCGTCCATGTATGTTCTTTGGTTGATGGTTCAGACTCTGACAGCTCCCAGGGTCCAGGGTGGTTGATTCTGTTGGTCTTCCTGTGGAGCTCCTATCCACGTTGCAGCCCAAAATCCTTCCTCCTAGTCTTCCATAAGAGTCCCCAAGTTCTAGCCGCTATTTGGCTGTAGATGTCTAACTGTCTAGTCAGTTGCTAGTTGGAACCTCTGAGAGGAAAGCATGGTTCTGTCTGCAAGCATAACAGAGTATCAGTAGTAGTGTTTGGGGTTGTCGGTGCCTGAGCAATGTTATTTTTTTGTAACTTCGTGTTATTTTACTAACCTCAAACTGAGAGAACATTAGATCCTATGCTGATAATCTTTAAATGAATATCCAAATGTATACTTATGAGTCTGCCTAAAAGTAGAGCAGCTGGCTCAAAAATGAGAAAACACAAAATGCACAAGTAACGTCTTCACAACAGATGTATGGGCACAAAGAGTCTCTGTAAATTATACCAAAGAGTTTTATGATGTGCTAGAATAAGGCTAATAGAAAGTACTACAGTGGGGGTTGGGGATTTAGCTCAGTGGTAGAGCGCTTGCCTAGCAAGCGCAGGGCCCTGGGTTCGGTCCCCAGCTCCGAAAAAAAGAAAAACGAAAAAAAAAAAAAAAAGAAAGTACTACAGTGAACAAAATATTCCCACCATTATGTTAGAGACAACAAGTGAAGAAAAGATAGACCAATGGCCTATGATTGACCAACCCGATAGAGTAAATGGCAGGGCAGTGTAATCTCTGCTCTCTCATCTCTTCTCTTCTGGGAAATAGTTTCCAAGGGAAATATCTGACAAGATAGAGGCCAATATAAAGAAGCTGTCATGTGTAGCTTTCTCAATTCTTGTATTTAATATCCCATGATTGTTGTGAACTATTTCAAGGTAAACAATGCACGTCATCAGGTAAGAAAACCCGAAAAGTTTTGGGGAAGCCTAATCATATCTATATTGCCTTCAATATTCCTCACTTATTTCCAAATTGACAAAATGGAGTATAAAAGAAAGGAAAAAACAAAGCAAGAGACCTTGGCAAAGGGTATGTTGTTATAAAGGATGAGCATTTTAGTTAAGTAGACAAAATAAATGCTATAAATAATATTTGCTCTGACTAGTACGGATGGAAAACAACAGACAAGCCCTAATGGTGAGTGTAAGAGGAGTCTCCATTTCCTAAAGCACTGTGTGGGGGCCATGAGGAATTTACCATCCTCAGAAAGTTATGAAATGTAACACTGAATGATACATAATCAGAACTTGAGAAGGAGATCTGGAGATCGGGGGTGGGGGGAGAGTATTCGCCACACAATTCCTTACGGGCCAATCTCATTTCTTCCATAGGCACACAGTCAAGGAAGGTATCTAGTGAGTATTTCATACCTAAGCTGCAGAACACTACTTGAAAAACAAGCTTTTTACACTTTTCTTGCTGAGATGAGAAGATAAATATGTTTACTCAGATGGACACAAGGTTACCTAAACAGAAAGAGTTGCTCCTTGAGCAATGAAGCAAGATGCTGAGAACTATAAGATTCTATTGCTTTGTATCACGTGGATCTATTATTTGGTACATAGTTAACGCATAACATGATATGTGGGGCTTCTCAAAGCTGAAAAGGTGAATGCGTGGAAATAGCTACCTTATAAAATAAAGGTCAAGGATTCTCACAGCTGGAAGAGAAGACCAAAATATTTTTAAAGGAATATTATGGCCATAACAGAAATAAAAGGTAGTGAGAAAGAATGGTAGCTGCTAAAGAATGGAGATGGCTGAGAGAAAAATAAATACTGCTACATGATTGTCTGTCTGCAGGCTTTCCAACTAATAGAAGCATTGTGTCAGGACCAAGAAAAAGTTAGAATTCCATTTAAGTGCAAGTCACCAAATCACGCGGCTTTTTATTTTACTTTTTTTTATTTTTTGCCCTGAGCAAAGCACTTAAGTTTTCAGAAGATTTTGATAAATGAGAGAACACTTACTTAAGAGTTAAAGGACAGACCAAAGGCGGCTGAAAAAGCATGCATGAAAATCGGTGAAATAAATTAAAATTTTTATTGTGTTTAAAATGTATTCATTTATTACCTGGTAGTTTCATATATGTATTAGTTATTTTTATTCCCCTAACCCCCATTCTCTGTCTCTCTGTCTCTCTCTCTCTCTCTCTCTCTCTCTCTCTCTCTCTCTGTCTCTCTCTCTCTCTCTCTCTCTCTCTCCCTCCCTCCCTCTCTCTCTCTCTCTCTCTCTCTCTCTCTCTCTCTCTCTCTCTCTCTCTCTCTCTCTCTCTTTTCTGCCTCTCCCCTTTCCACTGAAATCTTTGTTTCCCAAAAGTGCCCCTTCCTCCTTGAATGTCATTGTGTGGGCAATATGCATTGCAGACTGAAGTTAATTAAGATTGCTTGCATGAGCATGGATAGGGTGCTATTTCCTTGGAAATGAGCTACAGTTTCAATCAGAATAAGGTTAGAGACCATTATGCTCTCTTTACCAAGGTGGTATTATAAAGATATTATATCAGTTGCTTTTCTTGTGTGACAAAATACCAGACAAGAAGCAATTTAATGAATGGGATTTTTATTCAGTCTTACAGTTTGGGACAAATTCTGCATGATGGCAGGAATAGTAGGTGTGGCAGTAGGACAGGAGACAGCTGTGCACAGTTCAGCAGGTCAGGAAGGAGGGAAGGAAAAGTAAGTTAGCAAAGGCTATGAAATCTCAAATCTTGCCCCTCTCTCACCCCACCTCCCTACCCCTACACCTGTGACTTACTTCATGGGAAACAGTGTCCAGAGATGGGAACCAAGTCTTCAACCACACAAGAGTATGGTGGACACTTCCATTCAAACCACAATTGAAATAACCAGAGCAGTGGAAGACTTGCTTACCTCAGAGCAGTGGAGGAGAATGAATTCGGACAAAGCAATGATGACAGAAATATATAATGGGTAATTGGTCAATTGAGTTGTGAATAAGGAGCATCTATATGCAGTAATAAGAAATGGTTATCATCTGGTGACAGACATATAAAAATGAACTAAAAATGCAATGAAGACTTAAGTGTAGTGTTAGAAGCCTTAAACCCATTAAAGAAAACAGGAGGAAACTCTCTTGCTTCGGTATTTGAAATAAAATCAAGGCCATGGCACCAGGTACACAGATACCAAAAGGTAAATAAGTGGAAAGTATAGGTGTGCAGAGAGCACAGGTCTTTGAGTGGCGGCCTCCTAGAGCTATCCCTATAATTGGGTTTCAAGGTATTGCCACTGGAGACAGTGCACCGAGGCTCAGGGGAAGGGGAGGCTGTTGATGAGGTCTCCCACCCTGAAGCATGGCAGCCATCTCTTCCAGAGACTTACTTGGCTACCTGTGACTACTACCAGCTACACCTGGGTTTCCCATCCAGCAACAGCTCCTGTGGAAGTAATAAATACCCCAGGAATACTGGGCCTACCCAACCCTCTCCCCACCACACACACACACACACACACACACACACACAACACACACACACACACACACACACACACACACACATGTGTCTTCTCATGGCTGACCCTCTCTACTGTGGACCAGCTTCCTTTGGGGAAGCCTATCCTCCCATTCATGGCCACAGTACTATAATCACATGAACAGAATCCCACAGGTGTCCAGAAGCCTGAGCACCAATGGCCTGATTCCTAAAACCATGAAGCAGCCATTCACCCATCCTAGTCAGACCAACATTAGGGCCCTGTCCTGCCTTGGCAAAACCACGAGCCAGGTCACACTTACATGATGCTTGGGCAGAGCCCCAGTCATTCTACCCTGTAAACTAGGAAGGCTACAGCAAGCAACAGATATCAACAGGAGCTGGAGAGGGCCCTCTCAGTTCACAGCACTGAGCTTTACGGACCCCATAAGTATACCTTGCAGCAAGCAGAAAATAAACACCCAGCACCCATTCTCAAACAAACACCAAGGAGTAAACAAGTGAAGCACTTGAAACTAAAACTTAATGTACTGCAAAGAAAACAATCAACCAAATGAAAAGGGCAACCTACAGAATAGCAAAACAAAAAACAAAAACAAAAGAAGTGAAAATATAAAATATATGAGCAGTAATAGAAAATAAAATAAGCAAAAGATTTGAACAGATTTTTCTCCAAGCAACAAACGAAAAAAAAAAAACAATAGAAATAAAAGAAAGTCCTTGACATAACAAATAATCGGGGAAAAGTAGACTAAAACCATAAGGAAACTCCTCTCCACATATTTTAAAGCAAAAAATAATGACCCTGTGCAAGAGTGTGGGAAGAATGGGACCTGTGTTGTCTTGAATAAGGCTGCCCCCATACACATATTTATTTGAATTCTTAGTTATCAGGGAGTGGGACTACTTAGAATAATTAGAAGGTGTGATCTTGTTGGAAGAAGTATGTCCCTCAGGGTAGGCTTTGGATTAAGGCTGTTTCTACTTCATTATAAAGAGTACTTTTATAAGCAAAATATTAAATTGAATATATCTTTGTAGATGCATTTGCTAGCTAGAGTATATATCGACTTTTTATTCTGATGTACCTCCCTGCTAAAGTCAAGAAGTATTGAGTTTAAACTTTAGTAATAATATTTTCTTATATTTACAGTCAAAGTATCTGAATTCAAAAATTTGATGATCTAATCAATGAAATTTGGCCTTTTCCTCTGAATTCGTGGCTATAGGTGACTAAAATAATATTTAAAAACTCATTTAAAATATATGTATAACTTTGATTACTTTTAACAATATTTAATGTGATGACGGATTAATGATCAATGATGATCTAGAATAAGTCATTTATTTGAAGTCAAATTTGCACAGCGGGAGAGTACAGTTTTGTCTTCCATGTGTGAAATTTAATGCTGCAAAACCTATAAACTTGCTTTTTGAAAAAAAATGATAAAATTACTCCTATAAAGTGTTTAGTCTCAAAGTGCTACTTGTGGGTTTATTATCTGCTCTTTTTACATGTTACTCATCAAAATAATTACATAAACTCTAAACAATATCTTATTTACAATATAATTATAAAACCATCCTAATTGTGAAATTAAATTGGGCTGCCCAAGAGGTGATATAGAAGAGCTAATTTAAAAGGCAGTCAAGAATCCTCAGGTCCTTCCTGTCTCATGTACTTTCCGTTTTTGACAGGTAACCTTAGCCTCATTCTCCCTCCTCAGCTTCATGTGTTCTAAGTTTATAAGTAGCCTCAGGTCATTAGGCTGTCCTTGGCATTACTACAGTAACCAACTCATCAGATGAGGCAGCACCAATGAGCAACTTTAATTTGAAAGATGCAAAAATCAGCGTCTGTCTTGGAACACGGGGATGCTGCTGCTCTCTGGCTGAGATGTGGCATGTGAAACTTCTAAATAGTATGTGAACTCATAGTGCACACCTCAGATGGTGCTATTTTGATGATCAAAAGTCTCTGTTTTTGTTTTCCTGAATTAAAGAGCTTTATGTGGGAAGTTTTAAGAAGGCCTGTCTCATAAATACAGAAAATGAAAGACTGTGTACAGCAAGACAGAAGAGACCAAGAAATCTAAAAAGCATTTTTTAGACACATTTTTTTCTGCTTACAAATTATGGTCCTATTTTGGCTAGAGATCTCTCAGTGGTGGGTGTTAAAGATTTGACCAGGCAGGATCTTTTCTCCCTGTGTACTTTCTAAAAGGAAAGAATGAATTGCAATGCAATTGCTAACCCTTTAGCATCCTGGGAAAATATTTGAATTAATATTACTTCAATATATACTTATGGAACACTAATAAATATAGACGTTATTTTAAATTATTATAATTCTAGAAATTATTCTAGATGATAGTGACACTCCTATAAACAAAATGAGAAAGACAGTACTTGGATAATATTTGATTTTTTTCTAGACCATGTTAATTGAGGTTGGAAGATGAGATTGGAAAATGTCCCCTAAATATGGGCAACACCACTTATGGGCTGAACAGCCAGACTGAAGGGAAAAAAAGAGAATGAGAGAAAGATTGTGACCAAGAAACTCAAAGTCACTAAGGATAAACCTAATGTTCCTTTGCTGCATGGATATACTATCACATGGGTCAATTCAGCAAATATTTTTGCTAATGTCCAGAGATTATTGTTCTCAGCCTCGGTCAGATAAGTTTCATCTTGCAGTGAGTGCTGATCAATTCACAGACCTGTGACTTTGTCTCAGCATCCACAAGTGCTCAGAATAAGTGACTGCTGAGTTTTTGTCCCTCAATGAGGCATGTATACCTCCCCTCCAAGGCTTAGGGGTGATCACTGGAATGGCTAGAAGTTAAAAAAAAAGGAACAGCTATAGAAGGGTGGGTGGAATGTTGTTGTGAAATGCTGTCTTGCCATAGCCACTGCATTCATGAACTCTAGAAGCTGTGGTCTCAAGGCTCAAGGCATATATATATATTACTAGATGAGGGCCACCAACATTCCACCACATTGGAAGTTTCATGAGGACCCACTGCTCCATAATAAACTATAGGTAACAATTGATGGGGAGAGGAGTCATTTGATTTTTGGTGTTATATCCACTGGCAAGTTGCCAATGGCTCAGTAGATAATTTCTTGCGCATGCTCATTTCTGCAACCCTAATTAAACTCCCTTGAGTCACATGCACAGCCACAGCCAAAAGACATGAACATAATAAGGAGATAGAATGTGAAGACAGTCAGTAAAGTACAAGGGATAAAAGAGTCATGGTAAGAGGGACTGCATGTAACCAAAATACAAACATGATCGTACCATGTTGTCAAAGAGTGAAGTAAAATTATTTTTAAAGAAAAGAAAACAAGCTGAACACCAATATTCATCCTTCCCTACTTACAACAGTGTGAGCAGCTACCTCACACGCTTGTTTCCATCCCTTCCCTGTCTTGATGGTCTATATATTCCTCCATAATGGAAGCCAAAAGGAAATCTACATCCCTCTCTTAAAGAGTTCCCTGTCAGGTGTTTCATCAAACAAAATAAATAAATAACTAATATTTGCCTAATTCTATATGGATTAATGTTGAGTTTTTGCCACACCAAAGTTTGGAACTTATTTTATTGTATTTCTGTTTCATTAAGTTAACATTTGTGAAGGAGTGAGTAAGCTCTTAAAATAAACGAGGTGGGAAACGAGCCCACATGGGTGAGAAATGCTGTTGAATGTGCCAAGTTTTCAGTCTTGACTGACATTTCTAATGCTACTACACTCTGACATGAGAGTGGGTGAAGCCACCATTCTGACATTTCTGTGAATGGTTCCTCTTGTCCCCTTTACCAGCAAAAGCTCTGAATCACACAAGTGGCTCTATGACTTGCCCTTTGAATTCTCTGTAAAATGTCCCCCAACTTTCCTTAAAAAGAAGAAAGTTAGACCATATCTCCTCACAACAGGACAAGCATGACAATAGTAAATGTACATGATTATGTAAGAAACTTCCACCACTCCAGACCAGTTTTGGGGTGTCACCTTTGTTCCTTAAAGTGAAACACATTAAAATTTATCGCCATACAGAAAATACGTATTTCATAAAATTTACAAGATTCATTGCATATACTATTGTTTAAAACTATTTGTGGGCATGTTTTTAAGTTTTAAATCAGGGGCAAGCAGCTGAGGTGCCGATTTACCATGCCAAAGCAGACCTGGCCCCCAGGCTCTTCCAGCATCCCTCAGTTCCTACCAGTTATAGGGTATGACCTGCATATCCAGTCCGCTACCCTAAATTTCTCTGGCCTAGGGATTGAGTGGCCCTTCCCTAAATAATTCAGGTGGTTTGGTTACCCAACTCTCTCCCCCTTCCTTTGCTCCTTTTCTACCTTTGGCCTCTTGACTGCTGTATTTGTCCCAGTTAATATTTAATCTCAGTTGGGGGTTTCTACCCCTTCTTTGATCATTCAGACAAAAGACACAAGACCTTTATATTTATGATAAGCCTTAGACAACATTAAAGCTGAGTAGACATCTCCCTCCTATGGTATTATGTTTACTGCCTTGCCAATAACCTTGAGATATGACCAGCTATGTTCTGCCTGGGCTGCTCTTACTTCAAGGGGCCAGCCCTCATGGCCAGGTTTTTAATGATTCACCTAAGCCAAGTTATCTTCTCTCTCCATCTTCTCTCCCTGCTCCTTGTGGTTCTGCCTATACCTCAGACCCCCAAACCTGGGGAATAAAGCTCTGGCTAATTCTCCCCTGCCCATCTACAGAGTGTATTTTTATTCAACCAACAATTTTAAATTAAGGAGCAAGATTATATAGCATCATTTGGTGTATGTGATGATCTCATTGTCCCTTGGGGCAATCAAATTTTGGGACCAGTATTTAACATTGCAATATATAGCAATAGACCAAACCTCAACAATTCCCCTTTTTTGTCAAATTAAAAGGCTCTTTCTCTTACAATAATAAAAAAGAACAGCAGTAGAAATAATTATGAAATAATTATGAAAATTATTGCGTGTTACATTAAAATAAATCCAGTCTGCTTGTATTTGGCAACACAGAAGAAAGTATTTTATTACCTATCCTTTCTTAGTGACTAAATCAATTTATTTCCCAAGTTTTATTAATAATTTAAAAACATTTTCTTAAGTTCTAAACAATGTAAGCTTTTCCTGTCTTTGATCATTCAGATCCCAGATAAAAGACACAAAACTTTAGATTTACAATAATCCTTAATTTGCACTAGAGCTGGAGAGATACCTACCCTCTAAGCTATTAGTGTCTACTTCCCAATCAATAACCCCAAATTATAACTCAATATGTCCCATCTGGGCAGCTCTCAGTTCCAACTGGCCAGCCCTTATAGCCATGATTTCATGACTCACCAAAACCATGGCACCTTCTTTCTATACTCTCTCATCTCCCTTCTCCTTATGGCCTCTTGACTCAGACTTTCAAGCTCAAGACGAGAAACTCACTTACCTCTCTGCCATGCTGTAGGCTGTCAGTATCTTTATTCAACCAGTAGTTTTAGGGTAAGTGGCAAAGGTCACCTTTGGTATGTGAGGATTCTCTAGTTTCTGACACAACCAGGGCTAGTATTAACATTACAGTACATAGCAGCAGAACAAACTTCTACAGAACTTCCTTCCCCTCTCTTCCTCTCCTCTTACTCTCCCAACATGGCTCAGGGTCACAACCACTTTGGATTTTCCCAGAAGTATCTCCTCCTGGCTATGTTCTCCCACATATCTATAATAAACGTTCTCCTCCACCATACCTAGGAACAGTCCTTTCCTTTCCTTTCCTTTCCTTCCCTTTCCTTTCCTTTCCTTTCCTTTTATTTCTTTTTTTTTCATTTTGTTTTAGCTATGTGTTGCCTTTTCAAAACAAAAAACCAACAAATAAACAAATAACAAAAAAAAATCTCTTCATTGCTGAGAAAGGAGGGGACTCTAGGATAGAGAAGGAACTGACACTAACAGGATAAATTAAAGAAAAAGAAATGCAGTCTATTGCAAGAGAGATAATGAATTGATGGTGAAATCTATCATGGTGTTGAGTACATCTCTTTGGACTTAATGGGAGCAGTATCTTCTAGATAATTAATGGGCCTGCAACCGTGTTGATAGGCTGTATAAATGGGAATCCTGAAAAAAACAATTCTATGTGTTTTATTACCTATTCAGGAACTCACAGGAAAAATAAGGGGGAAAAACAACTTTAAGCATGCATCAGACATTTGTCTGTGTTTACTTATTCATCACAGACTCCTTCCTTTTTGTAAACATGAAGTAACGCTTGTGTCACATACTTCACAAAACCAGAACCTGAGGAGATTTTTCAACTTCGTAAATTTTGTAAAATTTAATTTTAACTGTTATGTTTATCAGAAGTAAAAAGCAACAACAACACAGAAGAAGTAATAGCCATTTAAATCACTGCACCATGGAACACAGCTACAGAGCTGGCTGTAATTTTTAATTGCCTTATTTAATAAAGTACTTTTCTCCTTCATCAAGACTCTTTGTTTAAAATACCACCTGAATATCTGCTTATTTATCTTCTAGAAATGATCCCTTCTTCCTTGGGGTAGGTCATTTTAGCACACTATATACTTAGTACTTTTTAACATAACACAATGAGTCTATTGCTTCCAGAGTGCAATGTTGTAAACTTGCAGTGGGAGGGAAATATTTCCAAGCACACTAGGTACTAATTTAGGACCCTGCTCTTCTTGAAATGTAACCATTTAAAGAGAAGAAGGAAGAATGGTAAATGTATGGGAGATAATTTTTTTCTACAGAGTATATAAAGGCACACTTTCCACTAATCTCAACTGTTTAAGTAGTCCTACCGAGGTGGAATTTTACTAAGATGAATCTTGCCAAAATTTGACTCATAAATTAATGAAAACAAATGCTATAAGGAGAAATTCTCTCATCACCAGGAAATTACACTAATAAGAAAGAACGAAACTTGAAGTAATAAATATTAATCTCCAATTTGAAAATCTGGAGCCAGTTGTCTCGTTTATTAAAAAACAAGCTAATTACGATTCAACATACACTGTAAATAAATCCTCGGGTGGTTACAATTGTCAGACCTTAAAAGTAATAAAATGCGTGTTTTGTTAAAATATTCTAATATGTATTAAATGTGTGCTAATTTTATACACTGCCATAAATTTCATGAATCAAACTATGACACAAAACCATGGTGAGATGAGACCACAGTATACATGAATGTCAAAGTTTACCATTTGGTAACTGTCTCACTAGGGAGATGTAGTGGAGGCTCTGATGTGGCAGCCTGGCAAAGGGAATGGCTTCTCCCTCAGCATGAGGACCAGCATGCAGTTGTTTTTGTTTATTTGTTTGTTTCTTTTTATGGATTTGTTAAGATGATCGATTTTTCTTTCTTGCTGTGTGCAAGTATCCTGGTCCTGTATTTGGTGCACCAATGGGCATTCAACTTCACTCAAGGACAGATAAATTATTAACCAGTGTGTATAAATATCTTTATCTCAGTAGTTTGACTGGGGCCTCATTCTGACAGACTGTAAGTGCCTAAACTGTTGAGGATATACACAAAACAAAAATGGAAGAGACACAAACCAGCTCCAAAAGGCATTAGAGTATTGGACAAGGCAATTTTAAATGTGCCAGCGTACATACATGATGTACATATGAGAACATTAGAGAGCAAAGGGGGTGACACCGTATGAAAATAAAGGTGGAAATATTTCATCTCGTTTTAATTACCCATCAGAGATCAGCCAGATGAAGTGAAGACTATCTATTTAGAGGTGTTATCTAGAAGCTAATAGGTAGCCAGTAATATATCCCTTAGCAAATGCTGTCCAAAATGAACGCATTGTAAGTCAATTTAGTGGCTTTTTTAAAGATAGCTAAGTGAAAATGTTATGCATTTCCTATGACAGACAGGTATGTAGATTGATTCTGAGGACTTCCTAAGGGTACTTAATAGACAAGGCTTTTCACGGCCAACTTTCCACTGTCTTTGTCATTTGTGTAGCCATGACAGATTCTACTAAATTGAAGTTGCCTTAGTATTGGGATCTCCATGACTTCAAAGTTTCAGGCTGCATGGTTAGTCTGGTACTAAAAGTATCTGAGTATATAAGGAATATTTACTCACCATTTATTCTCTTGGAGTTGTCTGTAGCTCTCTCAGTGCTATTCCTAGGCAACTCTCAAATGAGACTATCCTTGGTAGACCCTTTCATTTCAGCTTTCAGAGAACCCAGGGAAGTTGGGCCTGGAATTCTCATTTGCAGACACAGGGAGTTCATAAATATGTGTAGTCTTCAATTGAAAATTTGTGACAACAATGTCTGGCAGAAACAAAAAACTAAGAAGAAAAAGGTTCAAATTTTACAAAAGTGGGGAACATCTGTTTTTATTAAGCATCATTCTAGAGGATTTAAGAAGAAATGAGATGGGTAAAGATTGACAGATGAAATTGTCATTCTTGTGGGTCAATCAAGTCCCCTTTGCCAAGAGAAAGACATATGCCTGATACTGAGGGTATCACCAAGAACACAAGAGAGACTTGTCCTACTTTTCTGCTTAATACCTTGCAAAGACATTACTTTTTAGTTTGCTTCTTCACAGACCTACAGCAGGGCAACATTAACTTGATGGCCAGGTGAAATTAGGCAAGGTACAGCTTTGGAATTGAATTTTCCTCCAGTGGCCTCATTTAGCCACAAGTCATAAGCACTGGTCTGAGAGCTAGAAAGCAGACACAGAATCTGGGCGGATGGGAGGAAAGCAGATCTAGGGCACCTCACAGGCGATGCTGTGATGGAGTGCCTGGATAGGGCTTCTTGAGAGATGTCACAGGCTCTACCGCCTACACCGAGCAGGTGCAGAGGTGAGGCGAGCAGAGCTGAAGCACTCCCCATTCTTTCTTCAACCCAAGTGATCAGATTCTGAATTTGTTTGACCATATATTTCAGAGTTAAATGCATGCAAAACAATCATTCTTTAAGGAGAGAGGTAGGTGTAGAGAAAATGAAGGAGAGGAAAGAAAGGGAAGAGAAAAAGGAGGGACAGGAAAGAAGAGGAGGAGGACAGAAGAAAGGACTAATATTTCGGGAAACTAGAATACAGCCTCTGTGATGGCACCAACATTTTGTTGTCATCCTAGAAACAGAAACATGAGAAGAAATCCACCCAAAAGAATACTTTCACAAAATACCCACATAAGAACTAAATATAAACTGCTTTAAATAATGAAACAAATAGCATTTAAAACAATTTGCAATAGAAATACTAAAGATATCTGTATACTTAAGTTATTAGAGAACATTTTCAATTACATATATTGGATACAGTTTTGAAGATGGAAGTTCTCTCTCTCTCTCTCTCTCTCTCTCTCTCTCTCTCTCTCTCTCTCTCTCCCTCTCTCTCCCTCTGTCTGTGTGTGTGTGTGTGTGTATGTGCATTTATCTTTCTGTGTGTTATAAAGCTACTATATAAGTTTAAAAGAATGCTTAAGAATCAACACAGGAAATTATTATAGATTCTGCTGAGATTATAAAACTCCACTAAAATTGTTAAATCTATATATCTAGGAAGATATTTAATTTCATATATTTGAAGCCTTCATGTAACAAAAGTATTTTGTACTAGTCAATCAATGTACGTAATTCAATCCAATGCAAAGATTCCATTGGCCTTTTTTGTGGTTACATAGAAGTAGTCCCTAAATTGTACCTGAAAAGGCATAAAACTAAATACATTAGTTTGTGAAGAAGAATAAAGTAAAATAAAACTAGTGTTACCCAATTTGAATACAATATCAGCTTCAGTGTGATATTGAGAGGTTCTGATAAAAGGACAAGGACTATACAATTTAAAAGTAGTCTCCCAGTTACAGACCAGGAAAAATCATCTGTAAACCCACAGCAAAAAAAAAAGTCTAATCCAGATATGAAACCATCTAACTCAAGAGCAAGGAAGCAACTATTTTCCAAGACCAGACATTCTACCAAAGAACAAATAACAAACAGGCTCACTGAAAGATTCAAACCACAATTGCCCCTCTCATCCAGGTCATAGGAATCAGTACTATGCATTTATTAAAATAGAGAAAATCTTAACTAGAAAGTGAGAGAAAATATGTCAAACAACTACATAATTGACTCACTTCTGCTGGCAATTCAGAATGATGCAACCACTATAAAAATAGATTTGGGGAGGGTTTTTTTCTTTTTATTAGGGTGAATACTCATTTACACTGTGATCCAGTCATCTTACTCCTAGGTATTGACTCTAGATTAAATAACATTTCAGTTCACAGACTGTGTGCAAGTGTGCATAGCAACACTATTAACTGTAAAACTCAAGAAACATCATTATTCTTTAATGATCAATAAACAAACGGAGTTACATTGTCCCTGTGAATACCACTGAACAATGAAAATGAGTCTAGTGACACTGTAAACATCATGGGTGAAGCTCAGAAGCATTTTGCAGGAAGAAAGAAATCAATCTCAATTTGCTACATTATGTCTCATTCTATTTGTAAAACTTTATAAAGATGCAGAGTTTGAGGATGGAGAAAGGTGGAAGGGTTTGGTCCTATCTGCTTATAAAGCAATGGCTCTTGCAAGACACTCATTTTACTAACAGTTCTGTTTATCAATAGATTATAAAACCTAATGGAATTTTATACCTTTAAATGACCATCAATATTTCCATAAAGAGAAATAATTATGAAAATCCAGTAGTCTACCTAGTTGACTGCTTTTACCATTTATTTTTTTCTGATAGTTTCCACTTTGAGAAGAATAACCATAATCATAGTAACAACAATGTTTGTAGGTATATTCTACACTAACATTAATTTTAAATGAAATACAAGTAAAAATAGAATTCTTGGGAGATAGTTTCCTGGAACTATTTGTGAATTCTAATGACGCCCTTGAGATTTTTTCCCGATTCCTTCACAACTCGGCTCATGAGCTAAGGAAGAAAGCCAGTTCTACTCCCAATCCTTGAGACAGGGGCAGAACTGAGGCAGTGCCCAGGCTTCATTTTCCAATGTTGTTCGATTTTTTTTTTCTACACCAAGTTTCATTTCAAGAAAAAGAAAATACCAATTTTAAGTAAGTTAATTTTTAAAATGCTTGGATTCCTTATCAGAGTGATTTTTAATTAACGCCTCTAGAAGTGATATATATTTTATTTGAATGTCAGTGAAAGGGAAAAGTTGTTGCAGATCACTTAGCAGATATGAAAAGAAAAGTTTAACGGGGAAAGACACTCCTATGCCCATGAATCTAGTCTTTTTCAAGTACTTCATCTCTCTGGACATTTTCATCTTCATAAGCCATCAAGTATTTTTCAAATGTCTTAACAAATTTAAATTCACATTTTTATTTAACTGATCACAGGAACAGAAAAGATTCGAGAATAAAAGTATCGTGCCTTTTTTTGTATGTAAACAAGGAATCAGTTATTGTCATTGAATACCTGTCTTCCCATGCTTATGCTACAGGACTGATTTCTGTCAACTTAGTCGAGTGAATTAAACTATGAATTTGATTTAGTCATTGAATTTATCCCAAGTTAAACAACACACTGCTACTTAAAGATGGAAATCATACCCACCATGTATTTTCTAAATGTTGCCAGTTTAGCACATATTAACAGTTCTATTCACTGAAAATATAGATGGCATAACCAGTTGCAATATTTAATATATATTTTCAAATTTATGTTGTCTAGAATCTTCTAGAAGCCAACATTCCCACATACCTATAAGGAATTTTCTAGAATAGTTTAACTTAAGTATGAAACCCCCATAATTGTGCATAACACTGTTCTATGAGCTGTGATCCTAAACTTTATAAAAAAAAAAGTGAGGGGAAGCTGAACACCACTATCATTTCCTTCTCACCTGAGGTTGCAACATGATCTGCAGCCTCAAACTCTTGCTGCCTCGAGTTCAACCCATATGAAAATGGACCAAAATATTTCTGTTCTTCCTATGGGTTTGCAAACCCCCTCAGCTTCTTCAGTCTTTCCCCTAATTCCTCCTTCCCCTAACTCCTCCATTAGGGTCCCCATGCTCAGTCTGATGGTTGACTGCGAATCTGTATTGCTCAGATTCTGGCAGAAACTCTCAGGAGACAGATATATCAGGCTCCTGTCAGCAAGCACTTCTTGCCATCAGCAATAGTGATTGGGTTTGGTGGCTGCATATAGGATAGATTCCCAGGTGGGGCAGTCTCTGCGTGGCCTTTCCTTCAGTCTCTGCTCCACTCTTTGTCCCCTTATTTGTCTTATATCTCTTGGTCTAAAGAAATTAATTCTTTAGACAGGAGCAATTCTGGGTTAAAAGTTTTAAGATGGGTGGGTGGTCCCGTCCCTCAACTGGGGCCATACCTAACCTCTGGATCTGGTCTCTATAGGTTCTCCCTCCACTTTGTTGGATTTTTCAGCCAATCTCATCGTCGTTGGGCCCTAGAAATCTCTAGCTTTCCTGGCATCTGGGACATTCTAGTGGCTATCCCAGTTCCCAATCCCTGACTGCTTCACACCTCTGATCAATCCCCTGACCCTCTGTACATCTGCCCCTGCCCCATCTCCTCCCACACCTGATCCTGCCTTCTTTTTGCCCCTCTACCTCTTAAGTCCCTCCCTCCTTCTAACTCCTGTGATTATTTTGTTCCCCTTTCGAAGTAGTACTGAAGCAACCACACTTTAGTCTTCCTTCTTCTTGAGCTTCGCGTGGTCTGTGAGTTATATCATGGTATTCCAAGCTTTTTGCCTAATATCCACTAGAATCCCCCTAGAGCTCCCAAGAACTAAACCATCAACCAAAAAGTATACATGGGGGGACCCATGGCTCCAACTGAATATATATGGCATCAAAGTGAGGGGAGGCCCTTGGTCAGGTGAAGGCTCGATGCCCCAGCATAGGGGAATACTAGGGCATTGAAGTGGGTGTTGGTGGGGGAGCACCCTCATAGAAGCAGGGGAGAGGGGGGAAAGGGATAGGAGTTTTGGTGAGGGGAAACCAGAAAGGATAACATTTGAAATGTAAATAAATAAAATAACCAATTTTTAAAAGTGGATCAAAAGAAACCCTTTCTCCCTTGCGCTGCTTTCTAGGTATTTTGTCACAACCATGAAATAAGTAACCAATAGTTCACTTAGAATAAGTTTTTCAGCTCTGATTGCTGCATATATAGATAACAAGGTTCCTTCCCTATTTTATCCCATTCGGAATCCTGGAGGAATGAGTGGACTAATAGATTTTCCAGGTTTGTCTAGATCTTTCTTTAGCACCTGACTGGGCACACCACTACTCCTTTCTTGGTGCACTCTTGTTTACTCCAAAGATGTAGAACTCTCAAGCCTCCTCACTTTACAATTTCTCTCTGTATATCTTGTGTTATCTCTTCTTTTTCTCTGCCTATAAACATGAGTACAGCATTATTGGAAGCTTCTTTGAAACTATGCATAAAAGAGAGATAATTTCAATGGTAAATCAGGAACTTCAAATAAAAAATAGGTAGGTGGTAGGTATAAATGAAAGCTCTTATTTACACTCTGTGTTTTGTTTTTATTTATTATTAGTAGTAATAATATTATCATTTAAAATATTATACAGTTCAGTCATTATCCCCCTCCTGTTCCACCCTTTGATAGTTCCTGATCCCATTTCTCCTCCCTGGTCTCTAAGAGGATGTTTCCATACCCCACCCCACCAAACTGCCCCACTCCCTGGGTCCTCAAGTTTCTCAAGGGTCAGGTACAGCTCCTCTCATTGAGGCCAGACCAGGCAGACTTCTGCTGTTTATGTGTTCAGGGCCTCATATCAGCTAGTGTATGTTGCCTGGTTGGTGACTCATCGTTCTTAGAGATCTCAGGGGTTCAAGTTAGTTGAGACTGCTAGTGATCCTATGGAGTCACCCTCCTCCTCAGCTTCTTCCAGCTTTTCCCCAATTCAAGACAGGGGTCCCTAATCTCAGTCTATTGGTTGAGTGTAAGTGTCTGCCTCTGTCAGCTGCTTGTTGGGCCTCTTGCAGGGTCACCATACTAGGCTCCACTCTGTAAGCATACCAAACCTTCAATAACAATGTCAGGCCTTGAAGTCATCCTTGAGATGAATCCCAATTTGGGCCTGTCATTGGACCTCCTTTCCCTCAGTCTCTTCTCTATGTTTGTTCCTGTAGTTCTTTTAGACAGGAACAATTCTGGGTCAGAATTTTTGACTGAGAGATGGCAACCCCATCTCTCCGTTTGATGCCCTGTCTTTCTACTCGATTTGAAAACATAGCAGTAGCAAAGCATATATAAATCACCATGAACCTCAACGGTGACACAGAACAATGTTTTCTCAATCTGACTTTAATGGGAATGGAATGGGTGTTCACCATCAAGTCTGATGTTACCTGTTACTTCAAGATACACATAAAACCATTTGTCAAAGGTACAAAACTATGCCATTGCATTTTCAAGTTCAAATGAATACATAATCATTACAAATTATATATTGTTCTGTGTCACCATTGAGGTTAATGGTGATTTATATACACTTTGCTACTGCTATGTTTTCAAACACTGAATGAACAGTAAGATAAAGATACATTTACTATTTGGTTGATTTTTATTACTCTTTACCTTGAGACTCAGGAAGGTCTGTTGTGTCTTTTTTAGTAAGAATTTTTTTCATAGCAATATAATGATGCTGACAGCGCTCAGTATTGAAGTAGTAAATATCAATAACTTTTATATGCTAAGCATAATCAAAGTTGAAACACTATGAACAAAAATCTAATTCAAAATAACATTAAAAATATATTGAACAACCAAGAATCTTCATAAGAATGCGCTTTATATATGTTTGCATAAAATAGAAAATTAAAAATCTCTTCTAAGGGTTGTAAATATAGTACTAAATAACCACAGAAAAACATGTCCCTGTATAATAAACCTCAGTGTTGCCTTTTTCTTTCCTCTAGCTGATAAATTCCCAAACAGCTGAACATATTTACATGTATAATACATAATCATAAATGTACTTCAGAAAATTACAATTGACCTATAAATGTAAGTTAATTTTAATTGGAAGAAAATATACAGCATATGAAAGTAAAAGCATCAGAGTATAGAGAGATTTGGAGTGTTGAAATAGACTTGTGGTAACAAATTCTAGAATGCATTAAAGACATCCAATTTAAACTATGAATAGCATGATTGTTTCATAGGTAAATAAAGGACACTGGACAGAATAAGAAAATCAAAAGTCACTCTTTGCTCTGCTCTTTGTCTCTTCTCTCCCCATCCCACCTCCCCTTCCCTCCAGGTGCTCATGGCCGGCCTTGATTCCTCTCTCTCATTAAACCTTTCCACGTGGGGAAAAAAAAGAAAATCAAAATTCAAATTCTTACAAAATAGAAATTTCCATTAAATATTAAATGAGATTAAAAGAAATGTAAACTAAATGATCATTGGTCCATAAGAGCTGTAGAGCTAAATTCCATCTATAGCCATGATAAATCCAAAGTAGGAAAAACTACTTTAATTCAAACCCAAAATAATTTAAATATACTTAGTAACACAGATACTTAATAGAGAATAAGTTTTATAATTACTAGCTTATATATGAGAAAATGTAGTCAATGCTGAAGTTGGATGTAGTTATTATTAAAGAATATAGAACTCAGAAGCACATATTCTTTGCATAACTATGTTAATAATTATTTGAGTGGTAAAATCATGTTCAGCACAATTGACATAAAGTTAGTCGATTTGCTATAGATAGGCTTCCTAACCAATTCATATACAAACATCAGAACTATCTACTTAATTTATAAATTAATTGATCAATGTATTTATTAATGCAGATGAATAGTGTCTGTGAACCTTCCTTAAAGAAAGGTCAGAGAACCATTATGTGGAATCATTTCTTTTCTGGCACGTTTACATGGGTCTAACTCGGGTCATTGCACTTGGGCTACCATCACATCATCTCAATATTAAATATTCATTTCCGTGGTTTGTAAATTTGTACTTACGTATGTGTGTGTGTGTGTGTGTGTGTGTGTGTGTGTGTGTGTTTGTAGGGCTGTGCAATGTGTGTGCATGTGGAAATGCAGGCCATTAGACTGTCTGTAGCTAGTGTTATAGACAACACTGATATGCTTGATATGAATGATTGAAATGCACTCAAGTACTCTGCAAAAACAGTAAATACACTTAACTCTGAGTCATCTCTCCCACCTCCAAATTACTTCTAATTTTACCAAAATAAAAGTTTAATTAGGTAGGTAGTATGGGCTTTTTCATCACAACAACAGTGTTTGCTAATATAAAATTGGATATTAATTTTCTTATATTAATAATAGAACTATCTGTTGGCAAGAATTACTTCACTCAGAAGTCTAGTGATATTGAAAGGAGATATAAAATACAACTTCATATGGTAATCTCTTTTCAATTCCAGAAATGTAGACAGTCCAGGCAGTCACATAAATATTGGTATATGGTGACTGGCCCTATCTCTACAATAGCAGCTGAAAATAGGACCTTCGGATGTTGGGTTATGTTTAGATGTCTGAGTGATGAGAATTTGTGGTTCAGCTATAATGTGTCTCAAATTTTATACAAACAGTAGCAGGCATCCTTTCAGAAATGATCATGAAAAATTGAAGTAAGGCCCTACCCTCTATTTCCTGAATCCCTAATTGCCCACTCTAAAACAGAAAAAAGCCTTTTAAAAATAACATGTAGTTGACTTCTGATAAACCTAATAAGTGTTTTGCCCTTTGTCATATTTTCTCTGGTTTTAGAAATTGAGGAAAGTGACATTTATGTATTCTCATATTTTTAGAATAATTTACCCTTGTCACTTGACTATAATTTCATCATCATCACTGTGACTTTCTCAATGCTAGAGAACATTGTAGTCTGGAAAAATATTCAGTGGCTAATTAAGAAGAAATCTAATTAAATACTACTTGCTCAGTACAAAGAACTTGTTCAGCAGATAGGACTCCCCATGCTAGAAGACACCAAACTCTCAGGATCCTGGAACTGGCTTATCGTCATGTAACCTTTTTCTTTTTCTTATTGTCTTATGGGATAGTTTATATAATGTAGTCCTGACTATACTAGAACTCACTCTGTATATCAGCCTGACTTTAAACTCAAAGATCTTCCTACCTCTACTGCCTGAGTGCTGGAATTAAAGACTTGTGCCACCAGCACTTTTCTTCCTAATATTTTTTTAAAATATGTTTTATTTGAAATAGAATTATCTCACTCTCCCCGATTCCTTTTTCTCCCTCAGTCTGTCTGATTCCCTTCCATGACTTAGGTTGATAGCCTCCTTTTTTAGTTGCTATTGGCATATATATATATATATATATATATATATATATATATATATATATATATCACATATCCCATCATTCTGATTAGACAACAAATAAAGAAGTTCATCCTTGAAGAGGCTAATCCTGAAAGTTATTATTTGCCTGTAGGTTTGTTTGTTTCTTTGTTTGTTTAGGAGTGTGATGCACAGAGTTCTTCCTTTCTACATTAACATGTCTATTGATATTCAGGTCCTGCATATGCTCCCATTTCTAGGGAAGACTGTTTTACAGTGGACTTCCTGGTTATCTTTCCTTTAACACTCTTTACTCTCTCTCTTTAGTATTTTCCTTGAGCCGTAGATGGAGGACGTGGGATGTAGATACACCCACTTGTTCCAGGTGACCCTATTGATCTCTGTACTGTTACCAGTTATGGTTTTCTATGACAGTCTCCATTTGTTGTAAGGAGTGGCTTAATAGGTGAGGAATAGTATCTACAATAAGCACTGTGTATAAACATAAGATTCAGAATATAGTAACAAATTACACTTGTTTAGTAAGGTGACTACAGTGGATTCTTTTCTAAGATGCATAACCTCAGTAGCCCAGGATGTTGGCTAGGTTTCCAGTACCAGGCATGCCTCCTTTTGTGTGGGCATTAAGTCCAATTAGACTTCCCATGGTTGCCATAGACCTGTGAGTGTCAGTATTTGTACGTTTATGCATATTTTGTCATGTTCATAATTGTCATGGCTCTATGTGATACAGCTAGTTAGAACTAAATAACTGATTTCCTCCTTTGGCAACACCCGTAGTATTTTCTGGAACCTTAATGAATAATGAAAGTTCCATTCTTCCCTTTTAACCCTTCTAAGATATTTAATTGTTGGAAGTTGGTGAGACAATAGTTTCGTTGTAGAGCAGTTGTGTGACATCCAGCATCCAGAAAACTAAGATAAATAACAAAAGAGAATGAATAAGAAGAGAAAGAAAAGGACAACTAATGAGGAAAAGAGACAGAATAAAAGAGGGAAGGAAACAGGAAAGAGAAAAGAGAAATTTTTTTTTAATGAGGTAAAACGAATAGTAAAATTGATAGCTTACTTTTTCAGCCTAGCCTTTGCCAAAATGGAAAACTATTTTTTTCTTGAAAAGAGCACTATCCAAATAAGCAAAAGAGCATCCTGCCAGAATTTTCAAGGCCACTTGAGGGGAAACTGTTTGTGCTATAAGGAATGCATTCTTGTTGCGGTATAATTAAAAAAGCGGTTTCTATTATCCCTCACTGTGCTGGCACAGTTGGGTCACATGGCATGTGTGGAATATTTTCATCTCAGTCAACAAAGTGTCTCACCCACTAAGCTCAGTCCCATCTCACACTGCCAATGGCTACTCTCTGAGCCTGGCAGCAGTCTCTCTACCCATTTAGTTCCCAAGGCAGGTTGCCACCATGCCGGGCACACACATCCCAAATCTCTGGCGGACGCAGTGTGTCCAGCCACCACACACTTTCTTGAACTCAATTAAATTGCCACATGGAAGAACACACCACACAATAACCTCTGACCCCATTGATAAGATACAATTGTCCGTCTAAACAGCCCAAAAATCCTGTACACGTCCATCCCTTAAGAATAGTCATAACAACCTGTAAACGTCCAGAGAGAAATCTTAACATCCGTCTCCATATTCTCTCTCGGCTGCTCTCCCCTCTTGCTCAGGCCTCCTCATCTCTAAAACTTTTCTCCCACACGTTCTGATCCATTCCTTGTGGTGATTTGAATATGGTTGATCCAGAGAGTGGAGGTATGGCTTTGTTGGAAGAAGTGTGTCATTGTGGAGGGCGCTTTAAGACCCTTGTAGACTGGTCTGTCAGGGATGAGAAGGGTTAGACTGGGAGGGGGATAGAGTCTGAACTGCAAAAAAGGGACCAAAAAAATAAATGAATTTAAAAAAGAAAAAGAAAAAAAGAAAAGACACATGTCCTAGCTGCCGGGAAGCCGTGTTTGGCTTGGGAACAAAGTGTTGAACTCTCAGCTCGTCCCGTACCTTGCCTTTATGGGAGCTGCCATGCTCTTTTCTTGACGATAATAAACTGAACCTCTGAATCTGTAAGCCAGCCCCAATTAAATGTTTTCCTTTGTAAGATTTGCCTTGGTCCTGGGCTCTGTTCACAGCAGTAAAACCCAAACTAAGGGATGCCTTTAACTACCACGCATAGTATTATCTTTGTGAGTTTAATCTATTTTAAAAGACCACAAAAATACATTATAGCCACTAAAATTGCTTTGCCTGGCACATAATTAAGCACAGTAAAAAGGGAATAATAATAGGTAAGATAAAAGCGGTAAATTGGTTTGTTTTGAAAAGTAGTATTGTATTAACAACCTAAAACTAAACCTCCTTAAGTAAGGTGCCTCATCAATTCAATTTATCACTTCATTTAAAAGATATTATACATAAAAGACAGTAAGAAATAAAGACCTATCTATGTATGTATGTAGATATGATCAGATATATGGCAAACAGGCTATAGGAATATTTTTCAGCACCTGCCTGGATTTGGAATTGGGTGAGTAGAAAGATTATAATACATAAATGAGAAGATAAGCCTCTTAGACTTATAATAAACAGAGAGAAAGAAGAAATCTGTTCTTATTTCTAAAATAAAATGCCTCCATATTTATTATTAAAGCGAGGATGCAGGAAGCTTTATAGATGCTCCTGGGAATTAAGGAGAGGATTCTCAACTCTAATGGAAGATTTGTGTTGGTCTACGTTCAGCAGTAGAAAATGAAAATTTATTTTTAATGTGTAGTTACTAAATGAAGTGTGAAGCTTCCCTTCCAGATTAATGCAAAAACATTTCTTAAGGCTTAATGCCAAAAGGAAGCAAAGTAATGAAATGACTAGCAGATAACTTCTCTTTTGAAAATCAATGGAAAAGTGGAGGGGAAAACACTGCTAGGAAAACAAATAAGAGCACGTACTTCATAAACTAGTTTAAATATATGAAATAAGTACTATTCAAGAAGAGCAGGTTCTTAATCCAAGAATAACTGTGCTCCTAGAGAGGGAAGAAAACAACTTCTACTGAAGGAAAGCAAGGAAGAAAATTGAACTTGAAAGCATATTTAAGTGATTTCCATAACACACTAGTGAAGAAAAACTGCAAAGAAAATGTGAATTAAACGGGCTCATAGGTAGTGAGTGGACTGATGTGAACCTCATCTGACCTTTTCCTTCCACGACTTTGGGGACCGCGCTTGCTCTGGTCATCCCCTTCCTTAGCAGTCACTGCCTATCTCATTCTCTCTCATTCTGTGATTCCACTCAAAGTCTCCTGGTATAAAAATACAATCATCCAAATTTGGTTTTATTCCTCTTCATAAAACTGAGCAATGGGTGCTTGATTACATATTTCTTCACTTACCTGGGTTTTAGACCTGAATTTTATGAAAATATCAAGGCAGATGAAATGTGCCAATCTGATTGACTTCTTGCAACACATGTCTTTGGGTGAGATTCAAAGAAAGGTGGGAACATGATGTACTAAATTTATCATAAAGTGAGGATGCTCCCTCCCTTGTTTCTTAGCAAGTAATTAACTAATTATGTACTCATATACCTCAACTACCAAAAAGTGAGAGGCAAGGATTAGTTTAGTAAAATTCTTAGCAATACTTTCTTACCCCTTTGGCTATATTGAAGTAAGTTTATATTTTTGTGTCTAATTTGTTCTCTCTCTCTCTCTCTCTCTCTCTCTCTCTCTCTCTTTCTCTCCCTCTCTCTCTCCCTCCCCTATGTTCTTTTTCTACTGCTGAATGTAGACTGACACAAATCTTTCACTGGAGTGAGTATCCATTCCTTAATTCTCGGAAGTGTTTATAAAACATTCTGTATCCTTGCTTTAATATTAAATACTGACATATTTTAAAGTAATCAAACAGATTCCTTTAGGTAAATCAAACAGAACTAAGTGTAATGCTTTAAGGAAATAGCTTAGGATATCAACAAATGGACTTCAGTTAGGAAGATATCCATTTTCTCAACTTTTTCTAATCTCCACCACAAATCTTTCCATACTGAATGGAAGCAGCCAAGTACAATATTCTATTAGTAGAATGTTGTTTTTCTAATCTTTGGTGAGATCTCATCTAGAGTCATTTATCTACCAATTCCATATTATTGTTTCTTCTCTGAGCTTTGTTGCCTATTCATTTATATTCATCTTAATAATTTTCTACTTTGTAAATAATTTTGTATATTATTGATACAGTGGTCTTATTCCATCTATATGATATTTTTCCTTTGGATCATTCCAAAGGATTGAATGTCATTGCTCATTTCATTTAGATGATGCACCCTTTTTCTAATTTGTTCATACAGACGACAACATTCAATCACTCTCCATACAGCTATGCTCCTAGGAATTTGGTTTATATGAACTTTATCTGCTTGGATCAACTAATATCCAGGCTTCCAGTTTATCCAATGGGAAACTCTTACAAGAGGTCAAAATGTACAGGAAAAATTTTATATCTCAGTCTCTGTCTCTGTCTCCCTGTTTCTCTCCTCTCTTGTTATCTCTGTAGATAGTATATGATTTGTACACAGCTATTCCTCTTTCTGAGTTTCAGTAATTGACTCTTTGCTTAATCCATTTTAAGCCTAAAGGTGATTATGGTTGTCCATGTTTGTTAGACTTTTGGTGATCCATATTTATTTTTATAAATCTACATGACTGGGTTGTACATGGTTTGCTCAACAAAGTTTCATGTGTTAGAGTCATGATCCTTAATAATGTAATGTGAGCTCTCTATAAGAGGTAGGGTCTGTGATTTAAGTTTTAATGATCCACGGAATTTAATTAGTGTTGCTTGCATGAGCATAGGTGTAGGGTTAATTCCTGCATCATAAACAACAGGCTTCAAAAATGAAGAGCTGTTTTCCTATACCCCAACAGCAATTCACTTCAAATAGATCCTTAACTAGAGATGATGTGTCCTGAGACAACCATATAGCCTTGATGGAATGCTGGCAGGTGTAACTGTGTACATATTATGTGAAAATAATCATAGCTTATGTGAAGTCATGAGTGCAATGTCCTGGTCATTCCAGAAGAGAATTTCACACATTACTTTCTATCCTTCAGGACTTAAATTCTTTCCATCCCCTTTTAATGATGTTCTCTGCCATTTTGAGTGTGTGGTAGAGATGGGCTGTTTTAAGAAGAGGTATCAGGAATCATATTTACCACGTTGAAAAATTTATTTTTATTTTATGTGCATTGAATTTGCTGCATATCTCTGTGTGAGAATGTCATATGCTTTGGAACTTGAGGAGTTACAGACACTTGTGAGCCGCCATGTGGCTGCTGGGTCTTGAACTTTCATCTTCTAGAAAACCAGTGTTCTTAACCACTGAGCTATCTCTCCAGCCCCATTAGCACTTTTACAAGTTATGAATCTCTGCATTAATCATTGCCGTCTATAAACACAGTCTTCTCTGTGACTCTCATGTTTGTTAAAGTAATAAAGCTGGCCTATTACACAACTAGTACACATAGTAATTTTAAGTATCCTATAGTAATATTTGTTCTGAGTGCTTTATTTTTGATTATTTATTGCTGGAAATATGACACAATATACAATAACCTGTTGAATCTTAAAAAAACTAAACTCAATACTGAAAATATACATTTTCATGTGGAAATGGGAGGGAGAAGGGTAACACTAGCAAATTATGTAACTGGGTGTTATTATAATTAACACTGACATTAAAAAATTTAAAATGATAAAGCAAATGGTGAGAAGCCAGAATGACTGTGTTGCTTAATTTCTAATCTGAAAACAGGAACTGTAGTTTATGGAATCACCTAGTAATCTATCCATGCAGAAAAAAAATAAAGTAGAAAGAAAGAACAAAATAGGGGAAGGTGAAGTGGGGAGGGAAGAGCTGAAGTTCTTTAAAGCTATGTTGAGTGTGCCATTAGAAATGAAAATCTTCTATGGAAGCTTTGAAGAATTCATTTATCTCTTACAGTCAAAGAAAAGAGAATCCTGAGCTCCACTTCAGCACTAAAAGGGATCACATTTAATGCTGTTCTCTTTAGCAGTCATTCAATGAAGGAAAAAAATCAGTGGCATAAAAAGAATAAACATTACCATTTTCTTGTCTTGTCCAATCTATTTGGAGTTCTGTAGGCTTCTTGTGTGTTTATAGGCATCTCTTTACTTAGGTTAGGGAAGTTTTCTTCTATAGCTTTGTTGAAGATATTTACTGTCTCTTTAAGTTGCAAATCTTTGCTCTCTTCTATACTTATTATCCTTAGGTTTGATCTTCTCATTGTGTCCTGGATTTCCTGGATGTTTGGTGTTAGGAGCTTTTGGTGTTTTGCATTTTCTTTGACAGTTGTGTCAATGGTTTCTATGGTATCTTCTGCCCCTGAGATTCTCTCTTCTATCTCTTATATTCTGTTGGTGATGCTTGTGTATATGACTCCTGATCTCTTTCCTATGTTTTCTATCTCCAAGGTTGTCTCCTTTTGTGATTTCTTTATTGTTTCTATTTCCAATTTTAGATCCTAGATGCTTTTCTTCAATTCCTTCACCTGTTTGTTTGCATTTTTCTGTAACTCTTTAAAGGAATTTTGTGTTTCTTCACTAAAGGCTTCTATCTCTTTACTTGTGTTGTCCTGTATTTATTTAAGGGAGTTACTTATGTCCTTTTCAAAGTTCTCTAACATCATAATGAGTTGTGATTTTAAATCAAAACATTGCTTTTCTGGTGTGTTGGAATATCCAGGGCTTTCTGTGGTGGGAGAACTGGGTTCTGATGATGCCAAGAGGCCTGGGTTTCTGTTGCTTAGGTTCTTGCCCTTGCCTTTCGCCATCTGCTTATCTCTGGTGTTAGCTGGTCTTGCTGTCCCTGAGACTAGCTTGACCCTCCTCTAAGCCTGTGTGTCAGCACTCCTGGAGACTGGCTTTCTCCCAGCAGGATCTGGGTACAGAGAGCTGTGTCACGAGGTCAGCTCCAGGCACAGGCAGAAACCAGAAGGATCCTGTCCCAGACTGCTCTTCAGTTCCTATGTCCAAAGGCTCAGGAAGGTTCCTCTTGGGCCAGAAATGTGAGCAAAAGTGGTGGTGCACCTGTGCTTTCAGGATTGTCTGAACTTCTAAGCATTTTCATTATTATAGCAACTATTTCATTAGTGGAAACTATATTTTTTTCTTTCCTTTTGACTTTTATGTAACCAGAACCTACTTGCCAGAAAACAGAGTGATCATTATGAAAAATTGAAAATCAGAACTGTTTTGAGATCATACGGAGTCCTTATATTGCTGACCAATAGAGAAAGAAGATTACCAGGGAGAAAAAATGGGATGTATTTTTTTGCTATAGAAGAGCAAATAGTAACCATATTTAGAGCCAAAATAATTCTCTATGAAATCTTTTGGTACTCCTTGTTCAATAACATATCAGTGAGTCAGATGAATATATAACAATAGTACCTCAGCATGTGTAACTTCTATGGAAATTGTTTGGGGAATCTCAAAACCTCCACCTTTGCAATTAAGACAAGAACTGAGTAGAGCAGATGCATCTGTAGGATGTGGAATAAGTTAATAATGGTCATCAACATGAGTAATGAAGAGTCCAGCTTCTCCTTCTTGCTAGTTGTTCCTGTTATCGTTCTTGAACTGTATCCTTAGCTTTACAACTTGTCCTATTTTTTGAGATAATAGAATTATATTGCTTCCCCTTCCATTCCATCCCTACAGAATCTTTTATATATTTCTCTCCTTCTTTAAAATTAGTGACCTCTTTTTTAAAATAATTGTTACATACATACATATCCATATAAATATATATTCCTAAATATATAATACAAACTGTTCATTCGGTATAATTTTACTTTTATGCATGTTTTTATGGTGGACCATTTGATATTAGTTAAACAATTTGTGTGACCACTCCTGGAGAAGACTCTTTCTCCAGCTGTCAGCTTTCTTTCATTTCTTGTAGTTCTTTGTTTTGGGTTGAAGTCTTCTGTTTCCATCACCATCCCATCCACTTGCACATGTATATTGCCATTATCATTGTTCAGCTCATATTTAGAAAATCATGCTTGTGAGACATTATGGTTCTTGCTTCTGGCATTACTGGGAGGCAGAATATCACAATAAACTTTCTGATTATTTGGAATTCACAATCTTTCTCTCTTGTCCTAATATGTCCTCAATTGTACCCATTGAGAATACTATTATTGTCTTTCTTCTAAGACTATTCTGACATATACTTTAGGTTGAAAATGTTATATCATTCCACATTTAAATGATTACCTATTTTCTTTTATGTTTTAGATATCTGCCACATACATTATGTCAAATCATTTGTTATTGAACTTAAGTGTATAGAACTTAATTAATCTAAGCCTAGCTTCACAAACTACTTTGAACTTTTCCAGAATTTATTTATTTTCTGCACTCGTTTATTTATTTAAATTATTCATTTCCTTAATAATACACTTACCCTTATTTTTAATTTTTATTTTCCTTGATAATTTTATTTATTTACATTTCAAATGTTTTCCTTCTTTCCAGTCTTCCCTCTATAAACCTCCATCTCATTCCCTCTCCCTTTTGCCTCTATAAGGGTACTCCTCCACCCTTCCTACCCATTCCCACATAAGTCCTCTAGCTGTCCTCCACTCAATATCCTAAATTGTATTCCTTAATTAATAAATGTTTTGTGCTTATTTATATTGTCTATTTCTAATACTTTTGAATTTTAAGTATAATAGAACACAGGAAAAGACATGAGGTTAAGTCATTGTTTCCTAGTGATGAAGGAAATGTAAATGCATTCAGTAAGGCATCAAATGTCAGCATTTGATGAGAAAAAATATGTTCTCTAAGCATAAAAAGAGTAGAATGTATCTGTATTGTTTATAAGAATTAAAATTGATTTAAACCTTTAAAAGCAGATTGTTTGACCACCACTACCCAGCCTCCAACAGGACCCCATACATGGAACATCCAAGTTAAACCCCCCATTTCCCTACCTGTCCCTGGGATACACCCAGATGCCATGAGCTAGCTTTCTGCTGTCCCTACACTCCATTGTCTGGCCACTGTTTCACTGGTGTCCACAGGTCTGTCACATAAGGTATATTCAGGACTGTTACACCAAGAGCATCCAGTCCAAGACCACTACCTGTGGGAGACCTGCTACAAGGGGAATATCCAGATTAGGGCCACCTTCCAGTTACTCGCTATATCAGTAACATACCTGAGCAACCAGACAGTTAAAGACCAGAATAAGAACATAAACTACAAGAGCCAGGATAATAAGACAACTTCAGAACAAAGCTATCCCATTATACTAAGGCCTGGATATGCTAACACAACTGAATCACAAGAAAAATGACCTTAAACCCAACCTTATAAAGATAATAAATTGATGCTTTTAAAGAGGAAAGGAATAAATCTCTCAAATATAGGAAAATGAAATCAATCAAGTAGAGGACGTTAAAAGGGAAATTAATAAATACCTTAAAGAAACACAGGAAAATACAATTAAACAATTAAAAGTAAAGAAAATAAATAAAACAGTTCAAGATCTGAAAATGGAAATGGAAACAATAAGGAAACACAATCTGAGGGAATCCTGGAGATTGAAACCTAGGAAAGTGAATAGGAACAAACAATGTAAGCATTGCCAACAGAATACAAGAGACAGAAGATCTCAGGCACAGAAGGCACAAATGAAGAAACCGATACAACAGTACAAGAAAATGATACATCTAAAATATTTCCAACAAAATACCTTCAGAAAATCTAGATCACAAACACACACACACACACACACACACACACACACACACACACACATGCACACACACATACACTTACACAGAGAAAGACTTTACCTAAGAATAATAGGAATGGTAGAAACCAAACAGTTGCAGCTCCAAGGACCAGTAAGTATTTTCAATAAAATCATAAAAGAAACTTTCCCCAACCTAAAGAAAGAGATGCCCATAAACATGCAAAAGCTTACAGAACACTAATTATATTAGATGAGGAAAGAAAATCCTCCTGCTACATGATGATCAAAACACTATATCTATAGAACAAAAAAGAATATAGAAAGCTGCAAGAGAAAATGTCCAAGTAACATAAAATGTAGACCTAATGGAATTAAACCTGACTTCTCAACCGAGACTCTAAAAGGTAAAAGGACCTGGGCAGATTTTGTAGTCTGTAAGAAACCATACATGCCATCCTCAAATACTAAACATAGCAAAACTCTCAGTCACCATAGATGGAGAAAACAAGATATTCCGAGACAAAGCCAAATTTAAACAGTATCTATCAAAAATCTAGCCCTTTGGAAAACACGTGAAGGAAAAAATTCCAACTCAAGGAAGTTAAAGACATAAAAAAAATACAGAAAATAAATAATTCTACACCAACAAAACAAAAGGAAACATAAACAAACACACACACACACACACGCACACACTAATACTACAAACATCAAAATAAAAAGTATTAAAAATCATCATTGACCATTAATATATCTCAACCTCAATAAAATCAATTCTCCAATGAATTGACACAGGCTAAAAGAATGGGTGAGAAAACAGGATCATTCTGCTGTATACAAGAAACACACTTCAGCAGCAAAGATAGACATGACCTCATGTACCTCAGGGCTGGAAAAATGTTTTCCAAACATATGGATACAAGAAGCAAGCTAGAGTTTCCATTCTAATGTCTAATGAAATAGACTTTCAACCAAAAGTAATCAAAAGAGATGGGAAGGACAGTTATATGCATTAAAGAAAAAAAATCTACCAAGATAAACCCTTAATCCAGAATATATATGCCACAAATGCAAGGGTACCCACATTCATAAAGGAATTATTATTAAAGCTCAAATCACACATCAAGCTATACACATTAATAGTCGGAGAACTTCAACACCTACTCTCACAAATGGACAGATCATTGAAACAGAAACTAAGCACAGAAATAATAAAACTAACAGAAATTATGAGTCAAGTGAATCTAAAAGATACCTACTGAACCTTTCACCCAAACACAAAAAATATACATTCTTCTTAGCACCACAAAGAACTTTCTCCAAAACTGACCATATAGTGGGTCACAAAGCAAGCCTCAACAGACACAAGAAAATTGAAATAACTCATATATTATATTATAAGACCATGGATTAATGCCGAACCTCAACAACAAAAACATCAGAAATCCCACAAATGCACAGAAACTGAACAACTCTATACTCAATGATCACTGGGTCATGGAAGACATAATGAAAGTAAAGATTTTCTAGACTTCAATGAAAATGAAGGTACAACATACCAAAACTTACAGGACAGAATGAAAGCAGTTTGAAGAGGAAAGTTCATAGGACGAAGTGCCTTTACAGAGAAAAGACAGTTCTAATACTAGCAATTTACAGGTACACCCAAAAGCTCTAGAAAACAAATGAGGAAGCAAACCCACCCAAGAGGATGCAATGAAAGGAAATAATCAAACTCAGGGTAGAAATCACTACTTTACAAATGAGAACAATAAAATGAATCAATGAAACAAATAGCTGCTTCTTTGGGGGAAATTAACAAGATAGACAAACCCTTAGCCAGGCTAACTAAAAGGCAGAGAGACAATTTCCAAATTAAAAATATTGGAAATGAAAAGGGAGACATAACAACAGACACTGAGGAAGCTCGAAGAATCATTACTTCTTAGTTCAAAAGCCTATACTTTACAAAATTCAAAAATATAAATGAAATGAGTGATTTCCAGATAGATATCACTTAACAAAGTTAAATGAAGATCAGGTAAATTATTGCATGGTGCTAAGTACGGGGAAAGTCAGGGGAGGGTAAGGGGGAGTGGATGGAAGGGAACACCCATATGGGGGAGGGGGAGGGGGCTTATGGACAGGAAACCAGGAACGGGAATAACATTGGAAATGTAAATAAAGAAATATATTTAATAAAAATTTGCCAAAAAAGAAAGATAAACAAAAACAGAAAAAGAAATAGAGACAATCATTAAGTCTCCCAACATAAAAACAACCAAGGGCCAGAATGTTTTAGTACAGAATTCTACCAGACTTTAAAAGAAGAGTTAATGTCAATACTCCTCAAACTGTTCCATTAAATAGAACCAGAAGGAACACTGACAAACTCATTCTATGAGTCCTCAGTCGCCCTGATATTTTAACCACACAAAGACTCACACAAAAAAAGATAATTTCAGAGCATTTTCCCTTATGAACCGTGATGAAAAAGTTCTCAATAAAATGTTCACAAACTGAATGCGTCAATACAACAAAAGGATCATCCCCCATGATTAAGAGGGCTTGATCCATGGGTTGCAAGGATGGTTCAATATATGCAATACATCAGTATAATCCACCAAGAAAGCAAACTGAAAAGAAAAAAAAAAAAAACATGATCATGATCATCTCGTTAGATGCTGGAAATATACTTGACAAAATCAGACAACTCATGTTAAGTCTTGGAGAGGTCACAAATACAAGGTCATACATACTTCAACCTACTGAAACCAACACACAGTGAGCCAATAACCAACATCAAATTATATGAAGAGAAACTTAATGCAACTCTACTAAAATCAGGGACAAAACAAGGCTGACCACCTCCTCCATGTCTATTCAATATAGTACTTTAAGCTCTAGGCAGAGAAAAAAGACAACTAAAGAAGATCAAACTGATACAAATTTGAAAGAAAGAACTCAAACTATCTATATTTATAGATTATATGATAGTATACATCATAAACCCCAAAAATCGAGCACTTCCGGTATTTAGCGGGGGGTGGGGGGAGATTCCCAAACCTGCGGATCCCTGCCCTCAGAAGCTCTCTGCTCCCAAACCCCGTGGGAGAGAGACCTCACCGCCTGGTCAGGTGGGCACTCCTAAGGCTGCAGAGCAGAAGAGACCACCAACACTGCCCACCCCTGCCCACATCCCTGGCCCAAGAGGAAACTGTATACGGCCTCTGGGTCCCTGTAGAGGAGGGCCCAGGAGCAGCAGGACCACTGCATCTGAGACACCGCCAGAACCTGAAGGGACTGACCGGATAAACAGTTCTCTGCACCCAAATCCCGTGGCAGGGAGACCTAACCTTCAGAGAGGCAGACACGCCTGGGAAACCAGAAGAGACTGCACTCTGAACACATCTCTGATGCCAGAGGAAAACACACCACGAGCAAACTTGAGCCTCAGGACCACAGGTAAGACCAACTTTTCTGCTGCAAGTGACCTGCCTGGTGAACTCAAGACACAGGCCCTCAGGAACAGCTGAAGACCTGTAGAGAGGAAAAACTACACGCCCGAAAGCAGAACACTCTGTCCCCATAACTGGCTGAAAGAAAACAGGAAAACAGGTCTACAGCACTCCTGAAACACAGGCTTATAGGACAGTCTAGCCACTGTCAGAAATAGCAGAACAAAGTAACACTAGAGATAATCTGATGGCGAGAGGCAAGCGTAGGAACCAAAGCAACAGAAACCAAGACTACATGGCATCATCGGAGCCCAATTCTCCCACCAAAGCAAACACAGAATATCCAAACACACCAGGAAAGCAAGATCTAGTTTCAAAATCATATTTGATCATGATGCTGGAGGACTTCAAGAAAGACATGAAGAACCCCCTTAGAGAACAAGTAGAAGCCTACAGAGAGGAATCGCAAAAATTCCTGAAGAATTCCAGGAAAACATAAATAAACAAGTAGAAGCTCATAGAGAGGAGTCACAAAAATCCCTGAAAAAATTCCAGGAAAACACAATCAAACAGTTAAAGGAATTAAAAATGGAAATAGAAGCAATCAAGAAAGAACACATGGAAACAACCCTGGATATGGAAAACCAAAAGAAGACACAAGGAGCTGTAGATACAAGCTTCACCAACAGAATACAAGAGATGGAAGAGAAAATCTCAAGAGCAGAAGATTCCATAGAAATCATGACTCAACTGTCAAAGATAATGTAAAGTGGAAAAAGCTACTGGTCCAAAACATACAGGAAATCCAGGACTCAATGAGAAGATCAAACCTAAGGATAATAGGTATAGAAGAGAGTGAAGACTCCCAGCTCAAAGGACCAGTAAATATCTTCAACAAAATCATAGAAGAAAACTTCCCTTACCTAAAAAAAAGAGATACCCATAGGCATACAAGAAGCCTACAGAGCTCCAAATAGATAGGACCAGAAAAGAAACTACTCCCGTCACGTAATAGTCAAAACACCAAACGCACAAAATAGAGAAAGAATATTAAAAGCAGTAAGAGAAAAAGGTCAAGTAACATATAAAGGCAGACCTATCAGAATCACACCAGACTTTTCGCCAGAAAATATGAAAGCCAGAAGATCCAGGAGAGATGTCATACAGACCCTAAGAGAACACGAATACCAGGTTAATGTATCCTGCAAAACTCTCAATTAACATAGATGGAGAAACCAAGATATTCCATGACAAAACCAAATTTACACAATATCTTTCTATAAATCCAGCACTACAAAGGATAATAAATGGTAAAGCCCAACATAAGGAGGCAAGCTATACCCTAGAAGAAGCAAGAAACTAATCGTCTTGGGAACAAAACAAAGAGAAGAAAAGCAAAAAAACATAACCTCATACCCAAATATGAATATAACAGGAAGCAATAATCACTATTCCTTAATATCTCTCAACATCAATGGCATCAACTCCCCAATAAAAAGACATAGATTAACAAACTGGATACGCAACGAGGACCCTGCATTCTGCTGCCTACAGGAAACACACCACAGAGACAAAGACAGACACTACCTCAGAGTGAAAGGCTGGAAAACAACTTTCCAAGCAAATGGTCGGAAGAAGCAAGCTGGAGTAGCCATTCTAATATCAAATAAAATCAATTTTCAACTAAAATTCATCAAAAAAGATAAGGAAGGACACTTCATGTTCATCAAAGGAAAAATCCACCAAGATGAACTCTCAATCCTAAATATATTATGCCCCAAATACAAGGGCACCTACATACATAAAAGAAACCTTACTAAAGCTCAAAACACACATTGCACATCACACAATAATAGTAGGAGATTTCAACACCCCACTCTCATCAATGGACAGATCATGGAAACAGAAATTAAACAGAGACATAGACAGACTAAGAGAAGTCATGAGCCAAATGGACTTAACGGATATTTATAGAACATTTTATCCTAAAGCAAAAGGATATACCTTCTTCTCAGCTCCTCATGGTACTTTCTTCAAAATTGACCATATAATTTGTCAAAAAACAGGCCTCAACAGGTACACAAAGATAGAAATAATCCCATGCGTGCTATCGGACCACCACGGCCTAAAACTGGTCTTCAACACTAATAAGGGAAGAATGCCCACATGTATGTGGAAGTTGAACAATGCTCTACTCAATGATAACCTGGTCAAGGAAGAAATAAAGAAAGAAATTAAAGACTTTTTAGAATTTAATGAAAATGAAGGTACAACATACCCAAACTTATGGGACACAATGAAAGCTGTGCTAAGAGGAAAACTCATAGCGCTAAGTGCCTGCAGAAAGAAACAGGAAAGAGCATATGTCAGCAGCTTGACAGCACACCTGAAAGCTCTAGAACAAAAAGAAGCAAATACACCCAGGAGGAGTAGAAGGAAGGAAATAATCAAACTCAGAGCTGAAATCAACCAAGTAGAAACAAAAAGGACCATAGAAAGAATCAACAAAACCAAAAGTTGGTTCTTTGAGAAAATCAACAAGATAGATAAACCCTTAGCCAGATTAAACGAGAGGACACAGAGAGTGTGTCCAAATTAGCAAAATCAGAAATGAAAAGGGAGACATAACTACAGAATCAGAAGAAATTCAGTAAATCATCAGATCTTACTATAAAAGCCTATATTCAACAAAACTTGAAAATCTGCAGGAAATGGACAATTTCCTAGACACATACCAGGTACTGAAGTTAAATCAGGAACAGATAAACCAGTTAAACAACCCCATAACTCCTAAGGAAATAGAAGCAGCCATTAAAGGTCTCCCAACCAAAAAGAGCCCACGTCCAGACCGGTTTGGTGCAGAATTCTATCAGACCTTCATAGAAGACCTCATACCACTATTATCCAAACTATTCCACAAAATTGAAACAGATGGAGCACTACCGAATTCCTTCTATGAAGCCACAATTACTCTTATACCTAAACCACACAAAGACCCAACAAAGAAAGAGAACTTCAGACCAATTTCCCTTATGAATATCGACGCAAAAATACTCAATAAAATTCTGGCAAACCGAATCCAAGAGCACATCAAAACAATCATCCACCATGATCAAGTAGGCTTCATCCCAGGCATGCAGGGATGGTTTAATATACGGAAAACCATCAACGTGTTCAATTATATAAACAAACTGAAAGAATAAAACCACATGATCATTTTATTAGATGCTGAGAAAGCATTTGAAAAATTCAACACCCCTTCATGATAAAAGTCCTGGAAAGAATTGGAATTCAAGGCCCATATCTAAATATAGTAAAAGCCATATACAGCAAACCAGTTGCTAACATTAAATTAAATGGAGAGAAACTTGAAGCAATCCCACTAAAATCAGGGACTAGACAAGGCTGCCCACTCTCTCCCTACTTATGCAATATAGTTCTTGAAGTTCTAGCCAGAGCAATCAGACAACAAAAGGAGGTCAAGGGGATACAGATCGGAAAAGAAGAAGTCAAAATATCACTATTTGCAGATGATATGATAGTATATTTAAGTGATCCCAAAAGTTCCACCAGAGAACTACTAAAGCTGATAAACAACTTCAGCAAAGTGGCTGGGTATAAAATTAACTCATATAAATCAGTAGCCTTCCTCTACACAAAAGAGAAACAAGCTGAGAACGAAATTAGGGAAATGACACCCTTCATAATAGACCCAAATAATATAAAGTACCTCGGTGTGACTTTAACCAAGCAAGTAAAAGATTTGTACAATAAGACCTTCAAGACTCTGAAGAAAGAAATTGAAGAAGACCACAGAAGATGAAAAGATCTCCCATGCTCATGGATTGGCAGGATTAATATAGTAAAAATGGCCATTTTACCAAAAGCAATCTACAGATTCAATGCAATCCCCATCAAAATACCAATCCAATTCTTCAAAGAGTTAGGCAGAACAATTTGCAAATTCATCTGGAATAACAAAAAACCCAGGATAGCTAAAACTATCCTCAACAATAAAAGGACTTCAGGGGGAATCACTATCCCTGAACTCAAGCAGTATTACAGAGCAATAGTGATAAAAACTGCATGGTATTGGTACAGAGACAGACAGATAGAACAATGGAATAGAATTGAAGACCCAGAAATGAACCCACACACCTATGGGCACTTGATTTTTGACAAAGGAGCCAAAACCATCCAATGGAAAAAAGACACCATTTTCAGCAAATAGTGCTGGTTCAACTGGAGGTCAACATGTAGAAGAATCCAGATGGATCCATGCTTATCACCCTGTACAAAGCTTAACCCAAGTGGATCAAGGACCTCCACATCAATCCAGATACTCTCAAATAATAGAAGAAAAACTAGGGCAGCATCTCGAACACATGGGCACTGGAAAAAATTTCCTGAACAAAACACCAATGGCTTATGCTCTAAGATCAAGAATCGACAAATGGGATCTCATAAAACTGCAAAGCTTCTGTAAGGCAAAGGACACTGTGGTTAGGACAAAACGGCACCCAACAGATTGGGAAAAGATCTTTACCAATCCTCCAAAAGACAGAGGCCTTATGTCCAAAATATATAAAGAACTCAAGAAGTTAGACCGCAGGGAGACAAATAACCCTATTAAAAAATGGGGTTCAGAGCTAAACAAAGAATTCACAGCTGAGGATTGCCGAATGGCTGAGAAACACCTAAAGAAATGTTCAACATCTTTAGTTATAAGGGAAATACAAATCAAAACAACCCTGAGATTTCACCTCACACCAGTGAGAATGGCTAAGATCAAAAACTCAGGTGACAGCAGATGCTGGCGAGGATGAGGAGAAAGAGGAACACTCCTCCATTGTTTGTGGGATTGCAGACTGGTACAACCATTCTGGAAATCAGTCTGGAGGTTCCTCAGAAAATTGGACATTGAACTGCCTGAGAATCCAGCTATACCTCTCTTGGGCATATACCCAAAAGATGCCCCAACGTATAAAAAAGACACGTGCTCCACTATGTTCATCGCAGCCTTATTTATAATAGCCAGAAGCTGGAAAGAACCCAGATGTCCTTCAACAGAGGAATGGATACAGAAAATGTCGTACATCTACACAATGGAATATTACTCAGCTATCAAAAACAATGACTTTATGAAATTCATAGGCAAATGGTTGGAACTGGAAAATATTATCCTGAGTGAGGTAACCCAATCACAGAAAAGCACACATGGTATGCACTCATTGATAACTGGCTATTAACCCAAATGCTAGAACAAATGAAACTCAAGATGGATGAACAAAATGCGAATGCTTCACTCCTTCTTTTTTTTTTTTTTTTTTTTTTTGGTTCTTTTTTTCGGAGCTGGGGACCGAACCCAGGGCCTGCTCTTCCTAGGCAAGGGCTCTACCACTATGCTAAATCCCCAACCTGCTTCATTCCTTCTTTAAAAGGGGAACAAGAATACTCTTGGGAGGGAATAGGGAGGCAAAGTTTAGAACAGAGGCAGAAGGAACACCCATTCAGAGCCTGCCCCACATGAGGCCCATACATATACAGCCATCCAATTAGACAAGATGGATGAAGCAAAGAAGTGCAGGCCGACAGCAGCCGGATGTAGATTGCCCCTGAGAGACACAGCCAGAATATAGCAAATACAGAGGCGAATGCCAGCAGCAAACCACTGAACTGAGAATAGGTCCCCCGTTGAAGGAATCAGAGAAAGAACTGGAAGAGCTTGAAGGGGCTCGAGACCCCATATGTACAACAATGCCAAGCAACCAGAGCTTCCAGGGACTAAGCCACTATCTAAAGACTATACATGGACTGACCCTGGACTCTGACCTCATAGGTAGCAATGAATAGCCTAGTAAGATCACCAGTGGAAGGGGAAGCCCTGGGTCCTGCTAAGACTGAATCACCAGTGAATGTGATTGTTGTGGAGAGGGCGGCAATGGGGGGAGGATGGGGAGGGAAACGCCCATAAAGAAGGGGAGGGGGAGGGATTAGGGGGATGTTTGCCTAGAAACCGGGAAAGGGAATAACACTCAAAGTGTGTACAAGAAATACTCGTTAATAAAAAAAAGAAACCCCAAAAATTCTATTGGAGAACTCATACACCTGATTAACACCTTCAGTAAAGTGTATGGATACAAAATCAACAAACAAACAAAAAAGAAAAAATCAGTACCCTTCCTTTGTGCAAACAATAAAGGAGATGAGAAAGTATGTAGAAAGACAATACACTTCAGAAGCGATACAAATTATATAAAATGTCTTGCTGTAACTAACTCTAACCCAACTAGTGAAAGCCCTGTATGAAATGAACATCAAGCCTCTGAAGTCCCCTAACAATTAAAGCAGAAGCTGTCTCTAACTCATTTGCCTGACACTGAATCGCCTTCCCCTAATTAGACTATCTAGATGGGCCTCCATGGTAAAGGATGTGTTTAAGACTAGGTCAACTCAGTGTCCCAGGGTAGGGTGGTACTCAAGGAGGCTTCCCTTTCTCTGAGGAGAAGGGTAGTGGGTAATGGGGTGAGAGACGTGTGAAGGTGGGACTGGGAGGAGATCAGGGAGGGGGCTGTAATGCGATGTAAGATAAATACATAAAAATAAAGAAAAATAAAGAAAAAATTTTAAAACATTTTTAAATTTTTGCAAAGATTAACAAAGGTAAATGATAAATAAAATGCAACCCACTTGCAAATCCTGTAAAATATTTATTTAGTCGTGTTTAAAAAAGGGAAAAGAAAGGAGCAGGAATAGTGTGTGTCAGCAGCAGGGAACCAGGGCAAATATGAGCAGACCTGGCAAATATTTATTTTCACACATGAAGGACTTACTGTCTGCAAGTAAGCTTTCCATCACACCAGGCACAAAAGCCAGAGGAATCAGGGACACCATGATAAACAAAACAACAATGATGTGTTAAAGGAAATAAAGGTTCTTTCATCAAAAGGACAATTTATTTATTCAAAATGCCTAATCTCTGTAAATCTATTTCATTGTCTTTTGTTTCTGGCAAAAAGAAAGTGCTTCAGGGAATTTCTTAACCGATTTAATAAAACACTGTTGCAAGGTTAATACTGGGGGTGTCTTGTTTTGTCTTTGAAAAATAACAGGTCAGGAGGCACTGGATGAAGGGATTCTCAGAAGATGTGACTAAAAGGGAATTACAAATCAAAAGCCTAGGAGATAACTGACATTGAAGGAAGTTCCCAGCCCCCTGTCCTCTGAGAAGACAAGCTTGGACTTGGTAGTACAAGGAAAAACAGTGATGACTAAATGATACCCTTCAGTGTCTCATAACTAATGCGTCCTTCTGATCATGCCTCATGACATGGCAAAAACACAGAGTGCTGTGATGTAGGCAGAAGCTTAGGAGGTCGCAGATCTCTCAGTGTCATGCCATCACATTTGGTAGCATTGATTATGTTGCCATTATTTAACAATACTGTCAGGTTTCCCAATAAGAACATTGTTAATATCTTAAATATACACAAACAGGCCCTTGAGAGCCACAAATTAGTAGAGTGTGGTGCTGGCTAGGAGCTATCTAATTTATGAGGTCAGTCTGTAAGAAACTGGCTTCATACAAATTTTCTCACATTAATGGCCTTAGGTAGAAAGAAAGTTGTATTATAAACTGACAAATATACTTTAACTCTAAATTAACACTCTATCATTTTATGGCTCTAGGTATAAACATATAACTATACTATCATAGACGGAGTCTCCCTTGAAAATTAATGTTCATATTCTAACCACATGTAATTGGACAGATAACTATGGTATATAGTAGTTTGAAATGTACTAGTAATAAGTACAGATAAGATAGATATTATTTTAAGTCATACAATGAGACTTAAATACACTGGATAGATCATATGAAAAGATGCAAGCATTCCATGAAGCAAGGAAGGCCTTCAAGTGCAAGAACTTAAAATAAAATCTCCATTATGTCTTAATCTAGGAACTCCTGAAGCATCATCACCCAGTCAACAGTTTAAACTTTGTAATTCTAATTTCTAAAAGAGCAAAATAATAAACATCTATTTTTTACCTGATTAGTTTGTGGTAGTTTAACAGCTCTTAGATATTAAGTAATAAATATTTCAGTTTTCTTTCCTTGATTTTTTAAAAAAACTGTGTTTGATTTGAAACTCATACCTGTATATTATGTGTTCTTACTCTCTCACCCCAAAACTCTCTCATGTCTCTTTCCTATCCATATTGTTTGAAGCCCTCCTTCCTTCCTACAGGTTTTCTCAAGCCTTTTCATGACTTTTAGTCTGCCCTTTGACCTGACAAGTTTAAACAATTCCATGTCTGTGACTAGCCCTGACTTTTTTCAGAAACCAAAGAGGTACAGCACTTTCTTTTGCAACACAGGGTTCTGTACTTTTATTTTCCCTGGCCTCCAGGAGGTGGCAAGCTAAAAGACAGGGCATCTCCACTGAATTCTGCAAATGCAAGCTGGACTGCATTCATGCTTATAATTTTTTTACCCATATAAGAAAGTATCAGGCATCTATAAACTACAGCACTTTAAGTAATGAGCTCATGATATAAATCTCCCATAAGTAAATGCTTATCACTAACTTTGCATCACTCTATCCCTCCAAGAAATTCATTTTCAAGATATTAACAAAATATAAGCCTGTATTAGTAAACTGAAGATATCTTAAGGAAATAAAAAAAAAAACAAAGCAAAGTATCATACTAGGAATTAAATTTATTTAATAATGCTGTATATTATGTGAATAATCTTAGTTATGCTACTGAAATATAGGTACAGAAAAGCCTGGTTGGCTTGGCTTTTATATCCATATTGCTATTTTACTTTATTTTCTATAAATTAATTATTTCCATCCCAAATATTGACCCCTGTACACCCCACAGAGTTCTTCACCCTTCCCTATTCCCTTTGCTTCCGAGAGAGTGCCCCCCACAAGATATCCCCCATCCCTGGGGCATCAAGTCTCTATAGGATCAGGACCAACTCTCACTGAGGCCAAATGCTCCATATGTGCCTGGGGCCTTGGACTAGCCCATGTATGCTCTTTGATTGCTGGCTTAGTCTCTGGGAGCTAGTTAACAATATTGGTTTTCCTGTGGTGTTGCCAACCACTTCAGTTCCTTCGATCCTTCCCCTAACTCTTTCATATAGGGTTCCCCAACCTCAGTCCAATGTTTGGTTGTGACTATCTGTACCTGTCTCAGTAAGCTGCTGATAGAGCTTCTCAAAGGATAGCCATGCTAGACTCCTGTCTACAAGCATATCAGTAATTGTGTCAGGGTTTGGTGCCTGCCCATGGGATAGATCCCAAGTTGGGTCCTCCATTTATTGGTAGGATTAACCTAGTGAAAATGGCTATCTTACCAAAAGCAATCAACATATTCAATGCAATGCCCATCGAAATTCCAGCACGATTCTTCACAGATATGGAAAGAGCAATTCTCAACGTCACATGAAAAACAAAAAAAATCCCAGATTAGCTAAAACAATTCTGAACAATAAAAGAACTTCTGGAGGCATCACCATTCCTGACCTCAAAGTGTATTACAGAACAATACTGATAAAAAACCATGTGGTATTAGTACAGAGATAGACAAGTTGACTAATGAAATAGAATCAAAGACAAAAATAACCCCAAATATCTATGGATAAAGAAGCCAAAATTACAGTGGTAAAAAGAAAACATTTTCAACAAAGGTGCTGATCTAACTGGCAGTCTGCATGCAGAAGAATGCAAATTGATCCATATTTATCACTCTGGACAAAACTCAAGTGCAAGTGGATCAAGGACCTCAACATAAAATTAGGAACACTAAATCCAATGGAGGAGAAAGTGAGAACATTGCCACAGGGAAATTTTTCCTGAACAGAAAAAAAAAAAAAAACACCAATGGGTCAGGCTCTAAGATCAACAATTGATAAATGAGACCTCATGAAACTGAAAAGCTTCTGTAAGGCAAGGGACATTGCCAAAGGACAAAACGGCAACCTAAATATTGAGAAGAGATCTTCACTAACCCTTCATTCTTTAATAAAGGGATAATATCCAAAGTATATAAAGAACTCTATAAGTTAGACTCCAAAAATCCAAGTAATGCAATTAAAAAATGGGGTATAGAAATAAACAGAATTTTCAACAGAGGAATCTCAAATGGCCGAGAAGCTCTTTACAAAATGTTCAATGACCTTATCCATCAGTGGAATTAAAATCAAAATAATCCTGAGATTCCACTTTAAACCAACCAGATTGTCTAAGATGAGAAATTCAAGTGACACCCCATGCTGGTGAGGAAATGGAGAAAGAGGAACACTCTTCCATTGTTGGTGGAGTTGCAAACTGGTACACCCATTCTAGAAATATATCCATCTTTCTAAGGTCATACTTGTTCTTTGGTTTTATTTATTTTCCCTTAAGGGTAAGTTACATGAAGATTATCCATTTATATAATAATGTGTTTTCTTCCCTTTAATATCATTCACTCTTTTGTTTTTGTTAGAAAAAGGATGCAAACATATATTTGCTCTTTTTAATTAATATTTTTCTAAAAATCATTTGCCAAAACAGGAAAATCACTTTTCTTAAGTATTATTACAAGCTCCTATTAAATCTGGATATATGGAATTTTAAACCTATTAATAATATAGTTCATCACCATAAAGTTTAATTTAAGCTTTCAAGTCAAAAGTCATGACAAGGTCAGCACTAAGAACATAATATATATTTTACATGTGTCATCTTCTTGATTTTAAAAACTGTGATGAGTGATTGCATGGTTTCAATCTAACAGATTAAAATATTGAAGATACTGAAATTAATTTCCCAAGGTAATTATTATACATGACTCTGGCTCCTTTTCAGAGGAAAAGGTATAACTGTATAGCTTACAGTTTTAGAAAGGTAAATATCTGATATTGATGTGAACTTGGCTCTGATAAGAACCTCATGACAGATGCTGTTGCTATGGCAGCAGCACACATGTGGGAGATCACATGGGGTCAGAGCAATCCACACAGAGACTAATGACTTGTGAAAATTACATTACTTCTTTCCACAGATGGACTGTCAATGGCCAAAGGACGTTTTAAAGTCCTACAGAGCTCACATTCATGCTAAGGACCAGGTCTCCAACAGTGAAACCCTAGGAGATGAACCATTTCCAAATTATAGCTATATAACTATGCTTGAAAGCAACTAATTTTAATTAGTTAGTTTTTATATTTTAGGGGAAAATAATAATATACATCTTGAAATCTTAAAAGTAGTTACTATTAGCATAAAGGAATTGCAAAAATTCAAGACTTTAGACCTGTAAATAAACCAAATTCAACTTTGCTCCTTGTTGAGCTATACAGGCTTTCATTCTGAGTTTAACAGCGCAATCAGTATCTCTTTCATTTGATGTGATGCAAAATTCTTACCTGCTTTCTGCCCTTCTTGTAAAAGTTCTTTTATTTCTCCTTAAGAAATAGTCTTGGTTTCACTTAAAAATTAATTATTAAAAGAAGAAATGTTTCAATTACTTTCTGTCTAGAGATGCAAATTGGTTTAATGTCTGAAGACTTTAAGAAGCCAAGTTTCAAAGTCTCCTTTTAAACTGATCTGAAACCTGAAGGATGAAATGATAGATTCAATTTTATCTTATGAATGCAGTCATCAAAGAAGCTCTTATGCTGTTTGGCTTCTGTGTTATTGCATTCCATAATGGGCTTTGAATGAAGAAGGATAAAAGTGAAGATCATTGAAGCAGATGACTCATGCAGAGCAGGTCTTTAAAAACAGTTAACTATTGATGAAAAATGTCAGTATCATTATACACTTGTATAGTGGAAAGGGATTAAAATATACAAACTAAGAAAAGGTAAAGTTGAATAACACAGAGACTAACTTTGAGAAAACAAACAGTAATATCTAATTACCTGAATATACCAGTCACATGGGATGGGCTTTTGCTTGGTAACATCAAATATCAAGCATTGGTCCATGGTGAATATGAGTCTACCATCATTTCTTCAATCATTCCTTTTTAATTCAGTTAAGTTTTCTTAAATAAAAATATGGGAAAGATACACTCATGCTACACAACTATTCAATGTCTACTGCCATACTTCTTCAATTTTTTCCATGAAATTAAGAACTCTATTACTAGATTTGAAAAATCAAATGTCATATGTTGCCACAATTATTCCTTCTGAGGTAAAGCAATAGAAAGACTATAGATATTTCTCCACTTCTAATCTCTATGATATATATATATATATATACTCATATATATACTCATATATATACTCATATATATATTCTCAGACATGTGCAGATAGACAGACAATACCCAAGCAATCAGATCCCTGGGTTAAGTCACTAGTGGAAACATAATAAAATATATTATTTTTAATTTTCAGTCAGTGAGGCCTGCAAATGTCAGTTTCCAAAGCACAGATAATTTTTCTGAAACCATGCCCATGATATTTATGCCTTAATTTGACATTTATTATCTAGTACTTTTATTCATATATATATTGTTTATTTTTATTTATTGAGAAATTCAATAATTTATAATTTATTATGAAGAGAAATTTATAATGGAGCTGCTGGCCCAATAGAATAAAAGATTGTTATTCAATATCTTATGTCATTCATCGTATTTGCTACTTATATATAATACTACCATCGCAAAGCAACTCAAGTCAAATACATCCTGTTAAAATTTCACTTTAAAAAATGAAAAGCTCACATGTTCACTCAAATGTAAAAAGATTTGACATCATCAGGTTTATGGTTGTTTGGGGCTTAAAATAATTCCAAGACCAATTATTTCATTGTAGCTGAAAGTTGAAAGCAACTTATGATTTTTATTTTTAGAAACCCACTCATAGGAATCCTGAGAGACTTATGTTTAAAGTATTTTTCCCCAGAGGCTTTTTATATTTGCTTCCATAAAATGCCTAGAATACAACTAACATGGGACATGTCAAATGTCTAGGGGTCACATAGACATTGTAAATTCTGAACAGAAAGTTATGTGTCAGTTTTTCATAAAGTAATTCCACTGGAGATATTTTCCTACTTCTTTCAGAGCAAAGGCTGTGATGGGAAGCCATCATGTTGTGACAGTCTGTATAGAGGCTGCTTTTTCTAGTTCACCTTTTCACCAAATTCATTATCTCTCAGAATAACAGCTTCATGTAGGAAACCTTTTCTGACTCCCCATGTTGAACCTACTTTGGACATTGCCAAGTCTACCTCTCAAAAGACCTATTAAAATCTAAAACCTTCAGACCTTTGGCAGAAGCTCTCAGGGCAGATGTTGATGCCAGCGATTAATAAATTTTCCAAACTTGTTCCTTTAGTAGTTTTTGGCCTCTGTGAATTTTTGTCACCTCTCTATTCCAGATATGAAATGAAAGATTGTGGTAGTATTTCACCTTGTGTTAGTTAGCACATCTACCTCATCTGTCAAAATGCCAGATATGTTAATAAACAACAGTGCCAACCAACCAGAGCTTCCAGGGACTAAACCACTACCAAAAGACTATACATGGACTGACCCAGGGCTCCAACTGCATAGGTAGCAGAGAATAGCCTTGTTGGGACATCAGTGGAAGAGGAAGCCCTTGGTCCTTCCAAGGTTGGAACCCCAGTGTAGGAGAATATGGGGGGGTCAGTAAGGGGAATGGATGGGGGAACACCCATAATGGGGAGGGATAGGGGATGGGGGCTTATGGACAGGAAACCGGGAAAGGGAATAATATTTGAAATGTAAGTAAAGAAATATATCTAATAAAAAATACTAAATAAAAGTCTGTACAATACTTAAACATACCTTGAAACTGATATCATATTTTTCTGGGTGGTGGTGGTATATACCTTTAGTTCCAGCACTCAGAAGGCAGATGCAGGCAAATCTCTGAGTTTGAGGCCAGCCTAGTCTCATGTTTACATTACTCCAAATTACATACACAATTGGATGAGAAGGGTAAAGAGGTCTGGATCAATGAACAAATTTTCTCCCATTTTGATTTTTTTCTCTTCATTCATCACTGCCGCATTATATATGTCACATGTAGTGTGTGCTGAGATACAGATTCATGTAGCAAAGAACAATATATCTATGTGCAATTACATGTTATATTATTGGTGAACTCACAAATGCCATTTAGTAAGCTTTTTATTAGTTTTGCCACTAATTTCCAGAAATTCAAATTTGCTTTCCTTCCACTATAAAGACAGAATATACAAAACTAAGATAAGTTGTATGAATATACAGATCACATAAAAATATCAATTTTACAATGACAATGAATCAAGCTAGAAGTGTTACCCTGGGGGGCATTAATAACAATAAAAATAAAGGAATCCGAATACATGATGATGAGGTGGAAGACAAAGAACAGTCAGAAGATGAGACTTCTTGTCATAAAAATGAAGAATAAAACAGAAAACAACTTGGGAGAAGTAGTCGTGTATCAGAGTTCAGTGAGCAGGAAAGTGTGGACAACTGAGTCATTAAGAGTAATTAGTAAAAGTCAACGATGAGAGCATCAAATACATCTAAAAGCATCCTTTGTATGTGGAATAAACCACTGCTTCCACACTGGAATAGAGGGTAGGTTCAGTAGACTGACACACTAAGGTGAAACCATTTTCCAGAAATGATGGACTCCATGTTTTCATAGAATAAGTTGGGTAACCCAATTCTCCATTGATTATTTTCCAATACACAATACATTTTGGTATGATGAGTTTTGCATGTTATTCAATTTCAGTTACATTGGAAAACTGAATATAAATGGTATGTTTATGTATCTGAATGCCCTCTACATGAAAGTGTTTACATAGATGCTATGATGCAGTCTATGATTCACTAGGCATCAATTCTTCCCACTGCAGCTTTGTTTTGCAAATTAAGGTTCTGAGAACATCAATATTTATTTTTATTTCAAATAAGTGTAGAGATTTTTGAATATAGGGTTTCCATTAAGGATTAAAATCATTGTTCTTTATCCACAGTTTATTACTTGCATTCTCAGTAAAAAGTACTTTCATTGTAGCTAATAGCTTTCCAAGACAATCCTTCAAGATACTCAAAAGAGAGTTACATTAGACATAACAGGTAATTTGATGGTAGTAACACTGGTTTGAATTACAGCAAACATTTACCAATAAAAATTAAACACAGGCTTAGCTTTTAATATCTTTATATCCCATCTTAAAGTTATCTGACCTTATGTTCATGCTGTGCTGCACTTTGCTTATAAAAGTTTATAAAAGATCTACTTCTGTGTGTCTCTGTGATTATAAGATGAAAAGGAAAATGCTGCTTCTTGAAATAAGATTATAGATGAAACACGAGTAGGTGACTGTGAAGAATAGATAAATGGTCTTTGCCAGGGAAAGATATCTGTGATGAATAGTTTTCTGTCAGCTTGCCGAAAGTTAGAACCATTGGGAGGAAAGAACTTTAATTCAGAAATTACTTTCATATAAGCAGGCTATAGGCAAGCCTGCAGGTCATTTTTTAATTAGTGACTGATGTGGGAGGACTCAGCCTATTGTGAGTAGGACCATGAGTGAGCTGGTGGTCCTGCGTTCTGTAAGAAAGCAGGCTAAGTCAATAATGAGGAAAACGCCAGTAAGTCATACTCTTCCATGCATCAGCTCCCGATTCCAGGTTCTTGTCCAGTTTTGCATTTCTGCCTTGGCTTTCTTCAATGGGCTGGGATTAAGGATATGTAAGCCAAATAATTCCTTCCCCTCCAAAGTTGCTTTTCTTCATTTTGCTTCAACACAGCAATAGTGACCCTAACCTAGACAGTTCCCAACTGGTTATTGAAAACTAAATGGTCAGCTCTGAGATTTCACACATACACACACACACACACACACACACACACACACACACACTCACACACACTCTCACACACACATGTTGCCTTGTGTAGATTTATTTATTTATTTATTTATTGTTTTATTTATATATTTAGGAATAGGCATGTGTGTCTGTGTGACAACAGTAAAGGAAACGAGGCTGTGAATTTCAGAGAAAGCAAGGAGAATTCATGCAAAAGATAAGAGTGAGGGAAGTGAACAGGAAATTATATCATAATCTCAAAGAATAAAAATATTAAAAAGAAAGTAAATATCAATAGATTATCTTCCTGAGGATCAAGCTAAGGAACTAACACTAGGCTCACAGTGGTGTAAAAGTTAGGAAAACTTGTGGTAGAGTTGGTTTACAAAGAAACAGACCCTGATATGACAGTTTGTAGTTAGAAGGATGTATAGAAAAGCTCCCATAAAGATAGTGAACCGAAGGAGAACTTGGGTGAAATAGCCAAGCAAGAGAATTTGTAGGATTAACAGGTCCAGTTGCCATTCAAAGACCATGAAGGCTCTGACAATCTGAAGCAACCATAAACCTCTTGCCTACCTCATAGGCATCTATTTATTTTTCGTTTTTTTTTTTTAACCTGGAGAAGTCTGAATAATTAAGTAAGGTATAAATACTTTGTGATATAAGTTGGGCTGCTCATTTGACTTTGATTGTCCCCAGAAATATCTCATCTAAGTAGGGCATAGCACCACCAACAGGAATTGTATTCTACACTATGATACTTGGGTTTTCAGAGCAGAATTTCTAAGAGGCTGAACTTGATGTGCAATAAAAATGGCACTTAAAAATCCCTAGGAAGACCTAATTAATTGTGTCAGCAGGGAAAAGTGCTTGTCCAAGAAGCCTGAAGATTTTAGCTTCTTCGTTAGAGCCTGCGGTGAAAAAGAGTAATAAACCTAAAAGTTATTCTCTGACCTCTACACATGCACCATGCAATGTACATAGCTATGGTGACACACAAATATCACATACATATACCAAAAATTATAAATTTTAAAGGTTCTCTATTAATCAAAACTGTCTAGGTGGTACATGATTTTATGCTATACAGAACATACAGTTATAATGTCAGCCACAAACTTAGTGGTGAAATAGGATACTGAATAGGATACTTAGTGGTGTATAGGGACCTCACACTTCATAAGCCCATGGAAATTTGTAGAGACTGAGACTCTTCTGGTAAGGAAGGGAAACCTAGTATGCCTGTCAACTTCAATCAAGATGAATTACTGCAATTTCCAAGATTTAGCCAAACCATGATGGAGTTGAGTTCAGGAGAAGCCTGCTACCATCTCTTGCTTATAGAATACAATCATTCTGAGATTTTCAAGGACGCTGGCCCTCCTAAGCAGTGCAATCCTTTGCAATTTGACAAATGAAGTGCCCTTTGTTCTGCCTTACAGAATGTAATTAACTGGAGGATCTTTCAGCTTTTCACAGAATATTTACTTAAACATGTTTACTTTCATGTACCATCTGCCAGAGCTGAGCTGCTATTTCTACTTTACATAACACGAGCCTTCACATTTTCAAGCTCTCACTGGAGATGCCAGCCAATTTTAACAGTTCCCTGGGGGCAACGTGGTGCTCTGCCCACAACTCCCTGATCTATGAATACTCTTAGGGCATCATCCCATGGATAAATCAGTCTACAAGTTTCTAAGAGTACTAGTAAAGGAACCCTTCTCCTTTCTGGTAAGTGTGGTACTTACTTCCTTAGGCAACTCTTGTTGCATGCATTCACATTGTGGCTAGGTAAGGACTTATAAATCGATCCTAGAATAAGGACCTTGTTAGTTTCAATGGCAAAAAAACATTATGTATTGTCAAACAAGATTAGCCTTTTGCAAGGAGTAAGATGTGTTTCGTAGCTACCAATGGCACAGAATAACCTGGATACCACTTTCTTCCATTTATATTAACCCTGCTCTTTCTCTTCAAGCACTCATCCTTTTATTCCTCCCCAACCAGGGCTTTTTACTCTGGCAGAGCAGAATTGCTCGACTCAGAATTATTCCCTCTCCAGCTTTCTCTGAACCTCTTGTCTTCTAATTAAGTCTCTGGACCAAGCTGAAGCTGTCTCTGCCCTCCAGCCATAGGAGATGAGAGTCCCATTAGTACTTCCTTTAATGCTTTAGTGCTTCCAATTAAAGATATTAAATTCTTTAATTTCTGCCTTTTCTGAACTACTCAAACACCAAGGATACTGCACACATGAGGGAGTTTCTTCCAGTGGTATCTCATAAAACGTCAATGGTAGTAAGAACACTTTCTTTAAAATTCCAATCACCAGGTGATACCAATTCTATCTAAAGCTAGCAGAGAGTCTGCCCACCACAAATCAAAATTGAAAATTAGCAGCTTTCTTTGACAGTTGTCTAAGTTCACATCCCCCAAGACACAGATACTCAGATATTTATATCCGGATAGTTAAGTGGGAAACTCAAGTGAGAACACCCAGGGGAGAACAAATGAAGCAGTAGTGGAGGGGTGGGAGAATCAAACTAAAATATACTTGCAACAAACATATCAACCTCTATAAACTGGGGGACTATTTAGAACTCAAACGCTGAAATAGTTGTCTAATCTTCATTATCTTCTACTGATAAAACACTGGATATACTCAACCGGAGAAAGAAAGCAAGGACACACTCCTCCTATTAATGGCAAGGACACTTATCTGTCAATTGATGAAATTATTAAAGATAGAGGAGTGATCCAAAGAGTGGACATCCATTATATACTGTAGCACCCATTTCAGCTTGGGATAGTATTTAACATAAAACAACTGAGAGCTCAATGTTAGAGTACATATCTGAAATGCATAAAAATCTGGGTTCAAATAATAGGGAAGAAGGAAGAAAGAAAAACGGAAAGAAAGGAAAAGGAAGTGGAAGGAAAAGAGAGAGAGGAAAAATAAGATTCAAAGACATAAAGAAAACAGATAAAATAGTTTCTGGCCAAAGAGATCAGAGAAAAGTAATATGTGAACAACAGAAAGTATATCAAAAGTAAGATTATAAGGCAGTGATACAAGTGTATACTAGAGGACATCCAATTTGTATCCCCTGCTTAAATCCAAAGTGAATGAACACAGCTCATAATTCAAAATGGGTACAGAGTTTCTGCTGCCTCAAAACCAGTCACTCACTGCTGATCATTCATAATTCTGTTTTACTACTAACCTGTGGGATATTCAAAACAGAACAGAAACTATGCATTATATTCTATCTTCTGAATACCCAGCTTAATTTTCCAATAAGTGCTAAATGATAAAAAAGTACTCTTATAATTATGTATATAGTCAAGTACTTTTCAAATGGTATTTCATCCACTTGCAAATATTCAAAAATAAATACCTTTATATACTATATAATGCTGTAGGCCCCTTATTGCCACACTATCAAATAAGTTTGTTAAATTTCCAAACTTTGGACTTTGTTGACAGATTTTTCATATGAATTGAGTTTTTAAAGGGGCATATAAACTCCTACATCTCATGGTGCCAAAAAAATAGGTCTAGAACACTCATAATAAAAATGAACTAAATAACTACTTTCTCACCTGTAATGGTGATGAGCTTAAAACATCAGAGAGCACGAATTTCTGTTTTCCTGAACTGTACCTGGTCCAACTGAAAAAGTGAGACGTGATTTTATGCTCAAAATAAAGATATCAATCTGTCTTGTATTTATGAAATTGTCCTAAGTGACAAAATGATAATTTCTTAAGAAATGTGCCAAAAACATTGGTAATATTAATAAGGCCATATAAGTGTATCAAAAATCTTTGCAAAAGAAGTTTGGCATCATTTATTTTTTTCATTATATTGTTAATACTTTTTTTTCATGCCAAAGCTTAAATATGCTGCTTATTAATTTTTTCTAACTTCAAATAAGCATGTTGGTTACTATGTACATATTTTCTTTTCAAATCTTCTGCAATACTATCTGGAGTTCTGCTCCTCTTATAGCTGTAGTCCCTATGGAATTTGTAAAACTCACTAGCCTATGTGGTAAGTACCATAAACTATGGTAGAATTTCTCCTGCTTTATTTGCATGTCAAAATGTATCAAATAGTTTAATAATAAGAGCTAATACTGTTGCTCTTTTAGTTAGCTGTGGTGACAACAATCCTATGCAACAAATTGTCCCGAACGTTGACATTCAATATCAGGAATTTGTTTCTTTGCTTTTGCCACCACTTCCATGAGCCACAGACTCTTTCTGGAGCCACTTGTCTTATACAGTTAGATCCGGTTCCTAAGTGGGATTTCTGTCTGTTCTTTGTGCTTCTCATTCTTCTGGAACAAGCTAGCATTAAAGAACCATCATGTTCTTTTTGTGGCAAAAGTAGGAGCTAGGAAAGCCAATACAAGGATACAAATGGGGTCCAGATTGTAGTTTTATAGTGGCTGCCAATATTTCATTGACTAAGGCAAGGCAATTGGCCAAAATTTGAAAGCTACAGATGTACAATAATCCCACAAAGACGGAAATGACGGAAATGCTAGATACAATGAAAAATCTTGGCATTTTCCTCTACTTGTTATATTATTCATCTCTCTCTCTCTCTCTCTCTATATATATATATATATATATATATATATATATATATATATATATATATATTTCCATTCTACATTGATTGAAAGTCATACTTTACTTGATTTCAGGCTCAAAGCGCACCATCTGTTGATGACCATTTTATGCTGAGACTCAAGCAGAGGTGATGGCATTTATTTAGAGCATCTCAATTTCCTAATTGAAGTTAAAATCTTGAAGAGGTGTAAGTAGAGAGACGTACCACTTCTCTAGTTTTAAACTTCTTAGTTCTTTGTGAATTTCACATCATTCATCCAGTTCTACTCATCTTCCCTTCCCTTCATAAGTGTCCTCTATCTTTGTAACTCCCCAGTACCAAAGAGAAAAACAAAACAGAAAGAGAATCTAATGATGGAAGCTGTAGTGTGTCACAATGTGTTCCACAGAACATCTTTTTCACCACACGTCTTTGCTTGGAAATGTTCACTGTGATGACTCATTGTTCTGGTAGTCTTTGGCTTCTGCTACTCTTATCAAAATTAGAATCTCACTATGAAGCTTCTCAAATATCCTGATGTTGGCCTGTGTCATGGAGATGCTGTAGTTTTGGATCTTTTGAACCATCCCCTTCAGAACTCCCGCAGTTAATCAATGAAGTACATGTTGGGGTGGGACCATTCAAAGTCTTAAATGTGGGCAGTATTGGTGAGGTACAGACGCTATTCCTCATTCCTTTCCACTAGGGCAGGCAGGCAGGACAGATGGCCCTGGGATATGAAAGCAGGAAAACTGGTCCTCCCTCCTTAGCTCTATGGGACTTGAGAGAACTGGCCCTGTGCCTCACATGAGCAGCTCAGTAGAGCTGGCCCTGGTTGCAGGAGTTGCTAGTAAACTTACTTGAGGGTGTGAGAATGTGAGAGCTGGTCGAACCCTGGCACCAGACTGATGGTTGTCTCATGCTGTTTTTTTTTTGTCCCCACCCCCAAACCCCTAGGGAAAGTTAGCTTACTAAGCATTCAGATGTTCAAAAGGCAGAGCACTGAATGGAAACATAGCCTCTCTCCTCTCTGCCACTTACTGTCCCATATGTGACATAGCAGTCGCTTCTTGATTCTCATATCTCATTAAATAAATAAAGCAATATCACCAAAACAAATATTGATAAAATATACAAATGTTCACCTCCAAAACAAGCTGAGAGGATAAAATAATTACCAGCTGAGTGAGCACAGGTCTTTATTAAATAACAGTTTAATTAATAACAGCAAGATTAAAAAGCATAATTCATATAGCTTTTTATTTCTACAAATAATAAGTTTACAATGGGCCCTGTTCCTTCTTCTCTTATGTCAGAACCATGGGAAAAGATATTACAATATATAGTGTTTGCCGAAGAGTATATGATTATTTTGAGCCTACATTAGTGGAAAGCCATTTTCCCATATGGGCCAGGATTGCAGGGATTCAAAAGCTTTGCTTAGGGGTCTGAATACAAATCAGTGACCAGTGTTCATGCAAACTAGAGGCTGCTTCTTTCTCTCCCCAGAAGTTTTCAGCTTCAGATTTCTCACCTTCAGAGATCTCCTATAGAAATTAGACAACCTCTTCCAACGTGCTGTACAAAATAAACACGCACAGTTGCAGTTGCAGCCCATAGTAGGTGTCATTTCATTTGAGAGCACAGTCCCCCACTTATCCCCTGCTTTTCTGTATATGTGTTAATGTGTCTGTACATTCTTCTTTCCCTTGCCAATCCTAGTCACAGTTCCAGGCAACAAGCTTTGCAGAGCAACATACACATGGGGTAATTGGGTTGTTTCAGTAGATATTTATTTATTTATATATTTATATATTTATTTATTTACTTATTTATTTAATAGTCGATCATATTTGGTTTTATCTTAGGTCTCTGGACTATCCAGTATCTGTTTCCTGACCTTCTAAACCAGATAGCATATGGCATGAGCTTCCTCAGGTTAAACCAGACATTGATTGGCCAAATTTTATAAATGCATGATTGGCCATCTAACAGTGCACATAAAGAATTCATTTCTTTAGCAAACTGAGATGAAAACATTTGAGATTGTATCACTGACTCCAGAAAAATAATGTTGCCAAATCACGCAAACCTTATGAGGTCATGTGTCTGAAATAGATCAAGTAGCAAGGTCTGAAGTGATCCACTCTAGAAGACTGCCAACTTTACAGGTTCCAAACAGTCATTATTAAAAGTAAAGCTGTTGCAGATGCTTCATTTGGAACTGGGATGCACAACTCTGTATTTGGATCATTTACTGGTTTCTGTAATGGTCTTCCTGTGATACAAAGAGAAATGTCATTGATAGGGTTGAGGCTCATGTGTACCTTCATGTATAAAGACAAATATTTGAATGTAGTTAGGGATTAGACTGGATCAGTAAAGTGGTGGTTGTAGATTCTCCTTCAGGTCCTCGACTTTACTAGCCCTGGGTAATTGTCACTGCCCATGTTTCCAATAGGTGCTCTGTTAAGCAGGTCTTAAATCTAATTAGAAGGAAGGACTGAAGGAGTGGAAGTGGTTTGCAATCCCATAGGAAGAACAGCAATATCAAACAACAGACCCCCAGAGCTTCCAGGGACTAAACCACCAACCAAAGAGTACACATGAAGGGACCCATGGCTCCAGATGCATATGTAGGTGAGGATGGCCTTATTTTGCATCAATGGGATGGGTAGCCCTTGGTATGTGAAGGCTTGGTGTCCCAGCATAGGGGAATGCTAGGGCAGTGAGGTGGGCGGGGAAGGGTGAGTGGAGTTCATCTTCATAGAAGCAGGGGGAAGGAGGATAGGATAGGGGGTTTGTGGAGGGGTAACCAGAAAAGGGATAATATTTGAAATGTAAATAAATAAAATAACCAATAAAAATGTTTAAAAAGATATGAGAAACTGAAAAAAAAAATTAAAAAGAAGATAGGTCTACAGAGGAATGACAAATGCTATTCATACCTTGTTCAAATTTTTTATCAAATATTGAGATAGGCCCCGCTGAATCCAGACATGTGATCTCAAGGGTTTGCATGCTTTGGGCACATTGTTTTCATGGAATCAGTGGCACAATCTCAAATGTTTTCATGTCAGTTGGTGGGGTTTTCATAGATGTCATAGCTGGTTAAGACTGTTTTTTATTTATTTTGGTTGTTGTTGTTTCGTTTTGTTTTTATTTTTTCTCTCTTTCTTTTGGAAGCTTTCATAGTGCCTTCCCTTGTCATAGAAGCTAGTCCTCAGAGACAAGACACTCAGGTCAGTTCCAGCTCAGGGAACTCTCAGCCCCGTGTCTGAAGTATACAGTGTCTTCAGCAATAAAGACTTACCTTTCCCCTTTGAGTGGCATCCAAACATAAAAGCAATAGACTATATATTTTGGAGTCACATGTACTTCCCTGACCAACAGTTGTTTTTTAAAAAGTGTTCTTTCTATGAGGATGTTCCCCCATTCCCCCACCCACCCCTACACTCTTCCCTGATCTGACATTTCCTGACATTGGGGCATCGATCCTTGGCAGGACCAAGAGATTCTCCTCCCATTGATGTCCAACAAGTCTACGTATGCAGCTGAAGCCATGGGACTGTCCTCTTTGGACAGTGATTCTGTCACAGGGAGCTCTGTTTGGTTGATCCTGTTGTTCTTATGGGATTGCAAACCCCTTCAGCTCCTTCAATCCTTTCTCTAACTCCTCCAATGGGGACCCCATTCTTAGTTCAATGGTTGGCTGTGAGCATCTGCCTCTGTATTTGTCATACTCTGACAGAGCCTCTCAGGAGACAGCTATATCAGACTCCTGTCAGCATGCACGTTTTGGTATCAGCAATATTGTCTTGTTTGGTGGCTGTATATGGGCTGGATACTCAGGTGGGGCAGTCTCTGGATGGACTTTCCTAAAACTATTTTCTTCATTTTAGAAATGTTAAACACATTTTGTACATAATATTTATTTTTTATTTAATTTTGCTCACTCTTCCCCTCCTGGTCCCCACCTCCCACAATCCTTCTCCCACCCCCATTTCTTTCTGAGAGGTTGGAGGCACACTGCTGAGTAGCTCCACACCCAGGCACTTCAAGTCTCTGTGAGGCTAGGCACTTCCACTCCCACCGAGGCCAGACAAGGCAGCCCTGCTAAAAGAACATATCTCACCTACAGGCAACAGCTTTTGGGATAGGCCCTGCTCCAGTTGTTCAGGACCCACATGAAGGTGTAGCTACAATCTCCTCCATATGAGCAGGGATTATTGTCTTTAACATATGCTTTATCATAGTTATTGATATTTGCACCATTTTTTCCTGAGTCTGTTTCTGTAGAGGCATAAAGAGTTAAGTTTTTATGAACTTCTCTGTGAGAATCTAGAACATGATTAGGGTCTGGATAGGAAGGAAGGTACTATAGGAAGATATCCTAGAAAAGAACTATACCTGAGTTTCTGATACTCAAATTAGTTCACACTCAGGCTACATCAGTTATTCAAAGTTAACAAGTAAATAATCCTATTACTAAGTTCTCAGGGATTTCTGCTCCAGATAGATATAAGCTGTTCTGTTTCCACTGGTACCTCCTTGTCTTAGAGCAACATTGTTCCCTGTAAATAGGAATCTTGGTGGGGTAAAAAAGTTAGTAGTTTTCAGCATGAGTAACTTTTAATTAAAAAAACCACATAAATTCAACCTGTTTTGTATGTACAATGTTACTTATAAGTTTATGATTTCAAGACTGAATATACATTATATATATTCATTGAATATGTATCTATAATGAATATATATACACATATATACTTTTAAAAAGAGGTCCTGAATATGAGAGAAAGCAAGTGGGTTATAATGGAGGCATAGAAGGAAAAATTAATATTTTAATTTAAAAAAATTTCTATAAAAAGAAAACTTTCATGTACAATATATTTTAGTATTGACATAATTATTAAACAACACACATGAGTGTGTATATTTGTGTGTAATTTTAGTTATAAAGATCAAAGCTATATTCATAAGACAATAATAGCTAATTTGTGCCAATCTCCAAGTTTATTTGTATTATTCCTTTATTATTAAACAAATTAGAAAGAATTATTACATGTTTTGAAAGTTATTTAAATTATGATAAATTGAAACAAGATTAAATGTTTGCTCACTGCTTTCCCTGTATGTTTCTAAATTATTTAACACTAAAAGTGGAGAGATAATAAACTTCCATTATCTGATTCCTCAAAGACTCTTACAACTATTTTGTTTCAATGAGCTTAATTCTAGTCCTATTCTTTCCCAATGACTGATATTCTAACCATTTGGTAAGAATTAATAATGTAACACTTTGAGTTAGAGTTCGGTGTAGAATTAGAAATAATATGGTGATTTGTTTTTTAAAAGATTACAGGTTGTTGGCTCCACTGTATTCATTGGCATTATGGATAAGTATAATAAACTAAGTCTCCTTAGTCAGGGCAGCTGGAAGACCACTCAGAATTGTGTCTCATAATTGTTCAAGGAGCACAGAGATCAAAGGGGAGGCACCCACTTTAATTTTCAGGGACTGTCTGAATTAAAATTGTTCAAATTCATATCAGTACACATTGAGCTTTTCTAATTAACATGAATGGTTCTTTCTCCAGAGAACACTTGAGTAAGGCTGGCTAAATACATTTTTCACAGTCTGTATTTTTTAAGTTCCACTTAGGCCAATAGTCCATTATTACATGTATGCCATGAAGAACACTTCCTTCACCTTACAACAGAAGCACTAAATTACTATGACCTTGCTGGGCTTCGGGTGGGCATTTATTTCTCTGTTTATTTTATGTCTCACTCATCCTAACAACTTCACTAGAAAGAAACAACCTGAAAAGAAAAGCTATCACAGGCTTTATTACAGAATTGAGTGTTTTCTCTTTTCTTTCTTATTTTCACTAACTATCCTTCTCATGCCCTCTTGACAGACAACAAAGGCTTCCATATCTATGACGCTTGTGGAGACATTTATTTGTTCATTCCTGCACAAGATCCTTGCTTTAATCTATACTATGATAAACTATTAGTGAAGCCTTAACAAATAACTGTCCCACCTGTAAAGAGTCTAGTAGACACTGCTAATCTACGCACTGTAACTTTGGTTATTCTAAAGGTGAACTGGTTATCAGCCTAAGCTAAGTGAGTCTACCTTTGAAATGCATACATTAAGCCAGTCAAGCAAATATGATTGCAGGTAAAAATTTTAAAGGGTCTCTAATTACACCTGTTTGTATATTTTCTTAGTTACAAATCTTGATGCTGCTATTAAAGGAGATGGCATATAAGACTTAAGTCCCAAAGCAGCTAAGAAAGTGAGATTACCCATCCTTGGCCTATGATTATTTTGTGTAGAAGAATAAACAGAAACATTAAAATCATAAGACGGACTTAGTCCAGAAGATTTACCACTGCAAGTTACAAATTGAATGGCCGTATGAGAGACAGCGTGTGTAAGTCTTCAGTAGTTATTAAGCAGCATCGACGGTCAGCCAGCAGGGAAGTAAAGCCTCTAGTCCTACAGCTGCAAGTAACTGAATTCTTCTACCATCCAAAATAAACACAGTCATAGGTCATAGATTCTTTCCCTAGAACATCCAGGCATCAACTCAAGTTGTCAATCCAAATTAAAATTTCTTTTTAACCTTTGGGTACTTGGGCAGATAATTTGCTTATACCATGCCCAGTACTTGACATAGCGAGCCATAGACTACAAATGGAATGCAATTGTAGACTGCTACATCTGGTAAATACCAGCTGTGAGCTAATAAAAAGGGGAAAGGTTAGAGTTAATTTACTTCAAAGCTAAAAATGTCTGTACTATGTGATGATGATTTTTAATGAATAATGGGTACATAAAATATGGAAAAATAGGGGAAACATCCAGTGTATGAGTTTGAAGAATGTACAAAGAGTTTATTTATTGTTTATTATTGTTAACCACATGCCTCATTTGCAATTCTTCCTGGAGCTATCTTTTTCATACCACTAAAAAGTATTTCAATAAAGTTCCTCTTCGCTTATAGTTATTAGATTATTTTATTACTTTCCATCAAGCTTTCTAAGAGATGACCACCATGGGACGAAAAATAAATTTGTTAGCTAAAACACTCAGAGAAACAACATTTTCAAAACTTTTATTTCAGGATTTGAAGGCACTTATCCACTCTTCACATTTTACACAGCTCAGTTTGCCATAGTAAAGACAGTAAGCCATAGTAGCCTTGGGAATGGATGGCATCTACTAGACCACAGTATTGCCTTTCTAGAGAAGGCATTTTGTGCTCTGAAACTTAGCTTGTCTGATACCCCAAATGTTTCCCCAAAGATGCCCACCACTTAATGTGCCTAGGAATGTTAGCTGAAATGGTAAAGTGACTTTGCAGGTGTAGTTAAAATCATGATGAAATTTCATTCCAAGTTATTTAGGCTGAAATCTAATCACCAAGTTTCTCAACAGTATAAAAGCCATTTATTTTGTTTAAAAAGTCGTCAGATCAGTGAAGATTTCATGTGCTTTCTGACTTCAGGATAACGTGAAGTTCCCTTCTTTCCCACCAGCCTTTAAATCTAAGATAGTCTGCTACCACTGCTCAATTCACAGAAAACATTTCTTCCCCTGTCTGCTGTATGTACTACTGTCCAGAGTCCAACATTCTATTTTCATTAATATATTCCAATGTGGGGCACATTAAGCAACGAACAGCAAGTTCTTGGCCAAGAATTATTAAATTGAACAAACCTTCAAGTGGTTAGAGTTAGCAATTCTCAAAGTACTAGTAGGACAACTAATTGGGCATTTCCACTCTGATCACCACCCTTAAATGTGACGAGCTCAAGTGGAAGTGTCCAGTGTCTAAATGTCACACCGCTGAGTTAACTGCTCTCCAGCCGCCAACTGCACCTATCTTTCTTTTAGAAGGTCTTAAATATTGTCTACATTTCTCATAACCCATCTCAATTTTCTTCAGGGTATAGTCTAAATTCTTAAGCAAGAAAAATCAATTTTCAGTTTAATTTTGTTTTTGTTGTTGTTGCTGTTTTGTTTTTGGAAAGATTAATAGAATTAACTGGCTGTGATACCTACATTGTGTGAAAGGAGGAAGACCACAGTCTAACTATACACTGGCCACTCCATAGCTTTCCAAATTTCACAAATTTCCATTTGTGCAGGTGAAAGATAGTATAATGCTCATTTCTGAGGCTCATTGTAATTATCTTCTACCAATTTCATTTACAAAGTGCTCTCACATCTAAGGTCACTGACAATTTTAGTATGAATGAATAGGAAAAAGTAGAATTTAGATATGGAAATTAAGATGATCCTAGCCTTATGGGAACTATTTCATTTTGACTGTGACATCTGCCCAGAGCCTTAGGTAAATACAGACATTTCCCTTAGCAGTTATTGATAAGCCACAAAGATCCAGAATGAAACTTCACAGCGTGGTTCCAATATATCTAGGCATGACTAATGTTCTGCCAGAAATAGCCAAAGCCATTTGCATAACAAGCTGGTTATAAGATATAAGAATGGGGAAAGCTACTGGTCTCGCCATTGACATTAATTAAGGTCAGTGAAATTATTGACCACAAATAGACAATACTTACACGGAGCTATTGATAGGTGGAATAGAAGATTAGATGGTCAACAAATTACATGAAAAACCTATATATCATCGCTGAATCAAGAAAGTAATGACTGCTTACATTAACTCCCATAGCCTATTTAATTTTGGCTTAGATTAATGTATTAATGTAGCTGTAGCATTTGTTGCCCAGTCTCTGAGTTTATCCAGTCTGTATTGTCTGTCCAGTCTATATATTATCCACTGCTTTGTGATCTATCACTTAGGCTAGCCCTTTTGAAATTGGTTTGCATGCAGGCTTTTTTTTTTGAGAAAACAGTAATTGAGACAGTCTGTGAATTATTTGAGCTATTTGCTTGGTGAAGACATCCATGTCTCCAGTGACAAGAGAGTCTGATTTTTTTTATAAGTTTGGTTGATCCAATCTAATCTTTGCTAGTTTCGTTGGTATTCATTTTTTCATTCCCTGACCGTACATAATGATAACCATGTCCCCATCTGAAGGCTTGCAGGTTTCCATTCTAATGTCAATGCATCCTTATAGTATATTTGTTGACCTAGTTCCTCAGTTTTTTCTACCCAGTGTCTCTCAGCTGGTGTTAATTCTTTTTCACCAACATTAAGAAAACTGTGAGTTAACAAAACAATATTTAGTCTGTCCCTGGGAGTTTTCATTCTCCCTTTTTGTTTAATAAGCATCTCTTTTAAGGTATGAATGGCTCTTTCTATAATTGCTTGTCCTGTGGGATTGTGTGGTATACATTGAATATGTGTGTGGGAGCATTGTCAGTTTTAATTTGTGTAGGTATCTTCATAATTTCCATTATTTCCAGTAAATGTGTAATTACACAATCAACCTTTTCAAATCTTAAAGCACTTAAAGCATTTGCCCATTGAAACCCTTAGTACATTTATGTTATGTTGTATATACCTTTGTTTTCCAAATTCTGCGAAATGGAAATCACCAATCTGCCAGGTGTCATTTATTTTGGTACTCTGATGGTTACTTACAGCAGGTAATGAGTTTGGTTGTATAAAGAACATGTAGAGACATTTTTAAATTATTTCTTTGGCTTGTTGCCAAGTGATGGAAATTCTTTTCTTTAAACCTTTCCCATTAAAATGATGCTTCTAACATTTCTTTTACTAATCAGTCAGTTTGCTCATTTCCATGAGCTAACGGACCAAGTGAAATTGTGAGTACTATATAATGGATAATTTCTATTTCAGATGACTTTTGAAATTGTATAAATAGCAAAGTTAATTCCAAAAAATCACTATAAAATCACTATAAAATGTTGGTGCCTCTGGAATTGGTGTTCTCTTTACTATATGTGGAAGAATCCAATTATTTCTCTTTATAAATTATGTGTTTGCTTTTCAGATATTTGTTATTAATTTCGTACAAGAAGTTACTACAAGCTTTTTTTCAATCCTTATTAGTCACCCATAATGATATAATCTCAGCACTTGTAAGAAGTACCACAATTTCAGCTGGACCTGCCCTTGCCCACTGGCATAGGCTTTTTTCTACCTTTTATAATTAATTCAGAAATCTTTTCTATATATGTCTTTAAATTTACTTTGTTTATGAGATAAGAATATCTATTCCATAATACTATCTTCCCTTTGCATAATGAGCCCAGTAGAAGAATGAGTTGACAGTAAAATGACCAGAATAAAATGAAGTTTAGGATCAATTCTACTATGTATGCCTTTTACAGTCTTTGTTCTACAAAGTTCTGATTCAATTGTTAAACATCTTTGACTGTTATGTTTAAATCTCCTTGTAACATTTGAAACAAATTGCTTCACTCATATGTATTTAATCCAATTGTAGGCCTCAGTCAATTAATATCTCCCATTATTTTTTGAAAATTTTTAAGAGTTTGTAATTGGTCCCTATGAATATGTACCTTTTTGGTTGATTTTTTGTTGAAATATTTTATAATCTAAGTAAATAGGTGAATCTCTTCTTTGTGTTTTTGTTTTGTTTTGTTTTGTTCTGTTTTTTATAGAGCAATCTATATCTCTAAAACATCTTTGTCATAATCAGCCAGTAGAATGTCATCCATATAATGATAAATGATAGATCAAGGAAATTGCATATGAATAATTTCTAATGGATGCTGCACAAAATACTGACATAAAGTTAGACTACTTAAAAGTCCCTGTGTAAGTACTTTGCAGTGGGATCTCTTTAACAGATGACTATTATTGAAAGTAGGTACCAAGAGAGCAAATTTTCCCTATCTTTCCCATGTAGAAAAGGCAATCTGTCAAGTTGATTATTTTTATAGGCCATGCTTTTGGTAACAAAGATGGTAAAGGAATCCCAGGTTGTAAAGGACCCATTGGTTGAATTGCCTTATTAACTGCTCTTAAATCTGTTATCATCACCCATTTACTTGATTTCTTTTTTATAACAAACACAGAAGAAATCCATGGGCTGGTAGACTCTTCTAAATGTTGAGCCTCCAGCTGCTATTGTACGAGTTGTTCAAGTACCTGCAATTTTTCTTTTGTTATGGGTCACTGCTATTTCCAGAGAGGCTGATTTGATAACCATTTTAGGGGCGAGGCTGTTGGTATGCTAGCAGTGACACCTTTTATAAATTTGGAAAATCAATCTCTGTGACATCCTTTTTTCTCACCATGGGCACAGCTGGTAATTGTTCTTAATCACCTTCCCCAGAAGTATCTACAATATCACCTCTAATTTCTTCATTTGATTTCCATAGAATTGCAGGAGTATCAACTTGAGTACCCTGTTATAAAAGATTCATTCCCCATAAGTTTGTGGATATGTCAGCCTCATAAGGTCTTAACTTCCCTGTTTTTCCTTCTGGTCCCACACATGTAATCCATTAGACATTTTGTCTTATTTATTACAACTTATTAATTCCTATAAATTGTGTGAAAGTCTTCAGAAGTATCCAATCTGAATTCCAAGATGTTGGGGAAAGTATACTAACATTAGCTCTATGTCAACACCATTCATTTGTACCATCACTGTTTGCCAGAATACACATTTTTCAGTACTTCCAAAAGCCCCTGTCCTTTCTATTGGAGCAGCATTGTACTTGATGTAAGGAAACAACAGTTGAGCAATTCTATCCTCTGCATCAATTTGCATCTCCCTTTTCACATTTGCCATACTTTTTTATTTCTTCCTTGCTATCCCCATTCATTATATCTAGAGGCACAATAAATCAATAAACAGCTTGAGGTGACAGGCCCCTCTGTTCATTCTCTAATGGCAAGAGGTTTCCTCTTGTGTAACCTTTTCTTAGAACAACAGTGTGTTGACCAATGTTTGCCCTTTCCAAAGTGGCTACAATACCCTGGAAACCTTTGTGGCTCATAGTGACCAGAACCTGATTGTTCTTTCCTATGATTGCCATATTCTTGAGTCAATGTATTTGTTTCTTTGAGCTCTGAATCTTTTAGCCTTACAATTTCTTGGGAAATAACAGAATTCACCATAATTAAAAGATCAAGTGTTCTGATTCTTGATGTTTCTAGCTATGATTTGTCCTATGATATTGGATTTATAGTCCTGAAAACCAATATCTGTTTTTTCACTTATAAATTCATTTGTATGGTCTCCGTATGCTTATAATGGTCTCATTTATCTCTTATATTCAGTGTTTGCATTCTCAAAAGCCAAAATTTCTGTCAAAGACTCTGTGGTTTCAGGGTTTGTTATGGATCTATTCACAGCTGAACTCAACCTCTATAAGAATTGTGTGAAGGCTTCTCCAGAACCCTGTATTATTTTAGTAGGTAAGTGGGACTTTTTCCACATGTCCTTTCACCAAATCACAAGCTCTTAAAGCACAATGCCTTAAAACAGGACATTGTACCTGTTCAATCACACCGTCATCAGATTGAATTTGTTCTTGTAAGTCAGCATAATGCCCTTCATCAAGCAGGTAGTCTTTAGAAATATTTCTTCCCCTTGCTAACTAAATTTACTGTAGTTTTGTGGCTTTGTGCCTCCACCATGAAAAACATTGAAATTGTTGACCAGCTTCTAGAACAGCTAATACCAAGCTGTTCTAATCTTACAGGATAGCCTTAAGCTGTATACCCCAGTTATTTAGCATTTCTTTGATAAAGGAAGAATGTAAACCATACATCACTATTGCCTCTTTTAAATGCTTAAAATCTGATATTTCTATCAGTAGCCAGGTCAATTCATTATAACCCTGTCCACCATTCTTAACAAGACACCGCCCAGTTGTGGTAGTTGCCATTGTGCCAATCTCTTTAAGCAACATTTCTCAAAACTCAGAATCTGCCATTTTCTCTACCTTCAAAGCAGAGTTATCCATTATGCCTAAGCTATGTTGGGTACCACCTGTAACTATGTTTTTTCAAAACCTATTTTTAATGATAGTTCTTAAACTCTTTTACCCCTTTCGTAGCCCACCACCTACCAAAGGTAGTGGAAAAGAAAGAATGGCAAACCAGAACCCTGGTGTGGAATCCGATTCCCCACAGCCCACACACAACAGTTGGATCTCAACTCCCTAGGTATTCTGACACACCCTGGTTCATAGGTGAGACCGAAAACCCCACTCCAATACCTGATATAAGGGGATACCTGTGACCTGTGAAGCAGATTCCTCAAACAAGCAGAAACCTGCACACCTTCCAGTTCCCAACTGTGCTGGGACCAGAGTTCTTCTGCTGGACCCAAACCCATACAGCACACACCCCAATTTCAGCTCGAATCCCCAGGTATTCTGACATATCCAGAGTCACAGCATCACAGGAAAGACAGACCCCAGTCAGAGACGGTGGGGCCAGATAACACTAGAGATAACCAGAGGCAAGTACAAGAACATAAGCAACAGAAATCAATTTGACAGAACACAGTTCTTCTATCAGAGCAAGTCCTGGATACCTCCACACACCTATAAAGCAAGATTCCAATCTAAACTCTCATTTCATGAAGATGATAGAATACTTTAAGAAAGACAAAAATAAATTAAAAAATACAGAACACAAATAAACTAGATCCCTTAAAGAGGAAACTCATAAATTTCTTAAAGAAAAACAGGAAAACACAACCAAACAGGTGAAGGAATTGAACAACATCATCCAGGATCTAAAAATAGAAATAGAAACAGTAAAGAAACAACAAAGGGTGACAACCCTGGAGATAGAAAACCTAGGAAAGAGATCAGAAGTCATAGATGTAAGCATCACCAACAGAATACAAGAGATAAAAGGGAGAATCTCAGGCTTAGAAGATAGCACAGAAAACAGTGATACAACAGTCAAAGAAGAGGCAAAATCCAAAAAGCTCCTAACCTAAAACATCCAGGAAATCCAGGACAAAAAGAAAAGATGAAACACAAAAATAATTGTTGTAAAAGAGAGTGAAGATCCCAAACTCAAAGGTCAAGCAAACATCTTCAACAAAAGCAGAGAGGAAAACATTCCTAATGTAAAGAGAGTAATGTCCATAAACATACAAGGAGCCTACAGAATACCAAACAAATTGTACCAGCAAAGAAAGTCCCCATAATAATTAAAACACCAAATGCCAGAACAAAGAAAGAATATTGAAAAGAGTAATGTAGAAAGGTCAAGTATCATATAAAGACAGACCTCTCAGAATTACACCAGACTTCTCACCAGAGACTCTAAAAGCAATAAGATCCTGAGCGGATGACATACAGACCCTAAGAGAACAAAAGCCTCAGCCCAGGCTAATATACCCAGCAAAACTTGAAATTAACATAGATGGAAAAACCAAGGTATACCAAAAAAAATCCAAATTTAAATAAGATCTTTCCACAAATCTAGCCCTACCGAGGAAAATAGAAGGAAAAGTCCAACACAAAGAGGGCAACTACACCCTAGAAAAGCAAGAAATTAATCTTTTCACAACAAACCCAAAAGAAGAGAAACACACAAACATAATTTCACCTCTAACAACAACAAAAACAAAACAAAACAAAACAAACAAAAAAAACATGAAGCAGCAATCATCGGTCTCTTAACATCAGTGGACTCAACACCTCAATAAAAAGACATAGGCTGATAGACTGGATATGTAAACAGGATCCAGCATTTTGATACATACAAGAAACACAACTCAGAGTCAAAAGTACACATTACCTCAAAGTAAAAGGAGGGTAAAAAATTTTTCCAAACAAATGATCCCAAGAAACAAGCTGGAGTAGCCATTCTAATATCCAACAAAATAGACTTTCAATCAAAAGTTATCAAAAAAGATGAGGAAGGACACTACATATTCATCAAAGGAAAACCCCACCAAGAGGAACTCTCAATTCTGAACATCAACACCCAAATTTCAAGGGCAACCACATTTGTTAAAGAAATGTTACTAAAGGGCAAATCACACAGTGCATACACAATAATAGTAGGAGATTTCAACACCCCACTATCACCAATCGACAGATCATGGAAACAGAAACTAAACAGAGACACTGTGAAACAAAAAGAAGTTACAAACCAAATAGATTTAACTGATATCTATAGAACATTTTACCCTAAAACAAAAAGAATGCAACTTTTTCTCAGCAACTCATGGTACTTTCTCCAAAATCAACCATGTACTCAGACAAAAACAACATATACAAGAATATTGAATTAACCCCATGTCTCCTATCAGAACACCACTGACTAAGGCTGGTCTTCAATAGCAACAAAAACAACAGAAAGCCCACATACACAAAAGCTGAAAAACTTTTTTTACTCAATGATAACTTGGTCAGGGAAGAAATGAAGAAAATAAAGACTTTTTTAATTCAATGAAAATGAAGGAACAATATATCCAAACATATGGGACACAATGAAAGCAGTGCTAAGAGGAAAACTCATAGCTTTGAGTGCCTCCATAATTAAATTGGAAAGATCATATACTAGCAGCTTAACAGCACTTCTGAAATCTCTAGAACAAAAAGAAGGAAATACATCCAAGAGGAGTAGACTGCAGGAAATATTCAAACTCAGGGCTGAAATCAAAGTAGAAACTAAAAGTACTGTACAAAGAATCAACAAAACCAGGGGCTGGTTCTTTGAGAAAATCAACAAGTTAGCCACATTAACCAGAGGACACGAAAACAGTATCCAAATTAACAAAATCAGGAATGAAAACATAGACATAACAACAGAAACTGAGGAAGTTCAGAAAATAACCAGATCCAACTACAAAAGTCCACACTTAACAAAACTGGAAAACCTGGATGAAATGGATGATTTCCTAGACAGATATCAGATACCAAAGCTAAATCAAGATCAGATAAACCATCTAAACAACTCCATAACCCCCAAGGAAATAGAAGGAGTCATTAGACACCTCCCAACGGAAAAAAAAAGAAAAGGGCCAGATGGTTTTAGTGCAGAATTCTATCAGACCTTCAAAGAAGACCTAATAGCAATACTTCTCAAACAATTACATAAAATAGAAACAGAAGGAACACTACCCAATTTTTTCTCGAAGCCACAGTTATTCTGATACCTAAGCCACACAAAGGCCCAACAAAGTGAACTACAGACCACTTTCCCTTATGGATATTGATGAAAAATACTCAATAAAATTCTAGCAAACTGAATCCAAGAATGCATGATAACAATCAGCCTACATGATCAAGTAGACTTCATCCCAGGAATGCAGGGATGGTTCAATATATGGAAATCCATCAGTGCAATCCACTATATAAACAAACTCAAAGGAAAAAAAAAACACATGATCATCTCATTAGATGCTGAAAAAACACTTTGAAAAATTACAGCACCCACTCATGTTAAAAGTATTGGAAAGATTGGGAATTCAAGATGCATGCCTAAATATAATAAAAGCAATATACAGCAAAGCAATAGCCAATATCAAATTAAATGAAGATAAACTCAAAGCAATTCTATGAATATCAGAGACAAGACAAGGCCTGCACTCTCTCCCTACCTATTCAATACAGTATGGAAGTCCTAGCCAGAGCAATTAGACAACAAAAAGAGATGAAAGGGATACAAATTGGTAATAGGAAGTCAAGATATCACTATTTGCACATGGTATGATAGTATACACAAGCGACCCCAAAAATACTACCAGAGTGCCTACATCTGATAAACAACTTCAGCAAAGTGGCTGGATATAAAATTAACTCAAACAAATCAGTAGCCTTCTTCTATTCAAAGTTTAAAAGGGCTGAGAACGAAATTAACGAAACAAGGCCCTTTACAATAGACACAAACAATATAAAATTCTTGGTGTGACTCTAATTAAGCAAGTGAAAGATATGTATGACAAAAACTTCAAATCCCCGAAGAAAGAAATTGAAGAAGATCTCTGAAAGATCTCTCATGCTCATGGATTGGCAGGATTAATTTAGCAAAAATGGCCATCATACCAAAAGCAATCTACAGATTCAATGCAATCCCCATCAAAATTCCAACTCAGTTCTTCACAGTATTAGAAAGAGCAATTCTCAAAATCATTAGGAATAACATAAACACAAAAGCAAAACAAAACAAAACAGTAAAAAGCCTAAGAAGCTAGAAACAACCCAGATGTCCCTCAACAGAAGAATGGATACAGAAAATGTGGTCCATATACACAATAGAGTACTACTCAGTGATTTAAAAAAATGACTTTATGAATTTCTTAGGCAAATGGATGGAACTAGAAAATACCATCCCGAGTGAGTTAACCCAATCACAAAAAAAAAACAAACAAACAAGCAACAAAAAAATAACAAACTAACCACACATGGTATGTACTCACTGATAAATAGATATTAGCCACAAAACTCGAATTACCCAAGATACAATCCACAGACCACATGAAGCTCAAGAAGAAAGAGGACCAAAGTGTGGAAGCTTCGGTCCTTCTTAGAAGGGAGAACAAAAATATTTACAGAAGGAAATATGGAGACAAAGTTTGGAGCAGACACTGAAAGAAAGGCCATCCAGAGACTGCCCCACCTGGGGATCCAGTCCATTTGCAGCCACCAAACCTAGACAATATTTTTGATGTGAAAAGGTGCATGTTGTCAGGAGCCTGATACAGCTGTCTCCTGACAGGCTCTGCCAGAGCATGACAAATACAGAGGTGGATGCTTGAGCCAACCATTGAACTGAGAATAGGATTCCCAATGGAGGAGTTAGGGCAGGGACTGAAGGAGTTGAAAGGGTTAGCAATCCCATAAGAACAACAATACCAACCAACCAGAGCTCCCAGGGACTAAACCACTATCGGAAGAGTATACATGGTTAGACTCATGACTTCATCTGCATATGTAGCAGATGATGACCTTGTTGGGCACCAATTGGAGGAGAAACCTTTGATCTTGCCAAGGCTACCCCAACAGTGTAGGGGAATGTCAGGGCGGGAATCAGGAAGGGGTGTGTGGATGTGTGGGGGAACACTCTCATAGAAGAAGGGTGAGGGAGCATAGGATAGCGGGGTTATGAATGGGAAATGGGGAAAGGAGATAACATTTGAAATGTTAAAAAAATCCATTAAAAAATAAAATAACACACACACACAAACACACACACACAAACACACACACACACACAAACACACACACACACACACACACAAATAGAAGTGTAGATTACTTGTAGAATATCTGCCTAGCATGTATGAGGCCCTGGGTGCAGTCTCTACCTTGTGGGATCTACTACTACCACTTTACGATACCAACAAATCTAACTAGGCATGGTATCTTTCTTGCAGCTTGCAGTTCTAACTACTTGAGAAGATAGTCACTTGAGCCAAGGACTTCAAGACCAGGCTATGCAACACAGCATGGGTGTCTATATTCACAAAATAAAATCAAAATAAAATAAAATCTCCATATGAAAACATTCTCTACATCCTTTCACCTCCACTAGAGTGCCATGGTACAGTAAAAAGAAAAGCTTGGTCTTGTTTCTATCCTAGAGAAGTACAAAACCCATCAGAGACAATATGTGCAGCCATTGCAAAGCTAGTCACACAATGTTAAAAATGTTTTTCACAAAAGTATTTTTTTCTGGATTCACTAAATCCTACATGCTAAGTATATTAGTCAGTGTTCTCTAGAGTCACAGAACATATGGGTAGTCTCTAGATAGTATGGGAATTTGTTGATGACTTATAGTCTGTAGTCCAACTCTCCAAGAATGGTCAGCAGCAGCTGTGAATGGAAGTTCAAGGATCTAGCAGTTGTTTAGTCCCACAAGGCAGGAAGGCAGAGAAGAGAGAATCTTCCTTCTTCCAATGTCCTTACTTAGATCTCCAGCAGAAGGTGCATCCCAGATTAAAGGTGTGCGTAACCATGCCTGGATCTGGGACTTGCTTCAACCCAGATGACCTTGAACTCAAAGATCTCCTTGCCTTAGTCTCCTCGGATTCATAACCAATATGTTTCAAGATCCAGGACAGAAACTTGTATCTCCCATCCTCAAGATCAGGATCACAAGTGAACCTTCTAATTCTGGGTTGTTGTTCATTCCAGATATAGTCAAGTTGACAACCAGGAATAGCCACTACACCAAGTGTTAATGTTAATGAAAAGATCAACTTCTTTCTATATGTTTCTATAACATTTGTTTTCTGTATTTATTTATTTATATTTTTCTACTATCAAATTTAATTTTCTACATTATTATTATTATAAATCACCATTAACTTATTAACCTCTTAAACTGCACCTCATGACAAATCTCAACTTTAATGTCTATAACTCATAGACTTTGAAAAATCAAATTTTAGTCTTCGTGGTATATTTTAAGTTGCATAAATAATATGTTTATAAGTTAATTTTCTAGAATGCTTTTTATTTTAATAAGCATGGCTAAGTTTTCTTAAGTAATTTGTGCCATAATATGTCTAGTATTAGCAACAAATTTTAAAAACTGAAAAGTATACAGAGTAATAATGTAATAAAAACATGGGTTTTGTAGTTGCTATTTTAGAACTAAATCCTTTATTTTATGTTTCATGTTATATTTTACTTTTAGATTTTAGTAAAATATAATTATGTTTCTCTTTCCCCTTTCCTATATCTATCCCTTCTGTGTCCTTCCTATCAATAACCTTCCAAGTTTCTCAATAATTTTTCTCACATTCCTGGATTTCTTTTTATGATTGTTGTTGCATGAATACATAAGCATAACTAGACGAACACTATCTATTCACTTCCTTTAGTGTTGTTTGGATGTACATAACTTTTGGTTGATCATTTGATCCTGATATAACTCACTGAACATAAGAGAATAACAATAAAATCCTGAGTGTTGCCCAAGAAAATACAAAATGGAAAGGATGATTGAGGATTTGGGCTTATAATTCAGGAAAGAGATTGGAAAAATTGGAGAGAATCCAAGCTGAAATAATTGGAATTTAATAGCTTACTAAATCAACTAGAAAATTCAAGAAGAAAGCCTCATAAACTTAATATATCAAGTAGAAGAAAGAACACCAGAACTAGAATATGCAGTAGAGAATTGAACCAGGCATCAAAAAATACAAAATAATGATAAATCACAGGAAATAAACATGTAGGAACAGGACATCATAGAAAGACAAGTTCTATAGATCAGCAGCATAGATTAAAGAGGATTCTAGGTCAATGGCCTAGACCAGATTTTCAACAAGAATAGAAGGATACGTCCCCAAATTAAGGAAACACTTACCCATAGAGATGCAAGTAGCATACAGAACATTAAATAGAGATGAACTTAATTATGTTTAGTACGTATTTAAATTAAGTAGAGAATATTGGCTTCTTAAAACTTTTACTATGGTATTTATTTTATAAAAAAAATCCAGGTCTTCATGAACAGAATTATTTATTTAGATTACAAACTGGTAAATGCCTGTTCTACTATTTCCTGTAGGCATTATTTTCTAACTGATTAATTTAAAAACTATACTAATTCTGATTTCTCTTTTAGGTCCAGTGTGTTAATATATTGACATAATACAGGGCATTTCTTACATTATGTACTACATGACTTGAATCATATTATTTGAATTACTATATATTTGAATTACTAAATCCCAGTTAATATAACTGTGACTTTATTTTGGAATCCATCCTTTGAAGACATATAAGACTGGGAGATTCATATTATATAAGAAAGGAATATGGGAATTGTAACCAGAGACATACAAAAACCATTGGGAGAGATGCAGACACAGAAACACAACAAACACTGTTTCTTATATGTTAACATATATGTTAACTAAATCTTAAAGGAACATCTAGTCTTACTGCTAACATGAGTGAGAGGAGAAATCCAGGTAAATAAGCTTGTTGCAGGGAAAAGAGTGGGTCTTGACCCAAAATTTAAATCCTTTAGAATGAAAAGGGATCTACATGGTAAGTGGAAAAGGGTGGATGATTTCATAAACAGAAAATTTATCCAGAGCCAAAGGACAGTTGAGATATATGTACAGATACTCAATGTTAAGCTTAAAGAGAGTGGATCATTAAGGCTGGGCAGGTCACAAGGACCAGAATCTAAGGCTGTATGCCAAGATGCTTCTACCAAAAAATGGATTTTCTGCATTATGTGAATGTGGTTGCTCTTAAATTCCTCTATGTACTATTCTTCAGCATTAAATTATGTTATTCACATAGACATAACACATTAGAAATATGTTATTCAATATTTATGGAATAATTTGATTGCAAATACTGTAAAATATTTCCTACCTTAAAGCTATCTGTGTCCATTGAACAAACAGTACCAGAAAATGTTTGTTAAGTAGCTAAATGGTTGATTGTGCAAGAGATATGAATGGTAATCTATGTATTTATTTATGTATATGTGCATATTTATGTATATTTGAACAGATTTCAATGTTTACTTGTTTCCTTTTCTTTTTTAAATATTTATTTAATGTACATCAGTAACATTGAAACTGTCTTCAGAAACATCAGAAGAGGGCATTCAATCCCATTGCGAGCCACCATGTGGTTGCTGGGAATTGAACTCAGAACCTCTGGAAGAGCAGTCAGTGCTCTTAACTACTGAGCCATCTCTCCAGCCCTCAATGTTTTCAAAATGGCTATGATTAATTGGTATTTTCAAATGTTTCTTTATTTGAATAGAATATTTTCTCACACAATACCTCCCCTCCCTCCATTCTTCTCAGTTCTCCCCCACCTCTCATCTCCCCCAGATTCACTTCCTTTTCATTTTCCTTCAGAGAATTGTAAGGCTCCAAGACACAACAACCAAAAATGGCAAACATGATAAAATAAGACAAGGCAAATTCTCAATATTTTGGCGGGATGAGGCAACCCAATAGGAGAAAAGAGTTTCAAGAGCAAGCAAAAAAAATCATGAACAATAAAAGGACTGCTGGGTGAACACCATCCCTGGCCTCAAGGTGTAGTATAGAGCAATAATGATAAAACTGCATGGTACTGTTACAGAAACAGACAAGTTGATCAATGGAATAGAATCAAAGACCCAGATATGTGTGTGTGTGTGTGTGTGTGTGTGTGTTACTTGATTTTGATAAAGAGTCCAAACTTATACAACGGAAAAAAGGACAGCATCTTCAATAAATGATGCTGGTCTAACTGGATGTCTGCATGTAGAAGAATGCAAGTAGGTCCATATTTATTGCCCTGTTCAAAACCCAAACTCAAGTGGATCAAGGTACACAACATAAAACCTGATACACTAAATCTAATAGAAGAGAAAGTAGGAATTAGCCTTGAGCACATCGGTATAAGAGAGAGTTTCCTGAACAGAGCACCAACAGCTCAGACACTAAGATCAACAATTAATAAACAAGACCTCATGAAACTGGACAGCTTCCAGGAGGCAAAGGACACTGTCAAGGGGACAAAATGGCAGCCAACAAATTGAGATCTTAACTAACTTTCTACACTCTACAGAGAGCCAATATCCAAAATATATAAAGAACTCAAGAAAACTCTAGCAAAGCAAGTAACAAAATTTAAAAATGGAGTATTGAACTAAACAGAGAATTCTCAGCAGAGGAGTCTCATATGGAGAAGCAATAAATGAAATGTCATCAAGGAAATGCAAATCAAAACTACCCTGAGATTCCACCTTATACCAATCAGAGAGGCTAAGGTCAAAAACTCAAGGAAGAGCACATGCTGGTGGGGATGTGGAGAAAAGGGAACACTCCTCCATTGCTGATGGGGTTACAAACGTGCACAACTACTCTAAAAATCAACTTGGCAGCTTTCGAGAAAATTGCAAATAGTTCTACCTGAAGACACGGCTATACTACTCCTGTGTACTCCACTATATCACAAGGACAAGTGCTCCACTATGTTCAACCAGATGTCCCTCAACTAAAGAATGGAGAAGGAAAACGTACTTCATTTACACAATTGAATACCATTCAGCTATTAAAAGCAAGGACACCATGATTTGCTGGTAAAAGATTGGAACTAGAAAATATCATCTTGAATGAAGTACACAGACACAAAAGGACATGCTTTGTTTGTACTCAGTGATAAGTTGATATTAGTCAAAAAGAACAGAACACACATGATATACCCTCACAGACCCAAAGGATACTTGAATCATACCTAGAAGGGGAAACGAAATAGTCATAGGAGGCCGGTGGATGGAGGGAACTGGGTGGGAGAGAGAAGGGGAGGGGAAGGGGAAAGCAGCATCAGGTGCTAGGAGAGACCAGGAGAATGAATAGAAATAAATCTGCAGTTGCTGGGGGTGGAGAGAGGAGAGAATGTCTAGAAAGTCCCAAAGACCTGGTTCAGGGAAGACTTCCCGGAGTCATTATGCATGACCTTACCTGAGATGCCTAACAGTGGGGACATAGAACTACAAGAGGCCACCTACTGTAGTTAGATAGGACCCCCATTGGAGGGATAACTTGAAATCTATCCCATGGATAAACATCAATCCATAACACTATTAATGATATTATGTTATATTTGCAGAGAGATGCCTAGTATAATTGTCCTCTGAGAGGCTCTACTCAAAAGTGATGCAGACATACACAGCCAAACATTAGATGGAGGCCTGGAACACTTATTGGGGGGAAGGTTTGTAGGTCCTGAAATGATGTAGGGCACCCTACAGGAAGACCAACAGGGTGAAGAAACCTAGACACCTGAGAACTCTCAAAGTCTGAGCCACCAACCAATGAACTTACAAGGGTGAGGCCCTGGCACATATATATCCAACAGGCAGCTTAGTCTTCACAGATACCTTGTCTGGCCTCAGTGGGAAAGGATGGAGCTAATTTGGCAGAGACCTGATGTGCCAGGATAAAGGGAGTGGAAGAGGCAACCTCTCAAAGGAGAAGGGGAGGGGAAGTTTGGGGAAGTTTGGGGAAGTTTGGGGAGGGATTCTGTGTGGAAGGAACCTGGGGGGAGCAGTGTTTCAGATTGATTAAGTAAGTTAAGTTGAAAAGTTGAAAGGAGAGAGAGAGAGAGAGAGAGAGAGAGAGAGAGAGAGAGAGAGAGAGAGAGAGAGAGAGACAGAAATAGCGAGCAGGGAGAAGAGTCGGAGACACATCAACTCCCATTGCTAAGACTTCCACAGAAGCACCAAGCTAACAATCAATGTCTGGTTCGACTTGAGGCCCAAAAGATAGAGACCTTTTCCAGATACTGCCTAGGTGGTCAGAAACCAGACTGGATAGCCCAAAGGCATAATGTAGAACCAAACACAACTAAAAATAAACACTGAAATGATTCCTAATGATATTCTACTATACTCATTGATCAGTGCCTGTCCAATTCCAATCATCATTGGAGAGGCTTTCTCTGCTAGCAGATAGGAGTAGTGCAGAGTCCCAGACATTGTGCAGAGAGAGAGAGAGAGTCTAAAACTTTTGAAGCATAATACTAATTAAGCAAGTAGTTATTAGATTTAACCATGATAATATTTTATTTTCTCAATATTATTTATTTTAGATGTTATATTCTTGTTTTCCTTAATTTTTGTCATCAACTTTGAGTGAATTTGTATTTTAAATATTTATAATATAGTGCTAATTACATCATTAATATCTATTATATTTATCATGAACTCCTGCATGTAATGTGACTCCTAACTTTCTCCTGCTCTCAGCCCCTGAGATATGGAGTCTTTGTCATTGAAGTGCTTTTCTTCAACTCCATGTATCTCCCATCCAATGTCTCAGAACTACTTCATCAAAGTGATGACGATAACTGAGAGCTGAATCTGATTCTTACTCAATTACCAAGTGCTATTTTTCTATGGATATGAGTGCCTCTCTTTTTCTTTGCTGGATTTATGAAGGAGAAGCGTTCTTATGTTTTGAAGACTGTTTTAAAAAAATAGTTGTTGAAGGTATTCCAAGTGACTCCTGAGATAATATAAGCTATTCCTGCTACCCTTAGTCGCATTTCAGAAGTTGAAGATAAATCCTGATTGCCTGCAATACTTCACACTTAGAACAGAGGGCTCAGATGGTAAGAGCTGAATCTAACCTGAGAACTTCCTTTCTGTGGCCTACCTACCTTTCAGTACCAGGGGTGGTATGCAATCTGCCTATAGGGGAAGCAATTCACAGTCCTATCCATCTGTGGCAATGATGAGCTAAATTGATCCAATTTGATAGTTTATATTTAACATTCCATTTAGTAGTTATAAAAGCATCTAAACACAGATAATTTAGAACATTATACAAAATAGTAAGATATCCATGAAGGTATCCCTCACATGTTGGTGATAACCAAATGCTGTCTAGATGAACTTAAGGCCTACTCAATAGGAGAAAAAATCATATCTGGTATTAGGAACACGGTCAACTTCCTATGGTTAGCGAAATCATGCACCTTAGAAAAGAATCTCCTACTACTACTACTTTGCCAGACCAGCAGAACCCCTTACTACATTCTAAATGTTGTCTTTATGCCCACGAATAAGCAGAGCTACCACAGCTTGTCAAAGTAGTGTCTCTATAAAGCAAGGGGAAACCACTACAGAAATCACCTCTGGACACAGTACAGGGGTCAGGGGATCCTTGGAAAACAATACCCAAGGGAAACATCTATGGGACAGTTTCTGCACCTATATGGCTGAGGCACCGAGGATGTTAAAAGAGCCATGAAGTCTTTCGTGAAACCATCTATCCTAGAATTGGCTGCATAAACAAGACCTGACAATGACAATATCAGTAAGCATAGGAGTATGGAAAAGTCTCAGTGGGTCACACCTCTAAACAAAGAACCATGGGTAACCAATAACTACTGAGAAAAGAGAATTAGTGTTTCCCATATATCAGCCCTCAAACCCATTACTCCATTCAAGATGTTCAAACCTGAAACTATATGCATACAAACGACAAAACAGACTCATCAGTTTGTATTTATGTATTCCTTAATATATATATATATATATATATGTATATGTGTTTGTGTGTGTGTGTGTGTGTGTGTGTGTGTGTGTAAAACAATAATCACTGAAAAAAGGAAGCTATCAATTTAAGGGGAAATTGGACAGACTAATGAAGGAAAGGAAAAGAAGAAATTGATGTAATTATACTTTATTTTAAACTGTATTGAAAAATTCTTTATCTGCTAGAACATTAATTAGTCAAAATATGTTTTTAAAACACTTAAATATTAAAATATTGCCATACTGAATGGTTTTAAAGATATAACTCATGAAAAATTAGTCATTCAAAGCACAAAGAAAATAGATTTAAAGCAATAAGGCACCATGGTGATTGCTATTCCATGATTTATCACATATTGTTAGCCCACAGCATTATTGTCTCTTTAATTTGAGACATAATTTTTTCAAAGTTTTGACTGTTTTTTACTGTTTTCTAATTAAAATTTTTCTTTAAAAAATGTTGGCTATGAGAAGACTTTACATTTATAAAGAGCAGAGTCAAGATGTTTTATAAATCATTAGGTACTCGGGAAGCCTATCACTGGGTTTCATATAATTATAACTTGAACATATAGTATAAACCAAATACTAAAGGGATAGTAAGAGCACAGTAAAAACTGTTGTATAGAACCTGACTTCATGATTGAAAAATTAGCACTCTAAGGAGAGTAAACATTTCAAGTACACATTAGCATGTGTTGATATGAAAATGATTCTTTTCCTTTGTTTCAATTACCTGACATCATCACCTGCTTCTAGACATTATTATTGTTTTTGAATTTGCCTGTTTTCAACTTGTTACAAAACTCCTGTTTCCCGATATATACAACCCCTTAAAACTTGTATTCCTAACAGCACCATCGATTTTTGGGTATTTTAAGAGTAGAATGTATTACCATTAAGAGCCAGGGAAAGGGATATTCTAAGACGTAGTAAATAAAATCCTCATAAAGATTAAAAGCAAGACCAGATATACAATGAAAGTGATTACTCTTGAAGTATATTGAGTAAATCATGAAATGAGCCAACCAAAGAAATGACAGAAACTTTGCAAACTAGAGTAAGGAATTTAAATCACATTTTAAAGATATTAGAATTTACAGTAATAATTGATTTAATTATTCTACAAGTGATTATCTTGTTCTTAGATGTTGTTTGGTTTGAAAAGTGAAGAGAGATACTCATGAGAAATCTTTTATACAAGAAATGAAATGCCAGGTCCACAGCAAAAGAGGAGCTCTAGAACAAAATGGGTCAATTTCAGAGCACAAGTGGGGCACAGTGGCTCATGACTAAAATCCATCATGTGCAAGGTATACACAGGAGGGTTAAGGAAATCAAGGCCAGCCTCAGCTGCATGATAAATTCAAGGCTAGCCTGTGGTCCATAAGACCATCCAAACGGACGATTATCTCTGAGCATCATTTGCAGATAAATTCAAAGAGACTCATTAACGAATTGACTCCTGGGTATGGAGGAAGAAAGTAGACAGATTCTTTTTGAAGCATGCAAGGCTATACTTGTACAATCACAGGAAGAAGAACTGAGGGCGAGTGGATTGACACAAGGTCTTACAAGCAAAATGCGGTAATTATGAGATATTGGATAAAAGAGTATAAAATTCCAAGGTGCGTGCGCGTGTGTGTGTGTGTGTGTGTGTGTGTGTGTGTGTGAATGTATATGAGGAGTGGAAGTCAGAGAACACAATTAGAGGGATTAGTTTTCTTCTCCCAACATGTGGTTTCCAGAGATTGAACTCAGGCTTGGTAGTAGGTAATTTTATTTGCTAAGCCAGCTCATTAGCCTCAATTCCTGTTCTAAAAGAAAATTTAAAATGTGTCAAAGAAATTCTTTCTTCTCCCTCTCTCCTTTCTCAGTGGTGATACATTTGCTTTATTTCCTGTTAAGATGGATGAAAAATTCTGCCTTCTATAAATGTTCAACTTCTGCACAAGTTCTCCGGAACCAAATTCTCTTATTTTTATTTTGTTCCCATCTCTATTAGAACTGTGCTATTAGCAGTTAGACAATTAACTAACATTGACAACCATTCACATTTGGTAACAGTAAACTAAAAGAAACAAAAATCCACAGCATAGCAGAACAGTATAGCATCTAAACTTCACTGCCAATCACTTACTTGAATAATCTGTTCTATTTCCTAAAAAAAAAATGAAGAGAAGGAATTAAGCATATTAAAGATATCTACGTTTTAAAATTCTTTCAGTTCATTTCATATTTGATAATAGCTACTGATTCTACAATGTCAAGGGCATTCGTGGTCTTTATTGAACCAAATACAATGTTTATTTTTCAATGTGCGTTTTAACTGTATTTCACTCATCTTAGGCACAATTGTCCTTTCTCCTTTCCTGCAGCTTCTTGTCCTTTAAAATTCATTTTGCCCCACTTCTCTGATTTTCCTTCTCCTCAAAGACCTCTTCCTGTTCTTATTCGTGGCTTCTCTTTCTATACACCAGTAAAGGGAGGAAGTTTCAGAACTTCATTGGTGTCTTCTTTTATTTCGCTTTTCATCCATCCAGTTTTTTTTAGATTTCTCCCAATCCCATAGATTTAAATACCATCTGTATTAATATTTTATACATACTACAAAATAAGCAAATATTTTTGAAAATTAAACAAAGCTAACAAGTTGGTGCATTAAACTTTCTTTTGCCAAATACCCTGATCCAAAATAGTTCCAGGAACACAATCGAGTGAAAACTGAGGAAAGCTATGATAGTTCTTGCAATGAACAATCTTGTAAATTAAATCTTGGTGTAGACCAATATGTTGAATGCCAAGTTAACTACAAAAATGATTCACAGAGCGTACCCAAGACCATCATGCCATTCACTAGAAAAAGAGGAAAAATGAAAGAACCCTGAAAGAGAATGTGAAATGTGCCAAGAACTTGGCCATAAAGCAGTGTCCTGACACATTAGCAAGGAAAGTTACTGTCATGGAACCTAGATTAAAACTTGATTACTCATGGGAAAGAGACAAGAAAGTTCTATTTCTTCAAAGCAGAAAAACCCTTCAAAACGTGACTTATGGAATATTGCAAAAGTGTGTTGTGCTTCTCTGGTTGTTGATTTTCATGTATTAGGTGTGTTTGTAAGCCACGAGTAAAGAACAAGATATAGGCAGATGAAGTTGAGGCAAAGTTTAATATGGTCAATTTCTGGAAAGAAAGCGTGGGTATAAGTAAACAATTTAAATGGAGAGAAAGTATACCTAGCAGGGGTAGATTTGTCTAAATTTGAGTTTTATGTTTGGAGAGTCAGAATAAATGACCTTAGCTTCTAATTAGACAGCTCTTACTATAGGATGGTGGTTGAAATTTCTTAGACCATAACTCTAGAAAAGGGCTAGCATTTACCTGGAATTACTGTTGTAATCACTTGAGGAAAGGCAACATGGGCATCAAAGAGGCCACCCTAGGTGGCCACTCTCTTTGCTTTAGCCACCTTCCTGTGAAATGTAACTGCAGACAATGAGTGACTTGAAACAATAGGTGACAGTTTGAACTACTAAGGGGTAAGCTGGAAGCTAACTTCACAAGTTTTAAGAATGGCTGATTCTCTAAGCAATGTGAAGAATAAACTGGCATGTGAAAAATGTGGGAGGAAAGATACTTTTCTCCATCACAAAATAATAATAAAAATATGACTATTAATAATAATGTATACATTGCCTAAAATATTACCGGCTATGTTTTTGGTTTCTGTGGGATTTGTTCTGTAGTTTTCTGTATTCTGCCCTACTAATCTTTGTATTTCAGTCTCACCTCACATTCATACTGATGCCAGCTGAGCTGTTAATGGACTCTTGGTGAATCTCTGCTCACAGGCTGTGGACATTGAAGGAAACTTAGACTTCTACCCACATTTATTTGAGTAAGAGCTGGGAATGGTTTTTTGTTTTGTTTTTGTTTTTGTTTTTGTTTTTTTTGTATTTTTCCAGCATGACACACCTCTTAATGATAATTGTCTGATTCTCAATGTGGTGGATTAACTGTGTCTTCCAAATCCCTTCTTCGGATGCCTGAATGGCTGTGTATATAAGAAAGAATGTAAGGAATAAGTAATCTTACTCCTTCTCTCTCCTTCTACTCAGTCTGAAGCATGGAGCCACCGATATGGAACTACAGGTGATGAAGGACTGCTGGGAAAGGGAAAATTAACTGTGGTATAGAAGATCCAATGATGATTTTCACCCTATTCAAAAGGAAGAAAGCCATTATTTTGAACAATCTAATCTGTCTGTCTGTCTGTCTGTCTGTCTGTCTGTCTGTCTGTCTGTCTGTCTCTCTCTCTCTCTCGGTGTGTGTGTGTGTGTGTGTGTGTGTGTGTGTGTGTGTGTGTGTGTGTGTGTGTGTAGCATGAAGCCATCAATACAGGACTATAGGCAACTAGTGACTAATACAGACACACACACATACACAGAGAGAGAGAGAGAGAGAGAGGGAGAGAGGTAGATAGAGAGAGAGGTAGAGAGAGAGAGAGAGGTAGATAGAGAGAGAGGTAGAGAGAGAGAGAGAGAGAGAGAGAGAGAGATGGATATATGCCCTTTACATTCCTAAGCCTGAGTTAAGTCAACTGCCATATCAGAAAGACTGGTATCACAGTCTATTTTGGCTTCTGTAACAAAATACCAAAGAATTATATATATATGTGTGTGTGTGTGTATATATATATATATATATATATATATATATACATATATGTGTACACACACACACACACACACACACACACACACACCCGTTATATGTTCTTTATACTCTTGGATCAACTCCTCTAGGAAACCGAATAATATACCTCCACCATGATTTAACTCACAGACAGCATGTTTGGCATAATTGTACTATGATGGCAGAGTCCTCATAACAGAATATGCACCCTTTTAAATACCATTTCTGGAAGATGCCTTCCCACTGCTGTCCTTTCCGACATGTGAGATACAGTGAGATGGCAGATGGCTATGAGAAAGAAGCTAAATCTGTCAGGAACTTGATCTCAAACATCCCAGACTCCAAACAGCAATAAATGTGTTGGCTGTGAATCTCTCATTATTTGGAATTTTGTCACAGAAGCCAAAATAGACTGTGATGGCAGTCTTTATGACACAGGAGTTGACTTAACACAGGCTTAGGAATAAAAAGAGCAGAGAGCAAAGTATAATATATTTTATGACATGGTGCTAGAGGTTGCATGTGAACCATAATTTTACATAATTTATAATTATATAAGCCATTCATATTCATCATAACCACAAATGAATTCCACCCAAATGCATGAATTGTAAGGACCAATCGGCATTTGGGACATGGCCTACCATCTCGTAGGTTTATTTAAATAAAATATAACACACACATAAAACTGGGGAAGCCATACTGTTATGTCTATGGACATATCTATATTTAACAAAGTTTAAATTAAATAAATACATATATTTGCTCAATCAGGATTTTGTATGATCAAACATTCAATTTTTTCCCACACTGAGGATATTGGTCATCATTGTTTCTAGCCACATACTCTGATGTGCAATAGCAAATCAGACTTTATTACCCAGAATTGAATCTTCTGGCCCACTCCTGTATGACTAACTTTAGAGTCATACCACAGGAGTATGACTTTAGAGTCATTTATCAATCTCTAACTTTAGAGGTTGATAAGACAGGAAAATGTTGATTTTTGAGACCAGCCTGGGGTAAGAATGTGAGTTCAGAGTAAGTCTATGTAAACCACCATTCTATTCCTGTCATCCCTTAAGGTCAGCAGTGTTAGATTCCAAATAGGAGTGAAATCATACAGCAAGTTGATTTGCCATGCCTGCCTGATTTTACTTCTAAATCATCTGTAGCCCAATAGGACAAACACCACCATTTGGCTAGAGTAGTGCAATTTTTCATTGTATGTATATATCAGCTTGTATTGGCCCACTCATTACCTGTTAGATACTCAGACTTCTTGGGTTTTTTGTTTGTTTGTTTTGATATTTTATTTATATTCCAAATGTTATCCCCTTTCCCGGTTTCCCCTTCACAAGCCCCCTATCCCATCTCCCCTCCTTGCTTTATGACAGTGCTCACTCACCAACCCACCCACTACCACCTCACTGCCCTAGCATTCCCCTACACTGGAGTATAGAGCCTTCACAGGACCAAGGGGCTCTCCTCCCATTGATGCCAGATAAGGCCGTCCTCTGCTACAACTGCACTGGAGTCATGGGTCCCTCCATGTATACTCTTTGGTTGGTGGTTTAGTCCCTGAGAACTCTGGGGGGGGGTCTGTTTAGTTAATAATGTTGTTCTTTTTATGAGGTTGCAAACCCCTTCAGCTCCTACAGTCCTTGCCCTAATTTCCCATTGGGGTCCCCACACTCAGTACAATGGTTGGCTGCAAGCATACCTATTTGTATTTGTCAGGCTCTGACAGATCCTCTCAGGAGACAGCTATGTCAGGCTCCTATCAGCATGCACTTCTTGGCATCCACAATAGTATCTGGTTTTGGTAACTACATGAGATGGATCCCCAGATGAAGCATTCTCTGAGTGGCATTTCTCAGCTCCATGCTTTGTCCCCATATTTCCTTAGACAGGAGCAATTATGAGTTAAAAAATTAGAGATTAGTGGGTGTCACAATCCCCTAAACAGGGGCCTTGCCTAACCTCTGTATAAAGTCTTTACAGGTTCTCCCTCCTCTTTGTTGGGCATTTCAGCTAATCTCATCCCTGTTGAGTCCTGGGAGCCTCTTGCTTTACTGGCATCTGTGACTTGCTGGTGGCTACTCCCAGTTCCCCATCCTCCTTTGCTGCACATATCTGTTCAAATTCCCAACCCTCTGTATATCATTCCCATTTCCTGCTGTACCTCATCCTGTCCACCCTCTTTTCCCCTCTACCTTCTCTCTTCTCTCCAAGTCCCTCCCTCGGGATACCATTTTTTTGGTCCATCCATTTGCCTTCATTTCATGAAATCATTGTTTTTAAATGTTTCACAAGAATACTCTGGGGGCAGAGAATCTAGCACAAGTCTGTTCTGTGAAGAAACAAGGAATATCAGACATGAAGAACAACAATTTACAAAAAGCATATTATAGAAGTGGGAATAGCAGGACTTGTTGGCTTAATATAATTAGGAAATGTCAAGGACATTAAACATGATTATTGATGTTACTAAAGCCAGAGAAAAGAGTGATTTGATAATTAAATCAGGTAACACTATTAAAGCAATGTTCTTATCCCATAAAATTTGATCTATAGCGCAGAGAATAGTAAAATCTGTAGATAGGATGTTGTAGGAACATTGTGAGCAATAACAAATTCTAGATCAAAGACCCAGGAAAGACTTCTTTTATCAAACATCTAGATTGTAGCTTTTCATTCCTTAAACTCTCCAAAGATGATTCATTTAATCATTTGACGTGATCATTTTAGAGGCTAATATCACAAAAATCCATCAAAACTATCAGTGAAATCCAATGTCTTCTGACAGGGAAAGAAAAAGAATTTCACATATTGCCTGAAGTAGAATGGGGGGTAAACAGGTCAATTATTGGTACAAATTTATTAATTATATTCCATTTATACTGTCTTATACTGTCTATTTGCCAAACATGACTTCACATGCTACCTGAAACAGAATGACCTGGGGAAATAGCTGAAACAATGGGTTATCACCTTTAATAACCTGTTTACTGCCAACTACCTTCTGTAAAATCTTGCTTGATTGCTTGCTTGCTTGCTTGCTTGCTTGCTTGCTTGCCTGCTGCCTGCCTGCCTGCCTGCCTGCCTGCCTGCTTGCTGGCTTACATGCTTGCCTGCTTCATCTTGTGATTTTAGAGCATAAAATGAGAATGCAAACTAGACCTAAGGCCAAGACCTTTCATGAGCTGTCTTGACTTTGGTCCACCAGTGACATCTCTCTTCAAATCTCCTTGATGTTGGAATGCTTGTCCCAGAAAGGTTCCCACTAAACTACACATTTATGCATGCATATGTGTGGGTGTATGCACATATATATATGTATATATATATATATGGTTCCTTTACATAATTAAACATCACAATTAAGTGGAACAAAATGCCCTCTCTTTGATTTTATATGATCAATTATATAACTTTTTAAATTATTTTCTAAAATATCAACTAAAGTATAAATTACATTCTTAGCATGTCTCTTTTGAAGTTCTGTTATTCCTCCTGGGGACCTGAGAATCTCTTTGTCACCTATGATAAAGGACAATTTAAATTCCATTTTTCTAAAAAAAAAATCCTAAAATTTAAGTTTATATATTTTAAAAATATAACTTATTTATCATACTCTTATGCCCAAAGAAGAAAGTATCATCTATTGTTCAAGTTCAGAGCATACCATTTGCTTTGGGAGTCTTTGACTATCAGTAATTAATCATCAATTACCTGTTACCCCTTATTCATTAGTATAAGAGACTAGACTGGAGAACTAGTCAAAAGTAAAACCTTCTTTTTATGTACTATATTTATATTATAGTATACAAAATAATAAATAAGAAAAAATAATAAAAATTAGTCAAAACACAAACAAAGAGGTAGGAACAGAGAATTATCTCTTGCTTAAGTACCAATAAACTAGGATGGGAAGCAAAGGCTGGACGGACTTTTAGGGAAGATCATTTCAGGGACTATATGACACCTGCGGCAGATGTAGTTGATGGTTTTGTTCCCTTATATGTCAATCAAAATTAATATTCAATTAATATTGAATGAAGAATAAATCCCCATATCTAAAAATATTAATTTTAATTTTAATTATGTAATTTAATTTGGTTAAATTAACTTTTCTATCAAAATTCTAAATTATAGCTTTTTATTCCTTAAACTATCCAAAGATGGTTCATTTGATTTTAATTTTAAACATTTTACTTGTGTTAGCCAATTTAGTTCCCTCCTCAAAATAAATAATTTTAGTAAAATTTATTTAAAGTGTGACAGATCGGTATTTATAGACCACAGGTTTACTCTGGGGGAAAGTTATGATTAGGGGAAGTCAGAAAAATATAATCCCTGGCTTGCCTGTGGGTGAAGCCAAGAAACTTCCTGATGAACCAATCTTAGTTCATAAATCATGACTCCCTAGTCATTTTTCTCATTAAACAATATTCTTAAGCAAAATGTTCAGACATATTTGTTTGTTTGTTACATAATGAAAAACTTTACATAAGGACAATATTGTCTTATCAGGTAAAATGTTAAAAACTTCTTTCTTTCTTGCTCTGACTTTCTCATATCTTTCCTCTTGTCCATACCCCTCGCCCCCTTATGCATCTTTTCTGGGACATCTGTTTACTTTGTACCACCTGTCACAGTGTTATTCCTTTCCAGAAAAATGATCATTTATTCCTCATTTTTAAATATCCAGCAAGAAGCACAGTAAATGTCACCGAAATGTGGATTAGTGAATTCTGTTTGATAAATCTAATTCTCATAACAATTATCCAGAAAAGTCAGATAAGAAGAAAATTGGTATTTGATGCTGCAGTGTTTGGCCTTAGTTTCAACTGGGCAGAGTAGAAGTCTCTGCACATGTTTGCCAGTGATTTTCTAGATGAAGTAAACTAAGGTAGGAAGATCCACCCTAAATGGGCAGAGGTCCTGAATGGAATAAAGAGGAGAAACAAAGTTGAATACTGGCAGTCATGGCTGTATTTCCTGACTCTGGATGCAGTGTCCAGCCACCCATGTTGCTGCCACCATACAGTTTTTGTCATAATGGACCCTGAAACTATAAACCAAAATCAACCATTCTGTATTTACATTGATTTAGTGAAGTACTTTGTAATGGGAACATGAATGTAATACAAGCATATCTAGGCTGAAAACAATGGTTCGTTTTACTATTTCTAGTGACTTAGAGCGATTTAGTATGATGTGATGACATAGTCCAGTAAAGACGTATAATGATTTCAGATAGTAAGAAAATGTGTTTATTTTTATCAATTCTGTGATAAATTACTTGACAAATGAGCTTAAAGAATTAATTTTTTTGGACTGTGAGACCACAGTACAGTCGATCAGAAAGGGAAGGCCTGGTGGTAAGATTGCTGCTACCACAGCTTCCACAGCAGGAGCTGCATAGCAGGAAGAGGACACAGAGATGAATGCTAAGGCCCAGCAGCCTTTTACATGCTTTCTCTTCTTTGGTATGAAACTGCATGGAATTCAGTATTCTAGTAAGCCCCACTGTTTTAAGAGACCTGATGATAGAATGACTTGACTATTGTATTTTGAAAGTTTACCTTTTTGCATAAATCCTTAAGGCAATGTCTTCATCCCCATGTCTTAAAATATATCTGTACATATATATTGTTGATATGAACATCATGTTATTCTTTCCTGTAGTCAGACAGTAGTGAGTATATTTGATGACTTGTCATCAGTTTACATATTTCACTGTGCTTATCCACTAGAGCATATATTCTGGAATGTCTGAGGTTTATATTCTAGGTTTTGTTCTGACTTAACTTTATCATTGGCATAAGTAAACTCAGTTCTTCCTACCAACTAACTTAAGGACAAAAATTAGAATAAGCTCCTATTTCCTGAAGAGATAGAATGTGCAAGTAGGAATATAATTTATGAGATTTGAATAGCTAAAAGAGGATTTTCTTCTAATCTCTGGTAAAATCGTGTTTGCAATACACTTGGAAATCTGTACTACATAACCCTGAGATTAGCAGCAAGTTATTCTTTTCTGTTTATAAATATCAAATTCATTGGGAGTTCTGCTGAGAAGTTCAATTGCCTTTTCTATTTGTATTGCCACATATCTAAGGCTTAGAAACTTTTTTGATAACAAACATAAAGTGTGGTCACAGATACTTAACTTAGAACTCATGTGGTACCACATATTTAGACCTTTTAACTTGATGGTGATAGTGAAAATTATGATAATATAATAAATTAAAGTGTGAAAAAATCTTTACAATGTATCATTTAAAATACTAGACCAAACCCAAAACATGGATGTTGACGTTAATAATATTATATCCTACCAAAAATCAAAATGCATTTTCAGACATTGACCATGTTATTAAATCCCTTGGACAAGAATGGACCGGATGTTCAGAATTCTTATATATGGACTAACATGAAAGAAATGTTTATACACTGTAAAGTTACTTATAAACAATGTCAGTATCAAGACAGGATGTGTGCCAGAGTGTGAGCTGAGAACATTCTCCACTTCTGTGTTATAGTATCAATAATCAGAGCTATCATATAAAAGATGGGTCTTATATTTTGAAAGCAGTACAATGATTAATGTACCCAAGTTAAAATGAGAGTGTGCCATGCAAATATGATATCAAATCAAAACCTTGATGTTGGGAGTGGGATGATGAAAGTCTGGGAAGAACTGGAAAGGTTTAGTGGAGGAGGTAATGAATACGATCTAAGTACATTTATTTATGTGTGAGGTTATCAAAGAATAGATAGAAACTGAAAATAAAGGGGTGGAAATGTATCTGATAATTAGAGCTACTGGACAGAAATAAACTGGTTAACGCAGTATTACTTTGTGTTGCAACTATCCAGAGGCGCCTGATGATCTACTATATGAAGTTATATGGAAATGATATCTCTGTGGATATAGGACTGTGGCAGGACGATCTGCCAAAAGGAGTAAAAAGTAAAAGTAAAGAATGAAATAATTTATAAAAAAATGAGTGTGTGTCTATGTGCATGTGCATGTATGCACAAGCATGTTTCTGTGTGTGAGAGAGGACAGAGACAGAGACAGATGGTTATTGATATAGATATTGAAACCATAAACAATGTCTTCTTTAGTTTCCCCAAAATTTACATATCCAAACTAAATCTAGTTTAGATTCATCCTCAAATTAGAATGATTTCACAACCTCAAAATTCTCCAGGTTCCTATGGTGAAAGCAGATCTTCCAGTGTTTGGTGTTAATATTAGAATTAGCATGCTAATCTACTAAATGTTGTAGTGTACATTTCCATGGTTGGATATCTGGGGCAGTGATATTATTTCTTTCAAATTCCCATTGAAGGAAGATTTTTTTTTAGCATCCATAGTAGAACTCTTTGTGTCTTCCTCAGGTTATTCTGGTCAGGACTCTTTAAAAATATTGAATTTATTTTATGTATTACATGGAGACAGTACATGCCCTAATGAATGTGTGGAGGCAGAAGGAAACCTGTGTGAATTGCTTTTCTCTTTATAAATTATGGGATCTACCACAATTCCTAGACTATGTCACAGTGTCCCCAGGGGTAAGAAAAATTTTACTTTAGGCAATAAATCATGCCTCTTTGAGCTTCCTTGTATTAGATAAAACCATATCAGAACTCAGTACATTAAGATTTGTTTTGTTAAAATTTAATTTCTGGTTTGTTCTCATTATTCTACAAAGCAAACTTATACTCCAAGGAGAATACATTGAGATATATTAACTAGTCCTTAGTTTACCTATTTTCATATTCATATTCCTGTGATTATTTTATCTTATATATTTCTAGTTGTGGTTTTTAGTCCTTTTTGTCATCTTGACCAGATTTAGAATTACCATGGAGACACAATCTTGATGTATCTATGAAAATGTTTACAGAAAGGCTTGAAAGAGAACCACTTTGAATATGAGGACATCATTCTCAAAGCTGGGATCCCAGTTTAGAAGAAAAAAGAGTTGGCTAAGCAGCAGTATTCTTCTCCATCTGCTTCCTGACTTGAGATGTAATGTGCCAGCTACCTTCTTTCTCATGATGGGCCATATCCCTTCAAAGGGTAAACCAAAATAAATCCTTAATCACTCATATTGCTTCTAGTGGATATTCAGTTACACAAAGAAGAAAAGTTACTCAGACACTAATTATTTTATTTGGAACATTCCTTATGTGTAAATGAACTAATTTATTTGGTAGTCTACCCAAACATCAGCTTTGTCCAATGGTGGAACCTGAAAAAGATGTGCATGTTGATCTTTATGTGCAGTAATGCTTTCTGCTCCATTTATCCAAATCCACCATCACCTCCTCAAGGCTTTAATTTCTTCTGGTTAATAGTGATATTCTTGTCTAGTGTGGGGAAGTGTCTAGTCTTAAATTGAACATATAATCACTTCTTCACAAAGCATAATGTGCTTTTCCTCTAATAACCAAAGAACCCGTGCTTTACTGGATGCCTGGATTATATTTTCATTGGTGAGTGTTCCCAGAGACCTCTCTATCTCCCTATTGACACAGATTCTGATACTTTATTTTATTGCCTTGAGTGTGTTAAAATCTAACAATTACCACAAGTCAAACTCATACTACATTCTGTAGCTGCATAGTTCTTTTTCCTCTTTTTTCCATTAATTTATTTTTTTTATTCACTGATTGCAGCCCCTCCCAGTTCTCCCTTACAAGGCTTCACAACCCCATTTCCCTGTCCTCTCTACCCCTGAGAAGAGGGCAGTTCCCCACAGGCAAACGACACAACCAGGGTAAGCACCTACTCCATTAGTTGGGGAACCTGCATGAAGACCAAGCTGCACATGTGCTACTTACATGCATAAAGTCTAGGTATAGCCTTCTTTTTTTTTTTTTTTTTTGGTTCTTTTTTTCGGAGCTGGGGACCGAACCCAGGGCCTTGCGCTTCCTAAGCAAGCGCTCTACCACTGAGCTAAATCCCCAACCCTAGGTATAGCCTTCTATGCTCTTTGATTGGGTGTTCAATCTCTGGGAGCCCCCAAGGGTCCAGGTTAGTTAACACTGTTACTCTTCTTGTGTTGTCCCTATCCACTCCAGATTCCTCACTCCTTCCCGCAAGTCTTCCATAAGACTTAACAATTGAATCTTTGAGTAGAAAATAATACTAGGAAAATAATCAACTCAAATATTAGCTGATTTTGAAGGCAAATTGGGATTTATTAATTACAATATTTAGAGATTGGGGAGATGACTCAGTCAACACAGTACTTCCCATGCAAATGTGACAACCTGAGTTTTATCCCTATCAACTACATAAAAGAAGTAGATAATGAAGTATATATTGTAATCAAAAGATTATCACAGAGGTAGATGCTGGGAGTTTGCTCGTTAGTTAATCTAGCCAAATTGGTGAGGTCCAAGAATAGTCAATAACTCTGCTATAGAAAAATGATGTATAGAACTTTTGACAAAAATAGCTGTTATCAACCTCTGAGTTTCACAATCATCTCTCTCTCTCTCTCTTTCTCTCTCTCTCTAACACACACACACATATACATGAACACACACACACACACACATACACAAAGGTCCCCACATGCATGCACACACATAGGAATATGAACACACATATGCACATATATTCAATTAAAGCAGAGTGCTTGATAAAGATTCACAAATGTGGAGAGACACACACATGATTATGAAAATGGCAATTCTATATTCTCAAGAATGGGCACATGCTTCTCAAAATCTTAAGTATTTTAAGAATGCATTGTTTGGAAGACTTAAATGTTAAACAAAAGTGTTTGGAAAATTTTATTTCTTCTAAAGAATACTCTTTTTAAAGTTAGACCATAAAGGTATTTTTAAGGTACACTGTATAGGTTTATACCATGATAAGAGCAAAGGGATGGTCAAAAATAAGTCTAACATGCCATAAGGAAGCCAAAATGCATATTCGATAGGACACACGTTTTGCAATCTTATTTGTGAGACTTTTTTAATTCACAAAAATCACAAGGAGTTTCTAGCCCTTTCATGTTCCTTATTGTATATCTCTTTCTTTTGTGCCTTCCTTTCTCCTGAGACTTGGCTAGTGTCTCAGTACTTATTAGTGTCTCAGGATTGATTAGTGTCTTAAAGGCTGATGGTGGTATGAAGATTTTTCATAATGATTAGGAAAACAGATCTTACTTGGCTAGTCCTCAAAAGTCTTGTTGTTAAGGTAAGAGTACTTCCTTGAATACCTTTGTTTGATCCTCAGGCCCCTCTATAATACATCGTCTCTTTCGCAGCCTCATATCTACATTAGATATGATATGTTTTCTCTTCAAACTCCCCCTTCTGTTCTTGACATGGTTCCCTGTTCTTACTTTTCCATTTATTTTATTTTATTTATTTGCTTTTCTGTCATTGCCCCCTCTTTCAGTCCCCCCTCCCACAGTTCTTCATCCCATTCCTCCTCTTCCTTGACTCTGATAGGGTACTCCCTCACCACAAGGCCTTCCCTTTCCCTGGGGACTCAAGTCTCTCAGGAATTAAGCAAGTCTTCTCCCACTAATGCCTAACTAGGCAGACTTCTGCTATATTTCTGCAAGTGGCCACAGACTAACCCATGTATGTTTTGGTTGGTGGCTCAGTCTCTGGGAGCTCCCTGGGGTCTAGGTAAGTTGAGACTGCTGGTCTTTCTGTGGGGTGGCTCTCTCCTTCAGCTTCTTCAATCCTTTCACTAATTCAACCATAGGGGTCTCTGACCTGTTAGCTCAATGGTTGAGTATAAGTATCTGCCTCTGTCTTAGCTGCTGTAGGGCCTCTTAGGGGCCAGCCAACCCAGTCTATCAACTGTGAGCACATCATAGCATCAGTAATAGCGTCAGGCCTTGGTGCCCTCCTATGAGAGGGATCCAAAATAGGGCCAGTCATTGGACTGTCACTCCTTCAGCTTCTACTCCATAGATGACACTGTAGTTCTTTCAGACAGGAACAGTTCTGGGTCACAAATTTTAACTGTTAACTATTAATCCTGTCACTGCACTAAGACCCTGTCTATCTACTGAAGGTGAGCTCTTTGAATACTCTCTCCCCAATGTTGGGCATTTTGGCTAAGGTCACCCCTATTGAATCCTTAGAGTCTTTTACCTACAGGGTCTCTGTTACTTTCTAAAGTGGCCCCTCCCACCGCCCACTCCCCAATGCTGCTTCTCTCAATTCATTCTCTTGGCCCTCTTTTCTTCTCTCCTGCCTGCCCACCACCCCTGCCGTACCTGATCCTGTTCCCCCTTCCCCTCCCACTTCCCTCACCCAGGCAGATTCCTCCCTCCCTCTTCCTCCTGTGATTATTTCCTAATCCCCTTCTAAGTTGAATTGAAATATACTCCCTGGGGCCTATCTACTTGTTATACTTCTTGTGGTCTTTGGGTTGTGTTTTAGGTATTCTGTACTTTTTGGCTAATATACACTAATCAGTCAGTATACATACCATATATGACCTTTTGGATCTGAGTCACATCACTCAGGATGATATTTTTCTAGTTTTATCCATTTCCCTGAAAAATTCATGATTTTCTCCTCTTTAATAGCTGAATAGTATTCCATGGTTTGTTTTCATTATTCAGCTGAGGGACATCTAGGTTGTTTTCAGTTTCTGTTTATTTATTCCAGAAATAAGGCTGCTATGAACATGTTGGAGCATGTGTTCTTATAATGTGGTGGGGCATCTTTTGGATATATTCAAAGGACTGGTATAGCCGGGTCTTCAGGCATAACTATTTCCACTTTTCTGAGGAACTGCCAGATTGATTTCCAGAGTGGGAGTTTGCATTCCCACCAGCAAAAGAGGAGGGCTCCCCTTTCTTCCCATGCGATGTTCTCACCAGTATGTGCTGTCCCTTGAATGTTTGATCTTAGCCATTGTGATTGGTGGGAGGTGAAATCTCAGGGTAGTTTTGATTTGCACTTTTCTGATGACTAAGGATTTCGAACATTACTTGTCTCTTGGTCATTCAAGATTCTTCCGTTGTCAATTCTGTTTAGCTCCTTTCCATTGGATTAGTTGCTGTTGTTGTTGCTGTTGTTGTTGTTGTTGCTGTTGTTGTTGTTGTTGTTGTTGTTGTTGTTGTTGTTTTGAGGCTAACTTCTTTAATTCTTTATATATTTTGGATATTAGCCCTCTGTTCAATGTAGGGTTAGTGAATATTTTTCCCAATCTGTACATTGCTGATTTATCCTATTGACAGTGTCTTTTGAATTACAGAAGATTTTCAGCTTCATGAGGTCCCATTTCTCTATTGTTGATCTTAGAGCCTGAGCCATTGGTGTTCTGTTCAGGAAATTTCCTGCTGTACCAATGAGTCCAAAGCTTTTTCCCACATTCTCTTCTATTAGACTCAGTGTATCTGGATTTATGTTGAGGTCCTTAATCAACTAGGACTTGAGCATTGTGCAAGGTGTTAAACATGGCCTATTTTATTCTATGTACAGGCCACCAGATGTTTTCTTTTACCCATTATGTTTTTAGCTTCCTTGTCAAAGATCAAGTGTCCATGAGTGTGTGGACTTATTCTGGGTCTTCAGTTCTGTCCCACCAATCAACCTGATTGTCTCTGTACCAATAACATGTGGATTTTTTCTATTATTATTGCTTTGCAGTACAGTTTGATGGTATATTCCTGTGGAAGTTCTTTTATTGTTGAGAATTGTTTTGGCTATCCTAAGTTTTTTGTTTTTCTATATAAAGTTGTGAAATGCTTTTTCTATATCTGTGAAGAATTGCTGGAATTTTGATGAGAATTGCATTGAATCTCTAGATTCATTTTGCAAAAATGTCTACTTCCCCTGTTAATACTACCACTTCATGAGCATGGGAGATATTTCCATCTTCTGAGGTCTTCTTCAATTTCTGTTTTCAGAGATTTAAAGTTCTTGTAATATAGATCTTTCACTTGCTTGGTAAGAGTTACATGAAGACAATTTATACTAATTGTGGTTATTGTGAAGTGTGTTGTTTCCCTGATTTCTTTCTCAAAAAAAGATTTATTTTTATAAAGGAAGCCTCCTGATTTGTTTGAATTAATTGTATATCCCACCATCAGCTGTAGGAGTTCTCTGGTGTAATTTTAAGTCATTTATGTAATCAACCATATTATCTGCAAATAATGATACTTTGACTTCTCTTCTAATTTGTATCCCCTTGATCTCTTTTGTTGTCTAATTGCTCTGGCTAGAACTTTGAGTACTATATTGAATAGATAAGGAGAGTGTGGGCAAACTTGTCCCAGATTTTAGTGAGATTGTCTCTAGTTTCTCTCCATATAATTTGATGTTAGCTATAAGCTTTCTAAGTATTGCTTTTATAATGTGAGGTATGTTCCTTGAATTCCTGATCTCTCTAAGACTTTTAACATGAAGGGGGGTTGTATTTTGTCAAAGGCTTTATTGACATCTACTAAGATGATCATGTGACTTTTTCCTTGATATTGTTTATATACTGTATTACACTGATGGATTTCTGTATATTGAACCATCCCTGCATCCTGGGATGAAGCCCACTTGATCATGGTGAATGACCATTTTAAAATGTGCTTGGCTTCAGTTTGTGAGACTTTTATTGAGCATTTTTACATCAATATTCATAAGCAAGATTGGTCTGAAGTTCTCTTTCTTTGTTGGGTCTTTGTGTGGTTTATTGATCAGAGTAACTGTGGCTTCATAGAACATATAGGCAATGTTCCTTCTGTTTCTCTTTTGTGGAAAATTTGTTGAGTGTTTGGTAGAATTCTGCAGTAAAACCATCTGGCATATTTCCCCCTTTGGTTAGGAGGTTTTTGATGACTAATTCTATTCCTTAGGGGTAATGGGTATTTTTATATAATTTACCTGATCCTGATTTAGCTTTGGTATGTGGCATCTGTAAATCATCCATTTCATCCAGATTTCCCAGTTTTGTTTAGTATAGGCTTTTGAAGTAAGATCTGATGATTTTTTGAATTTCCTCATATTCTGTTGTTATGTCTCCCTTTCCCTTTCTGGGTTCATTAATTTGTATTCTGTCTCTGTTCCTTTTAATTAGTTTAGCTACGGGTTTATCCTTCTTGTTGATTTTCTCACAGAATGAGTTCTTGGTTTTGTTCATTCTTTGCCTCATTCTTTGTTTCTACCTGGTTAATTTCAGCTCTGAGTTTGACTATTTCCTACTATCTAATCCTCTTGGGGATATTCACTTCTTTCTGTGCTAAAGTTTTCAGGTATGCTTTAAGTTGCTTATATGGGACTTCTCCAATTTCTTCATGAAGGCATTTAGTGCTCTAAATTTTCCTCTTAAAACTGCTTTTATTATGTCTCATATGTTTGGGTATGATGTGTCCTTATTTTCTTTAAATTATATAAAGTCCTTGATTTCTTTATTTCTTCCCTGACCAAATTATCATTGAGCAGAGAGTTGTTTAATTTCTATACATATGTAGGCACACTGTTGTTTTTGTTGTTATTGAAATCTAGCCTTAATTTGTGGTGATCTGATTGAAAGCATGTATTATATCAATCTTCTTTTATCTGTTAAGGCTTGTTTTATATTTGATTATCTGATCAATTTTACAGAGGGTTCCATGAAATGTTAAGAAAGTATATTCTCTTGTTTTGGGGTGAAATGTCTGTAGATATCTGTTAATTCCATTTGCTTTATGACTTCTGTTAGTTTCACCGTGTTGTTTCAATGACCTGTTCATTGGTAAGAGTAAGATGTTGCACATTTATTGTGCAATATTAAATGTGTTTTTCTTTTTCAAATGGAGGTGCCCTTGCATTTGGGATATTAATGTTCAGAATTGAGAATTCCTCTTGATGGAATTTTCTTTTGACGGATATGAAGTGTCCTTCTCCATCTCATTCAATAACTTTTGGTCGAAAGTCTTTTTTTATTGGGTATTAGAATGGCAACCCTATCATTTTTCTTGGGACCATTTGCTTGGAAAACTTTTTTCCCACCCTTTTACTCTGAGGTAATGTCTGTCTTTGTCTCTGAGGTGTGGCCCTTGCATACAGCAAAATGCTGGATCCTGTTTGCATGTCTTTTTATTGGGGAATTGAGTCCATGGTTACTGAGAGATAATAAACACAAATTAATGTTAGTTCCTGTTATCTTTGTTGCTGGAGGTGGTATTATGCATGCATGATTCTCTTCTTTTAAGTTTGCTGTGAAATGTTTAATTTATTGTGTTTTCTTATGTATAGTTACCCTACTTGTAATGAAGATTTTGTTCCAGTATCCTCTGTTGGATGGATTAGAAGAAAGATACTGTTTAAACTTGGTTCTGTAATGTAATATCTTGGTTTCTCCATCTACGGTAACTGAGAGTTTTGCCTGGTATAGTATCCTGTGCTGGGATTTGTGTTCTCTTAGAGTCTGGGTGACATTTGTCCAGGATCTTCTGGCTTTTAGAGTCTCTGTTGGGTAATTCTGATAGGTTGCCTTTATATGTTACTTGGCCTTTCCCCTTATAGTTTTTAATATTCTTTCTTTGTTCAGTACATTTAGTGTTTTTGTTATTATGTGACAGGAGGATTTTTCTCTTCTAATCCAATTTATTAATGTTCTGCAGGCTTCTTTTACATTTATGGCCATCTCTTTCTTTAAGGTAGGAAATTTTCTGTGAATTTATTGAAGATGTTTCTGGCCCTTTGAGAAGGAAGTCTTTACCTTCTTCTATTCCTATTATTTTGGGGGTTGATCTTTTCGTTTTTCTTTCTTATTGTATTTATTTACATTTTCAAATATTATCCCACTTACCAGTTTCCCCTTGAAAAACACTGTATTACACCCCCCCCACTGCTTTTATGAGGGTACGTTCCTACACACCCACCTACAGCTGCCTCAGAACCCTATCATTCCCCTACACTGGGGCATCAAGCTTTCATAGGACCAAGAGTCTCTCTCCCCATTGATGCCAGATAAAACCAACCACTGCTACATATGCACCTGAATCCATTGGTCCCTCCAGGTGTAGTTTTTTTTTTATTGGCAGTTTAGTCCCTGGGAGCTCTTCCTATGGTGTTGCAAACCCCTTCAGCTCCTCCAGTTCTTCCCCTAAGTCCTCAATCATGGTCCCCTCCGCAGTCCTATGATTGCCCACAAGTATTCACATCTGTATTGGTAAGGCTCTGGCAGAGCCTCTACAAAGACATCCATATCAGGCTCCTGTCAGCAAGCACTTCTTGGCATCAGCAGTAGTAACTGGGTTTGGCGGCTGCATATGGGATGGATCCCTATATGGGACATACTCTGGATGGCCTTTCCTTCAGTCTCTTTTCCACCCTTTGTTCCTGTAGTTCCTTTCAACAGAAACAATTCTGAGTTAAAATTTTGAGAAGGATGGGTGGCAACATCCCAAAACCTGGGACCATTCCTAACATCTGGATATAGTCTCTACAGGTTCTCTGTTCTCTTTGTTACGTATTTCAACTAATGTCATCCCCATAGCATCCTGGGAGCCTCTTGCTTACCTGGTGTCTGGAACTTTCTGTTGGCTAACCCAGTACCCCATGCCCCATTGCTACACACCTCTGTTCAATTTCCTGACCCTCTGAACCTTTCCTCCATCTACTCCCACACCTGATCCTGTCCCCTCTTTTTTCCGCTCCCCCTCCTCCCTTCCAACCAAGTACCTCCAACCTTGTACCTCAAAAGTTTATTTGGTTCTCCCTTCTAAGAAGGACAAAGCATCCACGCTTCAGTCTTCCTTCTTCTTGAGCTTCATATGGTCTGTAAGTTGTATCATTAATATTCTGAGCTTTTTTCCTAATACACACTTATCAGTGAGTGCATGCCATGTGTGTTCTTTTGTGACTGGGTTACCTCACTCAGGATGATATTTTCTAGTTCCATCTATTTGCCTGTGAATTTCATGAAGTCATTGTTTTTAATTGCTGAGTAGTACATCATTGTGTAAATGTACCACATTTTCTGTATCCATTCTTCTATTGAGGAACATCTAGGTTGTTTCCAGCTTCTGGCTATTATAAATAAGGCTGCTATGAACATAGTGCAGCATGTGTCCTTCTTATATGTTGGAACATCTTTTGGGTATATGCCCAGGAGTAGTACAGCTGGGTCCTCAGGTAGTAGAATGTCTAAGTTTTTCACCTGAGCCATTCTGAATGGTGTGAGGTGAAATCTCAGGGAAGTTTTGATTTGCATTTCCCTGACTAAGGATGACTAAGGATGTTAACCCTTTCTTTAGGTGCTTCTGGGTCATTCGACATTCCTCAGTTGAGAAGTCTTTGTTTAACACTGTACTCCATATTTTAATAAGGGTTTTTTGATTCTCAGGAATCTAATTCTTTAAGTTCCTTGTATAGTGTGGATATTTAGCCATCTGTGGAATGTAGGGATGGTAAAGATCTTTACCCAATCAGTAGGTTGCAGTTTTGCCCAGATGACAGTGTCCTTTGCCTTACAGAGGCTTTTCAATTTCATGAGATGCCATTGTTCAGGAAATTTCCCCCTATGCTGATGTGTTCAGGGCTTCTTCTCAATTTCTCTTCTAATAGATTCAGTGTATCTGACTTTATGTGGAGGTCTTTGATCCACTTGGACTTAAGCTTTGTGCAAGGAGATAAGAATGAGTCAATTTGCATTCTTCTCCATGCCAACCTCCAATCAAGACAGCACCATTAGTTGAATATTCTGTCTTTTATCCACTGGATAGTTTTAACTCCTTTGTCAAAGCTCAGGAGACCATAGGAGTGTGGGTTCATTTCTGGGTCTTCAATTGTATTCCATTTACCTACCTGTCTGTCTCTGAACCAATATCGTGTGGATTTTATCACTATTGCTCTGTAGTAGAGCTTGAAGTCAAGGATTGTGATTCCTCCAGAAGTTCTCTTATTGTTGAGAATGTTTTCACTCTCCTGGGTTTTTTTGTTGTTCTGTCGTAACTTCTGATAGTTTCTTTATGTCTCTGTTTAGTTTCTGTTTCCATGATCTGTCCATCTATGAGAGTGGGGTGTTGAAGTCTCCCACTATTGTTGTGTGAGGTGCAATGTGTGCTTTGAGCTTTAGTAAATTTTCTTTTATGAATGTGAGTGCCATAGAATTTTGGGCAAAAATGTTCAGAATTGATAGATCATGGTAGATTTTTTTTCTTTGCTGTGTATGAAATGTCCTTCCCCATCTTATTTGATAACTTTTGGTTGAAAGTCGATTTTATTCTATGTTAAAATGGCTACTCCAGCTTGTTTCTTAGGACCATTTGCTTGGAAAATTTTTCCAGCCCTTTAATCTGAGTTAGTGTCTGTCTTTGTCACTGAGGTGTATTTTCTGTATGCAGTAAAATGCTGGGTCCTGTTTATATATCCAGTCTGTTAGTCTGTTTTATTATTGAGGAATTGAGTCCATTGATCTTCAGCGATATTGATAACCAGTGTTCGTTTCTTCCTGTTATTTTTGTTATTAGAGGTGGAATTATGTTGGGTTACATTTGCGGGAAGATATTGTATAATTTTGGTTTTGTCATGGAATATTTTGATTTCACTATATGGTAATCAAGAGTATTGTTGGGTATAGAAGCCTGGGCTCACATTTTTGTTCTCTTAGTGTCTATATGACATCTACCCAGGAACTTCTGACTTTCCTAATCTCTGTTGAGATGTCTGGGGTAATTCTAATATGTCTGCCTTTATATGTTACTCGACCTTTTACTCTTACTACTTTCAATATTCTTTCTTTGTTTTTTGCATTTGGTATTGTGATTATTATGTGACAAGAGGAATTTCATTCTTGGTCCAATCTATTTGGGGTTCTATAGGGTTCTTGTATGTTTATGGTCATCTCTTTCTCTATGTTAGGGATTTTTTTCTATAATTTTGTTGAAGATGTTTACTGACCCTTTGAGTTGTGAATCTTTGTTGTTTTCTATGCCTTTTATCGAAGGGTTTGGTCTGTTTATGGTCTGCTGAATTCCCTCCATATTTTGGATTAGGAACTTTTTCCATCTTGCCTTTCCTTTGACTCGTGTCAATGTTTTCTGTGGTATGTTCTAAACCTGAGATTCTCTTTTCTACATCTCGCATTTTATTTGTGATGCTTGCATCTGACTCCTGATCTCTTTCCTAGGTCTTCTATCTCCAAGGTTGTCTCTTTTTGTGATTTCTTTATTCTTTCTATTTCTACTTATTTAGAACCTGGATGGTTTTGTTCAATTCCTTCACCTGTTTGCTGTGCTTTCTTGTATTTATTTAAGGGACTTATGTGTTTACTCTTTAAGGACTTCTACCTGTGTTGTCCTGTATTTCTTTAAGGGAGCTATTTATGTCCTTCTTAAAGTCCTCTAACATCATTACAAGACGTAATTTTTAATCAGAATCTTTGTTTTCAAGTGTTTTTGGGTATCCAGTGCTTACAGTGGTGGGAGAACTGAGTTCTGGCAATGCTAAGTAGACTTAGTTTCTGTTGATTAGGTTCTTGCCATATGGTTAGCTGGTTTTGCTGTCTCTGACTGGAGCTTGTCCCTCTTGTAAGCCTATAAGCCTATGGTCTTAGGTGTGTTAGGACTTCTGGGACACCAGCTCTCTCTGTGATCTTAGGTGTGTTAATACTTCTAGAAGATCTGCTCTTTCTGGGCAAGATTGGGGTACAGACAGTTGTGGTACAGAGTTAGCTCTGGGGTGCAGATGAAAACCAGAATGATCATGTCCCCAGTTGTTCCATGGTCCCAGGGTCCTGTGGGTTCCAGGCAGGTCCCACTTGGGCCCAGTATTTGGAAAGCAGTGGTGGTCTCACCTGTGATGTTAGGTGTTTCAGCACTCCTGAGGAACCTACTCTCTCTGGGCAGGATTTGGATGCAGATAGTTGTGGCCCAGGGTCAGCTCCAGAGCATAGATGGGAGCCAGAATGCAGGTTTGATCTTTTCATTGTGTCTTGAATTTCCTGGATATTTGGGTTAGGAGCTTTTTTACACTTGGTATTTTCTTTGACCAATGTGTAAATATTTTCTATGGTTTCTTATACACCTGAGATTCTCTCTTCTATCTCTTGTAGTCTGTTGGTGATGCTTGAATCTATAACTCATGATCTCTTTCCTAAGTTTTCCATCTCCAGGGTTGCCTCCCTTTGTGTTTTCTTTATTGTTTCTATTTCCATTCAATTTCTTCTCCTTGATTTTATTTTCCCGTATTTGTCTAAGGGGTTTATTTTTTTCCTCTTTGAGAGCTTCTACCTGTTTACCTGTGTTCTACTGTATTTCTTTAAGAGAGTTCTTTATATCCTCCTCAAAGTCCTCTCTCATCTTCATAAGATGGGATTTTAAGTCACTATCTCACTTTTTAGGCATGTTGGGGTATCCAGGGCTTACTGTTTTGGGAGAACTGGGTTCTCATAATACCAAAGTGCACTGCATTCTGTTACTTATGATCCTGTGCTTGCCTATGGCCATCTAGTTATCTCTTGTGTTAATTGACCTGGTGGGCCTCGCTCAAGCCAGCCTCCTTGGAGGCTATCTCTGGTTAGGGTGAGCCTCTTATGTCTCTGGTTAGAGCAGGCCTCCTATGTCCCTAGTTATTTTGGACCTCTTGGAAGGCAGACAGGCTGTGAGGTTGGGGAGGATATTAGGCCTCTGATATAGTCTAAGTATAGAAGCAGATCATATGAAGGTGGAGCTTGGCAAGGCAAGTGGGCCCCCTATCAGCTACATTCTGTGTCTTTGGTTACTGAAGACCTCCTAGGAGGCAAGCAGGCTGTTGTGTGTGGTAGTGTATGTGGCTGTTGATCTGGCCTGGGTAGGAAGTAGGCTGGAAGAAAGGTAGAACTTGGCCATCCTCATACTTTTAACAGTCTTTAATTATATCATTTAAACAAGAAAACCCATCTCCTAACTTAAAGATGCCTAAATCCTGTACAACAGGAAAATACGAGAATATATAATCAAGACAACCATAGCAATTAACAAGGAAAAATTCCCCAGTGTTAGCATTACATACAGGAATCAGAATTGTACTCAGGGACACATCAGATCAAAGATTGTAAGGTAAATGTTATAAGTTGCTCAGGACAGTTAGAAAAATTCTAGTGTTTGATGCCATATAGTTGCACAAGACAATAGCTTCCATGCCCATGAAAATGGGTTTCCATATAGGAAAAGAGCTCAGTAAAGGAGTAAACCAAAACTGTAGGTGATGGTTTTCAACCTTCCTAATGCTACAACCCATAATACAGTTCCTCATGTTCTGGTGATACCCAATCACACAATTATTTTCATTGCTACTTCATTACTGCAATTTTACTACTGTTATGAACTGTAATGTGAATATACAGTATTCAGGATATCTGATATGCAACCTCTGTAAAAGGGTCATTTGAATCTTAAAGGGATTGTGACTCACACATTAAGAACTACTGCTGTAGAGTATTTCATGGTACCTTACATGGATTATCTGATCACACCTTAGAGATAATCCCAAAGCATAATTAAAGTCATCTTTGATCTGATTTTCAATATTCTTTATTGATTATCATAATAGATGAAAATGTGTGTTTCTTGTTCAATTTACTGTCTGAATTGATTCTATCATTTCATTAAAAATACTTGTTTTCCAATTTTTAATTTGCTATGCTGGGTATTATCCTTGGTAGCAATGTCTATCAGGAATTCTACCAAAGCTATTACTTTGAAGTACCTACAACCTTTGGGGCACTTTAAACTGTTCTGTCTTATTCAGAAATACATGTTCTAGTTATTTTTATCCAGTCCAAACAATGAGAATTAGAATTGATTCAAGCTTGTTACATCAATCATCTAATGTCTGTGACAAAATGCATCTTCTGACATCTATGTATCTTTTTAATCCTTTGTGCACTTATTTTTGTTCAACAAAATTCAGTTCTATCAATAAAAATGAAAGTACACTATCAAGGAATTCAACTCTGTAGCTCATAAACACAGCGATAAATATGAATTTATTTTCATAAATGAGGGACGTTTAAAGTGAAGGGGGTGCCTGATTTAATAAACTTATTTAGACCCTGAAAAGTTGCCTATCATCACTGTTTTAATCAAGGAAAATATTTTAATGTAATATTTAGAATACTGATATTCAGTACTACAACTTTTACCTTTAAAATACATATCTTACTATTGAACATGTATTTCTATGCTCTGATTTAAAATGTTTAGGGTAGAGTTCGAGACTGTAGCTTTAACTCAAGTTACTAAGTTATACAGATTTTCTGTACATTGAATAACAAAGTTCTGAATATCACAACTGCTCACACCTTTATGGTAGGAGAATGTGATTCCAGGAAATATTAACGCACCCCCCAAAAAAATTATTCAACCTAAACTTAGGATTCCTGAGTGCAGATTTATTCTTTGTATAAAATAATCAATCTTGAGCAATAACTGAGGGGAAGGAGGTAGGCAATAAGAACTTTATGAAAAACAAGTCATCCTAATTATTCTAAAAGGGTGGGGTGAGTTTCCAAGTGCTGTAGGAGGATATTGACAATTCTAGTCAATGTAGCATACAAAGCTAAAATTGATTTCTTTGTACTCTCTCTCTCTGCTTTATTAAGTTGATACCCAGATGCTATTGGTATATCTGAAGTATTTGCAGGATATATTTGTCATGATTGGCATGGAAACTTAAAATTATTGTCTATGACTTGCAGCACTGGAGGGCAACAGACACCAGGGGAATGAGACCCAATGGGGATGACTATAGCTGAAATGCACAGAGATGGGGGAGATAGAACCTGTAGAGACTACCTCTAGCAGATAGGCATGGCCCTAGTCCAGGGATGGGGCACCCACCCATCTCAAAGTTTTTAACCCAGAAATTTTCCTGTCCAAAGAAGAAAAGGGACAAAACTGGAGCAGAGAATGACGGAAGGGTCAGCCAGGGAGTGCAACATCTGGGAATCCATCCTATCTGCAGACACCAAACCCAAGACTGTTGCTGTGGTCAAGAAGAGCTTGCTGACAGGAACCTGATATGGCTGCACCTTGGGAGGTCTGGCCACCAACTGACAAATGCAGATGTGGATGCTTGAAGCCAACCATCAGACTGAGTTCACAGACCCTGTGGCAGAGCTGGTGGAAGAACTGGAGGAGGGGAGGGGGATTGTAACCCCATAGGAAGAATGCATTGGCTAACTAGACCACCCAGTGCATCCAGATACTAGACAACCAACCAAGAATTATACAGGAATGGATTCGTGGCTCCAGATACATATGTAGCAGAGGATGGCCTTGCCTGAAAACAATGGGAGGGGAGGCCCTTGGTCCTGTGGAGGTTTGATGCTCCAGCATAGGGGGATGCTGGAGTGGTGAGGCAGGAGAGGTTAGGTGGGTGAGGGAACACCTTCATAGAGGCACAGGGAAGGATGGAAAACAGTGGATGTGGGATGGGGTGTTTGTGGAGGGGAAACCTGGAAGTAGGATACCATTTGAGATGTAAATGAATTACCATTAAAAAAAAGAAAAAAGAAAAAGAAAGAAAGAATAATGATATCGTTCCTTCCCATTGGGTACCCAGGAAACCCAGCAAACTTGGGATCTGCAATATTCCCTCAACTCTCCATCTTCTAGTCTACACTTCTACCTGAAATACCAGAGAAATCCTGCAGCCATCAGAAACCAACAGTTCTGTCTGAATCCCTACAGACTTGCTACCTGCCATTCATGAGAGACAACTGAAGCCATTAGGGACTATCAGCTCTGTCTGCATCTCTGAAAGCCTGTTGTCACACGGGACAACCATCTGTAACTGCAATCTGAGGGACCTACTGCCATCAGGGACTACCAACTCTGTGTGCATCCCCGGAGAGCAATTTCAACCTAGGACAACCAGCTCTACTTGCAATCCCAGAGGCCTACTTCCATAAGTCAGTAACAACTTTCCCTGCTGTCGCAGAGGCCTGATGCCATTAGGAACTACTTGGTTTGCCAACCAAGATGGTTGAAGGCCAAATTAAAAATGCAGTCAACAGAAGCCAGGGAAATATGGACCACCAGAACTCAGCTATCCTACTACAGCCATCCTGGATATCCTAACTTCCCTGAATCACAAGAAAATGACCTTAAATCTAATCTTATCAAGATGTTGCAGCCTTTTAAGGAGGAAATGAATAAATCCCTTAAATAAATACAAGAAAATATAATCAAACAGGTAGAGGCCTTTAAACAAGAAACACAATTTTAAAATATAGGAAATATATATATATATATATATATATATGCAATGAATAAAACTGCTCAAGATCTAAACAATGGAAATAGAGGCAATAAAGAAAATACAAACTGAGGCAATCCTGGAGATGAAAAAATCTAAGAAAGAGAGCAGTAACTATAAACACAAGCACCAAAAGAACAGCAAGAGAGGATTTCCAGGTCAAAGGCTAAGAAGACAACTTCAACAAAATCTTAATTTTCCCAACTTAAAAAAAGAAATATCTATAAAAATACAAAAAGCCTATAGAACACCAAATAGATTTGACCAGAAAATAAAATCCTATTACCACAAAATAATCAAAACACTGCATGTACAAAACAAAGAAAGAATATTAAAAGCTGCAAGGGGAAAAAAAAACAAGTGACAGATAATGGCAGATGTATCACAATTACACGTGACTTTTCAGCAGGACTCAAAACAACACAAGGCTTGGGCAGATGTCTCGCAGACACTAAGAGACTATAGATGTTAGACCAGACTACTGTGCCTAGTAAATACTTTCAATCACCATAGATGAAAACAAAAAGATATCCCATGACAAAAACAAATTTAAATAATATCTTTCCACTAATCAGCCCTACAGAGGATACTAGAAGAAAAACTTCAACACAAAGAAGCTAATACATCCTAGAAAACACAAGAAATAAATAATTTTCACAGAAGCAAGACAAAAAGAAGGGAATCAAGTGCACACACACATACACACACATACACACACACACTCACACACGCTCACACACACACAAAGAGAGAGAGAGAGAAAGAGAGAGAGAGAGAGAGAGAGAGAGAGAGAGGCATGCATACATGCACATACATAGCTACTACCTCTACCATCAAAAAGAACAAGAATTAACAAAAGTTTGTCACTAATATCCCTAAACATATGAACTCAGCAAAGACAGTCACTTTCTTAAAAGAAATATTACTAAAGCTAAAATCATACATCTCACCCCACACATTAATAGTGGGAGACTTCAACACCCCATTCTCACCAATGGATAGTTAATGTAAACAGAAACTAAATAGAGAATAATGAAATTAACAGATTATATAACAGATGGACCTAACAGATATCTAGAGAATTTTTTTACCCAAACACAAAAGAATATATATCTTCTCAGTACCTCACAAAACCTCCTTGAAAATTGACCATATACTTGATCACAAAGCAAGCCTCAACCTCCACAGATACAAGAAGATTTAAATAACATTTTGCATCTTATCAGAAAACCATAGATCAATGCTAGACTTCAACAACAGAAAGAACAGAAACCCTACAAAGTCATGGAAACTGAACAAGTCTCTAGTCAGTGACCACTGGGTCAAAAAACAAAGAAAGAAGTAAAGATGTTCCAGAATTCAATGAAAATGAAGGCAACACGTACCCAAACTTATGGGACATGATTAAAGCAGTGCTAATAAGAAATTGCATAGCTCTAAGTGCCTGCATAAAGAAGTTGGAGAGATCTCATACAATCAACATAACAGCACACCTGGAAATTCTAGAACAAAAAGAAACAAATACACCCAAGAGGAATAGAGAACACTTAATAACAGAAATAAGGTCTGAAATCAAGAAATTAGAAAGAAAGAGAACAATACAAAGAATCAACAAAAGCAAGAAATGGTTCTTTGAGAAAATAAACAAAATAGACAGACCCTTAGCCAAACTGACTAAAAGGCAGAAATACAATATCCAAATTAACAAACTCAGAAATGAAACAGAAACTGAGGAAATTTAATCATTAGGTCTTACTTCAAAACTTGTACTCGACAAAATCGGAAAATCTAAATGAAATAGAAAATTGTCCAGACAGATACCACTTACCTCAGTGAAATCAAGATCAAGTAAATGAGTTAAATAGTCATATGACAGCTAAAGAAATAAAAGCAGTCATTAACCTACCAACCACCCTTCACCCAAAAAGAACCACGAGCACAGATGGTTTTAGTGCAGAATTCTACCTGACTTTCAAAGAAGAGCTAATACCAACACTAGAATTCAATGAAAATGCAGGCAAAACACCCAAACTTACAGGACATGGTAAAGGCAGTGCTGAGAGGAAATTTCATAGTTCTAAGTGACTGTATAAAGAAGTTGGAGAGGTCCAATTCAAACTATTCTTAAAAACGGAATCATAAGAAACATTGCCAATCTCATTCTTGAAGCGACAATCATCCTGATACCTAAACCACACAAGACTAAACAAAGAAAGAGAATTTCAGCCCAATATCCATTATGAGCACTGATGCAAAACCACTCAATAAAATACTTGCAAACTGAATCCAAGAGCACATACAAACGTCATCCATCATGATCAACTAGGCTTCATCCCAGGGATGCAGAGATGGTTCAATATATAAAAATCCATCAAAGTAATCCTCCACATAAACAAACTGAAAAACAAAACAAAACAAAACAAAAAACACATGATATCTCATCAGATCCTGAAAAAGCCTTTGGCAAAATCCAACATCTCCCTTCATGTTAAAATTCTTAGAGACTTTGTGGATTCAAGATGTATACCTAAACATAACAAAAGCAATATATAGCAAACCAGTAGCCAATAACAAATTACATGGAGAGAAACTTAAAGTAATTCCACTAAAATCAGGGACAAAATAAGGCTGCCAACTCTCTCCATATCTAGTCAATATAGTACTTCAAATTTTAGCTAGAGCAATAGGACAAATAAAAGAAATCAAGGAGATATAATTTAGAAAATAATAAATCAAAGTTTTGTTATTCAGAGATGGTTTAATAGTATATGTAACTCCAAAAACTCAGAGAGCTCCTATAGCTAAAAAATACCTTCAGCAAAGTGCCTAGATACAAAATTAACTGAAAGAAATCACTAGCCCTCTTTTATACAAATGATAAATGGACTAAGAAAAAGCCCACAGAAACAACACCCCTTACAATAGTCACAAACAATATAAAATATCTTGGTATAACTCTAACAAAGCAAGTGAATGACCTATGAGTGAGCTAACCCAATCACAGAAAGACATACATGGTATGCACTCATTGATAAGTGGCTATTAGCCCAAATGCTTGAATTACCCTAGATCCCTAGAACAAACGAAACTCAAGACGGATGATCAAAATGTGAATGCTTCACTCCTTCTTTAAATGAGGAAAAAGAATACCCTTGGCAGGGAAGGGAGAGGCAAAGATTAAAACAGAGACTGAAGGAACACCCATTCAGAGCCTGCCCCACATGTGGCCCATACATATACAGCCACCCAATTGGACAAGATGGATGAAGCAAAGAAGTGCAGACCGACAGGAGCCGGATGTAGATCGCTCCTGAGAGACACAGCCAGAATACAGCAAATACAGAGGCGAATGCCAGCAGCAAACCACTGAACTGAGAATAGGTCCCCCGTTGAAGGAATCAGAGAAAGAACTGGAAGAGCTTGAAGGGGCTCGAGACCCCAAAAGTACAACAATGTCAAGCAACCAGAGCTTCCAGGGACTAAGCCACTACCTAAAGACTATATATGGACTGACCCTGGACTCTGACCCCATAGGTAGCAATGAATATCCTAGTAAGAGCACCAGTGGAAGGGGAAGCCCTGGGTCCTGCTAAGACTGAACCCCCAGTGAACTAAACTATGGGGGGAGGGCGGCAATGGGGGGAGGGTTGGGAGGGGAACACCCATAAGGAAGGGGAGGGGGGAGGGGGATTTTGCCCGGAAACCGGGAAAGGGAATAACACTTGAAATGTATATAAGAAATACTCAAGTTAATAAAAAAAAAAAAAAAGAATTTCAAGTCCCTGAAGAACATATCAGAAGATGGAAAGTCCTCCCATGTTCATCAATCAGTTGGATCAACATAGTAAAAATGGCTATTTTACCAATCTACAGATTCAATGCAAGTCTCACCAAAATACCAACACAATTCTTTATAGACCTTGAAAGAACAATTCTCATCTTCATATGGAAAAAACAAAAACCCCAGGATACTTAAAACAATCCTGTACAATAAAAGAACTTCTAGAGATATCACCATTCCTGATTTTAAACTATACAACAGAGCAATAGTGATGAAAACTAAATATTATTGGTATAGAAACACACAGGTTGACCAACAGGATCAAATCAAAGACCCAGAAATAAAGATACACACCTACTGACACTCAATGTTCAACAAAAAAGCCAAAACTGTATAAGAGAAAAAGGAGTTGGTCTAACGGAATGTCTACATGTAGATGAATGCAAACTGATCCTTATTTATCACCCTGCACAAAATAAAGTCCAAGTGAATCGAAGATCTATAAAACTGGCTTCACTTAAACTAATAGAAGAGAAAGAGGGAAATAACTTTTAATGCATTGTTAGAGAAGACATCTACCTAAACAGAGAACCCCTAGCCAAAGTACTATGATCAACAGTTAATTAATGGAACATTGTGAAACTGAAAAGCTTCTATAACACAAAGGACATAGTCAATAGGACAAAATATTAGCCTAAAGAATGAGACAAGATCTTCACCAACCCTACATCACACATATGGCAAATATCCTAAACATATAAAGAAATTAGACACTGACCACACAATTAACCTAATTAAAACAGGGGTACAGAGATAAACAGGTAACTCTCTACTGAAAGAACCTCTATTCAACCTGCTCAGTCATCAGGGAAATTCAAATCCAAATGATTTTGAAATTCTTCCTTATCCTCATTACAATGACTAAGATCCAAATCTCAGGTGAAAACACATCCTGGAAAGAATGTGAAACAAGATGAACACTTTTTTTTGGTAAGAGTGCAAACTTGTACAACCACTCTGGATATCAATCTGGCAGTTTCTCAGAAAATTGGAAATAGTTCTACCACAAGACCCAATTATATCACTCCTGGACATGTACTTATGCTCCACGATGCCACAGGTACACTAGTTCAGCTATGTTCACAGCAGCTTTATTCATTATATCTAGGAACCAGCAACCACTCATATGTCCCTCAAACAAGGTGTATTTGTCTGAAATTTGCAAGCAAGTGGATGGAACTAGGAAATATTCTGACTGAGGTAACCTGGACCCAAAGGACATGCGTGGTATGGACTCACTTATAAGTGAATATTAGCCATAAAGTACAGGGTACCCCCAACAGAACCCACAGACCCAAAAAACTAAATAACAAGGAAGGTCCGAGGGAGGGTGTTTGAATGCTACTCAGAAGAAGAAATAAAATAATAATCGAAGATGGAGGGAGGGAGGGAACTGAATGGGAAAGATGATGGAGAAGGAAACTGGGGGAGCACAATCTGGTGTAGGGAGATCATAGTAGAGAAGGCTTAGAAAGTGAAAAGAAATGGTCTCATTAGATCTCCTTGTGGTGTCCTTAACCCCTCCAGGTAGCTCAATCTATCATCCACTCTTCTACGACACTCCTCAATCTCCTCTTGATGTGTGGCTGTAAGTCTCTGCCTCTGTTTCTACCTGCTGCTTAATGGAGAGAGTTACTCTAGCCTCCCTAGGACATCAAGTCCCTGCAACACTAGGCACACCCTTTCCCACTAAGGCCAGACAAGGCAGCCCAACTAGGGGAACAGGTCCCTATCCCTTCCAGGTCCTTCAATCCTTCCCCCATAAGAGTCCACAAGACTCACTGAGCTTCACTTAATGTTTGACTGTGGTCTTGCCATCTGTTTTTGTCTGTTACAGAGTGGAGACTCTCAGAGGACAGTTATGCTGGCTCCTGTCTACTAGCACCACACAGTATCATTAATAGTGACAGAGATGGGTTCTTGTCCATGGGATGAGTCTCAAGTGGGGGCAATCATTGGCTGTCCATTCTCCCTGTATCTGTTCAATCTTTGACCCTGTCTTGTAAGCAGGACATATTTGGGGTCTAAATTTTATGAGTAGGTTGGTGTCCTTATCCCTTCACTAAAGATCATGCCTGGCTTCAGGAGGTGGCTTCTTTAGGATCTATTTTCCTCCCTATTAGGAAACTCAGATAGAATTACCCTCATAGGCTCCTTGGAGCCTTCCCCATTCACGTTACTGGCACATCCTAGAGATGCCCCTTCCCTACTTACCTTTCACCTGCCACCAATTTCTTTTCACCTTCTAAGCCATCTCTACTATGCTCTCCCTACATCAGATTGTGCTCCCCCATTCCGTTCTCCATCATCTTTCCAATTCAGTTCCCTCCCTCAATCCATCTTCAATTATTGTTATTTTATTTCTTCTTCTGAGTGCACTAGGGGGGTTACAGAGACAGAATCACCAACCAAAGAATGTACAGGGGCTGGTCCCACATTTGTATCAGATGTGCAGTTTGGCCTTCATGTGGGTCCCCTAATAATTGGAATGGGATGCTGTCTTTGAGTCTTTTGTCTATCATTAGTTGCTTTTTCCCTAACTGTATGGCCCTGGTTGAGCCTCAGTTGGAGATAATGTACTTAGTCCTACTGCAACTGGATGTCCCAAGGTGGTTTGGTACCCAAGGAGGGCTTCCCCTTCTATGAAAAGGGGAGGGGGTAGTGGGACAATGATTTACAAGGGTAGGACTGAGACAAAAGGAGGGAGGGGGCTGCAACTGGGACATGAAATGAATAAAAAAAATGAAAATTATAAAAATGCAACTTAAATGGGAAAAAAGAATATCTATATAAAAATGAGAAGTAAGTATAGATAATAATCTTGCTATGTCAAATCTCAGTTTTCCTACACTTTTGATAATATTTTCTCTAAGGATATGTTTTTGCAGCCTGTATTATAGTTCCATGAACCTTTGGAAGCAAAATTAGAAATTAGGCACAGCAAACATGTGCTTACTCCAAAACTGTTCTCCTGTCTGAAGCCACTAAGAAATAAGTAAAACAAGAAAACAAATCACAAAGCTGCAAAGCTGACAAAACCCCCAAGTATTTATGTGTATGTATGTTCCTCAATGTAATAATTCTCAAGCATTCCACTTGCTCATATTGTATATTTTTCTATCATGCATTGCATAGTGACCTAATGTCTCAAGGAAGTCTTGAATTCAGTTTTTCCATATGCACAGAGAAATGTCTTTTTCCTTAATTTTTCATTCATTCATGGAGAGATAAAGGAGGATGATCCAGTCCATGCTAAATAGTTATTATTTATATCTATAAATATGTATCACTATATACTTAAATATATCTTCAACATTGTGACTTTGATGATATTTAACCTGTGTAACATTTAATATTGTATTTGTTATGTCAGTCCAATGAGCCCTCTGTAGACTGGTGAAAATATAACCTGAAATTTTGGGAATGTCAACCAAAAGAGATACGAAAGAATCTAGCCCAGAATCTAGTAAGTATTTTATCCCATAGGACTTACTTGATAGAAGCTCATTCTTAGCTAGTTATATATTAGAATCAGGATATTGGCTGATTGAAGGAACAGCATTTAGAACAATGAGAAAGATGTGAATTGTCTGACAAGAGACAGTGAGGAATAAGGAAAACATTAATTAAATTAAAGCACGAGTCCACAGAATAAAAAACAAACAAACAAAAATCCCTACTATTTAGCCTCGCACTTACCATGAAAGGCTGTTCTGGTTCTGAGAATACATAAAAGAGACCAGATCTACCCTTCTGATTTCTCTTGTCATGGCACTGATGTGTCTAAACCATGTACCACTGCCACAGACTCACAAACTTCTGCCACCATAGCCTTAGTAACCCTTGCCAAGACACCTACCCCTCCATGACGATTATATACTCAAATTATGAGTCCAAACGTATTCTTACCTCTAATGTTGCTTTTGTCTCAAGAGACTAGAGAGATGACATAGACAGAACAAGGGTTAAGGATTCTGGCTACTCTTCCAGAGTACAGAAGTTTGATTTTCAGCAGCAACATGGTGTCTCACTGATATCTGAAACTCCGGTTTTAAGTGTTCTGATTCCCTCTTATGATCTCCGTGGACACCAAATAAACAAGTGGTTCATAGATACAGGTATAGGCAAAAAACATACACATAATATTTCCTTCAAAACATAAAAAAATCCATCCATTTATAAACAGGTTGTGAAAGAAATTAAAGAAACAAGGGGGTTGGGGATTTAGCTCAGTGGTAGAGCGCTTGCCTAGGAAGCGCAAGGCCCTGGGTTCGGTCCCCAGCTCCGGAAAAAAAAAAAAAAAGAAAAAAAGAAAAGAAGAAACAATACCCTTCACAGGAGTCACAAATAAAATACCTTGGTAAGACTCTAACCAAGCAAGTGAAAGATCTGTATGACAAGAACTTCAAGTCTCTGAAAAAAGAAATCAACGATCTCAGAAGAAGGAAATATCCCCCATGCTCATGGATTAGCAGGATTAATATAGTGAAAAAATGACCATCTTGACAAAATCAATCTAGAAATTCAATGCAATGGTTATCAAAATTCCAAATCAATTTTTTATAGAGTTAGAAAGAGCAATTTGCAAGTTCATTTGGAATAACAGAAAACCTAGGAGAGCAAAAACTATTTTCAACAATAAAGGAACTGATGGGGAATCACCATCCCTGACCTCAAGCTGTATTATAGAGCAATATTGATTTAAAAAAAAAGTCCACATGGTATAGGTACAGAGACAGTCAGGTAGATCAATGGAAGAAATGAACCTATACACCTATGATCACTTGATCTTTGACAAAGGAACTAAAACCACCCGGTGGGAAAAGGACAGCATTTTCAACCAATGGTGCTGGTTCAATTGAAGGTCAGCAGGTAGAAGAATGTAATCCATTTCTATTTCCCTGTACAAAGCTCAAGTCCCGGTGGATCAAGGACCTCTGCATAAAAGCAGATACACTGAAATTAATAGAAGAGAAAGTGGGAGAGAGCCAGAAAACTTAGGCAATGAGGAAACTTTCCTGAACAGAACATTAATGGTTTATGCGCTAAGATCAAGAGTTGACAAATGGGACCTCATAAAAATTGCAAAGCTTCTGTAAAGCAAAGGACACTTTCAATAGGACAAAATGGCAACCAACAGATTGGGAAAAGATCTTCAACAATCTTCATATAATAGAGAGCTAATATCGAATATATACAAAGAACTCAAGAAGTTAGACTTCAGAGAACCTAATAGCCCTATTCAAAAATGAGGTACAGAGCTAAACAAAGAATTTTCATCTGAGGAACATCCAATTGTTTTGAAGCACCTAAAAAAATATTCAACATCCTTAGTTATCAGGAAAATGGAAATCAAAACAATCCTGAGATCTCACCTCACATCAGTCAGAATGGCTAAGATCAAAAACTCAGGTGACAGCAGATGCTGGTGAGGATGTGGAAAAATAGGAACACTCCTCTATTGTTGTTGGAATTGCAAGCTGGCACTCTAGAAATTAGTCTGGCGATTCCTCAGAAAAATGGACATAGTGCTACCTGACAGACCAGCTATACTACTCCTGGGCATATACTCAAAAGATGCTCCAACATATAACAAGAACACATGCTTACTATGTTCATAACAGCCTAATTTATAATAGCCAGAAGCTGGAAAGAACCCAGATGCCCTTCATCAGAGGAATGGATACAGAAAATGTGGTTCATTTACACAATGGAATACTACTCAACTATTAAAACAATAACTTCATGAAGCTGTTAGGCAAATGGGTGGAAGTAGAAAGTATCATCTGGAGTGACGAAACCCAAACACAAAAGAACAAACATTATATGCACTTACTGATGTAAGTTGATTTCACTAGGCAAGTGAAGGCAGACAAGTTAGGTCAAAGCCATGATTGAAAAGTAAAAAAATAAGGCATGGACAAAGCTGTTGTAAGGAGGGAAAGAGGAGAAAAAAAGGAGAATCAAAGATGATCCAGCTCTGAGTGGTCTTGAATTGCCAAGGTAGCTAAGATGAATTTCTGTAGGCAATTTTCTCTTATCTAGGTGGGCAGTTTATGTCCTTATCAATTGGTTGTAAGTCTATTGTGTGGGTATATTGTGGATTGAGAATTTGATTGTTGGGTTACAGTTTGTTGAATCTTGATTTTATCAGATGGTTGAGACTATACTTTAAATACCAGGGGGGTGATTGCTAGGAGTGTGGTCAGAGTCTGTGGCAGGGAACCATGATAGGCTAGCTGCTGTTGGACTTCTAGAATCATGATTTTACTGGGTAGCTAGAGCCAGAGAGTTCGTGGCTACCAGAGAGCCACTGGGAAAGATGCTAATCTGAGATACATTAGCACTAGATCGAATGGCCCATTGGAGCCAGAACTAGTGACCACAAGGATAAACATGGGAACCAGCTCTGCTGCTTTTTATTTATGTTTTTTTTTAACCAAAACACACTGATAAGTGGATTATTGGCCCAAAAGCTTGGATTACCCAAGACACAATTCACAGACAATATGAAGTTCAAAAAGAAGGAAAATGAAGTATGAACACTTCCGTCCTTCTTAGAAAGGGGAGCAAAATATTCACAGGAGAAATATGGAGACAAAGTATGGAGGAGAGACTGAAGGAAAGGTCATTCAGAGACTGCCACACCTGGGGATCTACCCCATATGCAGCCTTCAAACCCAGTCACTATTGCTAATGTTGAGAAGTCCTTGCTGACAGTAGCTTGACGGATGTCTCCTGAGAAGCTCTGCCAGAGCCTTACTGACACCTTACTGAAACAGATTAAGATTCTTGCAGACAACCCTCAGACCGAGCACAGAGACCCCAATGAGGAAATAAGAGAGGGAAATGAAGGAGCTGACAAAAGCCATAGGAAGAACAACAATATCAACCAACCAGACCCCCAGAGCTCCCAGGTATTAAACCACCACCCAAAGAGGACACATGTGGGAACCCATGGCTCTAGCACCATATGGAACAGCAGATGGCACTGTCTGCCATCAAAAGGAAGAGAGGCCCTTGGCCACGTGAAGACTTGTTTCCCCAGTGTAGGGGAATGCCAGGGTGTTGAGGTAGGAGCCGGTAGGAGAGGGAGCATCCTCATAGAAACAGAGGGAGGGGAGATGGGAGAGGAAAGGGGATAACATTTGAAATGTAAGTGTACAAACTGTTCAATAAAAAAGAAATAAAAATAGCATTGCCCATATAAAGCATTAGACAAGTCAGTAAAAACCTAAGCATGCAGTAAGAAGCACATATGAGAAGTTGGAAGTTGAAAGTACTGGCCACACCAAGTGTCTGTGGAGATATGAAAACAACTCACATATAATATTGTTTGGAATGCAAAGTGGTAAAAGCTGTGTTGAAAAATTGGCAGTTTCTTTGGAAGTTAAACATAGAGCTACCATCTGCTCTAAATACCCAGCTTTTGGGTATTTTCCCAAGATAGATGAAAGCATATGTTTAAAAAAAAGAGAGCCTGTATACAAATGTCCAAAGTAGTTCTATGTATAGCTAGAGGTAAAGAATTTATGTCAAAATATAAGTAAATATACAATTAGAGATTTATCTGTTCAATGGGATACTATTGCTCATGAATAAAAATAATTTTGTTATTCATTACATATTCCTTTTTGTGTCTTTTTAAGTTTTTAACTGAAATAAAATTACATCACTTCTCCCTTCCTTTCCTCATTCCATCCCCTCTCAGCTAACCGTCCTCAAATCCTTCTCATACAATCTATTCTCAAGTTGATAGTCTCTTTTTCTATGATAATATTTGTTTCATCATTATGTATCTGTGTGTACAGAAGTATTTGTGGGTTGGGTCTGTTTTTGTGTTTGTGTGTGTATGGTTTCAGGGCTTACCACTTCACATTAGGAAACCAAAATGTGAGTTAATATCTCCTTTGAAGAAATTAATTCTTCTTCTAGTAGTCCATAGTTGCTTGTAGTTTTATGCCTAGGGGTACAACCCCACAAAATTTTCCCTGTGCACTTTAATATGTCCATTGGTATTGCCATTACTACAGTCTTATTTATGCAGCTACTTTAAAGAGAGACTTCTGCACAGGTTTCCTGGAATCCTGGCTCTTATAATCTCTTCTTCTCTTCTGCCATTGTACCTGAACTGTAGATTCAAAAGCCATGATGTAGACATAGATGTTGATTTATGGAGGCTTGGGTATAGTCTTAATTAGGGTTTTACTGCTATGTACAGACACCATGACCAAGGCAAGTCTTATAAAGGACAACATTTAATTGGGGCTGGCTTACAGGTTCAGAGGTTCAGTCCAGTAACATCAAGGTTCCCAAGGTTCCTTACAGCATGGCAGCATCTAGGCAGGCATGGTGCAGGAGGAGCTTAGAGTTCTACACCTTCATCTGAAGGAAGCCAGTAACAGATTGGGCACCCTCAGGCCCCAAGAAGGAGGGCCTCCAAGCCCACTCCCACAGTGACACACTTCCTCCAATAAGGCCACAACTCCTAATAGTGACACTCCTTGGGTCAAGCATGTACAAACCATCACAGGTACTCAAGATCTATTGATTTCTGTATTGTGTTCAGGTGTGGTCTTCTGGATTGTTTCCTTTTGCTGCAATGTGAGACTTCCATAGTAAGCAGTGGTAACTACACTATCCATGGATATGGTGATAAGATTCAGAATGTAATCAGTAGTTACAGTTATGATTGTCCAGCAAGGTGATAGTAATAGATTCTTTTCTAAGACCCATAACCATACTAGTCCTGGGAAGGCAACCAAGTTTCCAGTACCAAACATGCGTTACTTCTTGATGAGTGGGCCTTAAGTCCAATTAGACAGTTGTTTGTTTCCACTGACATGTGAATGGTATTTCTTGATGCACATCTTGCCACACTGGTAATTGTCATGGTTCATAGTGTTGCAGCTTGATAGGAGTGTTTATTAGCTTCCCTCTCTGCTGGCATAGTATTTTCTGGAACCGTGAGAGCTAAGTTGATGAAAAAAGTCTTTCGATGATTCATATCCAGTTTAGGAAGTCTGAATAGTGCCGTGTGCCCTAAGTATGTGGTGGAACGGAACCACAGGCAGCATAAAAGTATAATATAAATGTGTCATAGGTGGATGGGTGGCTGCTTAGGAGGTAAATAGCAGGACATGGAAAATATGAAGCAGCAAGCAGAATCACTCAGAGGAGCTCCAGCAAGGAGGGAGGAGAGAGAGGGGCCTATAAGTAGACAGAAGAAAATATCAAACACCAAGGCTGTTTGTCAAAGCCTCAAAAAATAATATTTTATAAGTTTTTATTTATAAATACATTTATTGCATGAATTTTTGTATGTATGCATGTGAATATATATAGCTTAGGAAAATTAAAGTGACTAGGAATAACAAGACTCACCACAACAATCATAGAATAACAAACAAACAAACAGAGACAACAAACAGCACCAGCCACTAGATACTCTTCAACTATTTGGTTAAAGTAGTCCAAGTACACTCCAAAACAATATTGATTAATGATGGAGCCCTTGTTTGCCTCACAAGGTCTGAGGGTGAACCATTACTTTGAAATACAACAAAAAATAAAATTTGTGAAGAGTCTCAGACATAGGCAAATTCTTTTCTCTTCAAAATATCATACTGTGTATTTCCTTTGATTTAAAATTATACAAAATGACAGTGGAGAGATGGCTCAGCAGTTAAATGCAATCCAGAGAAGATGGATTTCATTCCCAGTATTCACATACCACTCACAACCTTCTGTAACTCCAGTTCCAAGGGATCTAATGCCATTTTCTGGTCTTCTTTGACCTTACACATAGGTGATTTCCTGATATAGATTCAGAAAAAAGATTCATGCACATAAAATAAAAATAAACACTTGTAATCTATAAAATTAAAAAGTATGCTTTATGATAGACCACAGATATGAGGCCAAATGTGAATAGGCAAGGCAGCAGTGAAAGTCAAAAGGGTATAAAAATACTATTGCCCTTGATGGCACATTAATTTTCCTGATTCTGAAAATAGTGCTACAGGTGTTTAAATTTGTGAGAAATTACCAAATGTCACCTTACATACAGTTGGGTATTTTCTCAATATAGCTTTGGCAAAAAAAATAAATTAATGATATTAGAAATGTAGCATAAGGTGATTAAGTGCTTACCTAGGGTGTGCAACGCATTGTCTTAGATCTCCAGTGCTATTGATAAATGAATGACAATTAATAAAAAATCAAGCTAGGATCATCAGGAGAAAAGAGAAGGTGACTAAACCTTACTTTTAACCCTTATTCAAAATTACTGGGAAGGTTAAAATTTAAAAAGAACTTTAAAAGAGGAAGGAAACTGATTAAACTGCAAAGCAACAGCTATACAATGGATGGAGGGCAAGGCTGTGCCTGGCAATGAAGACTCTGTACCAGAAGGTCACTGCCACAGAAGGAGCCCAGGAGAAACTGCCAGAGATTCTGAAGGAGGGACTTTGACTGTCACAGAAGCAAAGTGAGTGGCAACTAGGTGTTTCATCAGAGGAAAGAAACAATTTTCTTATGGGTCAGAAGAATGTGTCATGAGACACATAGTTGCTGTCATGAGAGAATAGTCTTTAAGGCAAGAAAAGTAGAAACTGAGAGGCCAAGCAGAAGGCAATGCTAATAATTCAGAGAAGCATTGAGACAGAAGCTTAAAATCTGAAGAAAAAGCTAAGGAGGAAGGAAGGGGTCAGATGAGACTAATGCTGGGCAGGATTTTAAAGCAGAAGCAACCGTGGATGGGGTTGAATATGGAAGATGCTGCCAATCCTTGCTGTGTGTTTGAAGCAGAGAAAAGTCTGTGGTGTGAGGGGCTGAAGAGTAAGCAGAGATGAGCAGAGTGGTTTCTTCATCTGGTTTCCACTGTCATGTTTCCCTAATTATACATATCAGGTTGCTTTTAATTCTTCATATTCCTGCCAGTGTAATATCATCCAGACACTCACCATTGTGGTCTGAAAACATCTTGTATGCATCCCACTATCTGGAATTGAAAAAAAATGAACTGTGTATCTCACTAGGTAGGTTAAGTTGAAATTCCAAAGACAATATGCCTGCTTATCTACTGCTTCAAAAAAAAAAAAAAAACACAAAACCCATACACATAGGACGCATGCTCTACTATGTTCATAGAGGCCTTATTTACTTACGTATAATAGCCAGAGGCTGGAAAGAACCCAGATATCCTTCAACAGAGAAATTGATACAGAAAATGTGGTACAATTACACAATGGAATACTACCCAGCTATTAAAAACAATGACTTCATGAAATTTTTAGGCAAATATATGGAACTAGAAAACATTATCCTGAGTGATGTAATCCAATCACAAAAGAACATCCATGGTATGCACTTACTGGTAGGTGGATATTTTCCCCAAAGCTCAGAATGCACAAGATGCAATTCATAGACCAAATGAAGCTCAAGAAGAAGAAAGACAAAAGTGTGGATGCTTCAGTCCTTCTTAGAAGAGGGAACAAGATACTCAAAGAGACAAAGTTTGGAGCAGAGACTGAAGGAAAGGCCATCCAGAGAATATGCCACCTGTGGATCCATCCCATATATAGACACCAAACCCAAACATTGTTGTGGATGCCAAGAAGCACATGCTGACAGGAGTCTGATTCAGCTGTCTTCTGAGAGGCTTTGCCAGAGCCTGACAAAAAGCTCACACCCAACCATCCGACTGAGCATGGAGTCCCCAGTGGAAGAGTTAGAGAAAGTACTGAAGAACCTGAAGTAGTTTTCAACCCCATAGGAAGAAAAACAGTATCAACCAACCAGACTCCCCAGAGCTTCTAGGGACTGAACCACCAACCAAAGAGTACACATGGAGGGGCCCATGACTCCAGCCACATCTGTAGCAGAGAATGGCCTTGTTGGACATCAGTGGGAGGAGAGGTCCTTGGTCCTTGAGAAGGCTCAATGTCCCAGTATAGGGAAATGCCAGGGTGGGGGAAGGGAGGTTGGGATAGGTGGTTCCCAGAGGGGAAACCAGGAAAGGGGATAACATTTGCAATGTAAATGAATAAAATATCCAATTAAAAAAGTAAAAAATTTACAGTTATTTGGCAGATGTTAAGACATATCTAAAACACCAGATTCAAATATAACCTGTAGTTTCCTCTTTTAAAGCTATTCTAATAGAAAATTTGCCCATTTAAAAAAAAATCTCCCAGTTACTATGAGAAGTTTGACCTAATAATCATTTAATTTAAATATATACACATCAAGAAAGTAAAAGTAAAGAAAAGATGAAAGATCATATTGAGTGATATGATATTTTCTTTATAGGGGAACCAAGATCCTGGCATATTTACTGCTCATTTTCTCTATTTTATTACTTTTTTAAAGTGATGTCATATTAGGTGTGTTTCATTTATTCATTCATTCTTTTAGCAATTTTCATTTAAATTTTTTCTTAAATCAAATAGAATATAAATAACAAAAAAAATTTTAAATGAATAATTGACACCAACAGTCAAAGTGAAACTGGACACATAGATGAGCTAAGCTGCTATTTTCATCAATATCAGCCTCTTCTTGACTACCCAGACCCTATTTTGAAAGGGGGAAACAAAACTCCACAAGTTCCCCTTGGAAAATAGCATTTGCAAATCTATGTCATTTTAGATACGTGATTATTTTTACTACTTTTGATAGGAATATAAATATTAGTTCTGTGTTAGATACTTTTGGATCATGATGAGAACGATCCTGACAGAAACACTGTAAGAGAAAGTTTTTAGCTCATGATTCCATAGGGTTTAAGACTGATTCCAAGAAAGGTATGATATAGAAAGCTAAGTTCATGGCAACAGGTATACAGTAGAGGACATTCACAGTAAGGTCAACCAGAAGTCGCAAAATAGCAGTTGGGGAATAGGGAAAGAGCCTAGTTTTCAAATGTCCAGTTTTAGTGACCTGCCTCTGCCAGAGAGGACCCAAATACTAATATAGTCTCTCTGAGATAGCAGAATTCCCTGGGTATCAAGAATTGGAAGGATGAGCCTATTGGACATTTCAGTTTCAAAACCTCAGGAGGTGTTCCTTACTATTGCATTATTAAAGGGAATAGTTTCACAAGGACTTTAAATTTTGAAAAAGTCTTTCACAGAAATATTAGAACATCCAGGGGGACTCCTACAAATACTTATTTATCAGAGAGAAAGGTCAAAACAAAACAAAATAAAATGCTAATGGTAATATACCAGGCTAATATAATGTATCAAACTCAGAAAAATCTGATACTTTGTTTGCCTACTCCTTTTCTGCATTCTATATTTAGACCTTGCAATTTTGAATAGATACAAATGCCTCAACCTTACAATATACAAGTACACACACACACACACACACACACACACACACACACACACACACAAAACACAGACCTCAAAGTCCTCTCAACATATCCAGCAGTTGCACCAAACATTGCAAGCAGCTACATGGACTCATAAAAATACTCAGTGCCTCTCTTTCTGAGCTCTGAATGCAGTCTTTCTTCTTTTGTTTTTTCTTTTTTTTACATTTTTTATTAGATATATTTCTTTACTTACATTTAAAAGATTATTCCCCTTCCTGGTTTCTTGTACATAAACCCCCATTCCTTCCCCCTCCCCCATACAGGTATTCCCCCTATGCATCCCCCTTATTGCCCCCCCATATTCTTCTTAATTATGTGCACTATAGCATTCTCCAGTTTTATAAAAAACCCTTAAGTCTATTTACTACAACCCAAAACATAGAGGAGCTAGTGTCTCCAATGTCAAGTGTCAGTCCATTACAGAAGAGAGCCAGTGAACAGAATCTCAACATTTATGGTTTTACACAGACCAGCTGGATACACATCCCATATTCCTACAGATGCCACATTTCAGGCCATTAACACAATGAACCATTGCCCCACACACACAACTTTTTATTGGATATTTGACTTATTATCATTGCCTGTTTCCCTTCAGGAAACCCCCTGCTTCAATGAGGATGCCACCCCCATATACCCACCACTCCTATCTTCCCACCCTGGCATTTCCCTACACCGGGGCATTTAGCCTTCCCAGGACGAAGGGCCTCTCCTTCCATTGAAGTTTGACAAGGTTATTCTCTGCTATGTATGTGTCTGGAGCCATGAGTCCTTCCATGTGTGTACTCTTTGGTTCATGGTTTAGTCCCTGAGAGCTCAGAGGGAGGGGGATTGGTTGGTTGATGTTGTTGTTCTTCCTATGGGGTTGCAAACCCCTTCAGCTCCTTCAATCCTTTCTCTGACTCATTAATTGGGGGTCCCTGTGTTCAATCCAATGGTTGGTTGCAAACATCTGCCTATGTATTTGACAGGCTCTGGGAGAGCCTCTCAGGAGACAGCTATATCTATGTCTCACTCCTCAAACTGATTCACGTCCACTTACCAGCACCATCTCTCAGAGCAATTTTATTCAAATCCCTACTTAACTTTCTGATTTTACACAGCCCAAATCTTTACCATTATCTTTGTATACCCTAAAGATACAGACCCTTTCATTAGGAAACTAGTACATTTAACCCATTAGCACTTCTTGAATACAATCTGTATGTTCAAAGGTTCTAAGTTACTTAATCTTCACAGCAAATCTGACTGCTTACTGTGATCTTCCTTTCTGGGTAGATAAATGTTAAATAGTTTACCATTAGGGTAGCTGACTTTCAAACTCAAGTATATCTTACTCCAAACCAATACTGTTTTTCTACCATGCTGATTTTCAAATCATGTTGTCAATAATGCATATCTCTCTCAGAGAAATTAATGACAATTCTTTGAAGATGGATAGACTACAGAGTTTGTCTATATCAATCTTCAAATGCTCACAGTGTCTGACAGTATTTTGCAGGTTGCATTTCAAAGGAAGATCTTCCTACTTTGAGGGAGCTCTCCTGTTGTTTTGAGATTTTGCACAGCTGTTAATGCTTCTGCTTTAGCTTGGTTCCAAATCATATAATTTCAACAGCCTATATAATTTCCCTTAGAATTCTTGAAACATCTATTGTTCTGATCTTTGCATCCTAGCAGAGCAGAATTAGAATCAGCTAAGCATTCTGAAATAAATTAAAGTCTATAAAATTTTGGCAGGTCGTATATCAACAATAATGATTTCTATCTTCATTATGCAACAAAAGAGAGATGAGTTGAATCCTGATTGTAATTAAGTTCCAAATATTGCATGTATTATTGTTCTGTTGAAGGGGAACTTGGTTATATGAATATATGAAAATACTAGCTGCTAAATTCTCTGTCTGCAGTAGGCAGACATGAAATATAATTAATAAACTACCACTTCTATGAAATGTTTGTAAGAAAATTAATTCTTTTAAAATGCTAGTTTCCAGAAACGAAAATAATCTGGTCTATAGTCTAGTTTGAGTTAATTATAAATAATTGAAATAATAAATAAGAGTGAATTAAAAATATAGGTTAAAATGAGTTAAAAAGTCAATAAGTAAAATAAAAATTTATTCTCCCTCATGCGAAATCTAATAACTAATCCATAAAAAATCATAGGGTGATCCTGTGAACTCCAAAGGAACTGTAAGTGTTTTAGCATGTTATTATATTATGATACATTTCATTTAGTGATAGCAACAATCTTCATATTCTAACAGGTAGGAAGAAGACATGTCAAATTAGGAGATTTCCACTTTCCAACACTTGACTGTACACATGTTGCATGTGACACTTTTAATGGTAGCCTACACACCAGATCATGACCACCTAAAAACTGAACTACTCTGTTTGGAATCATTTTACCCACATAAGATCAAAAGTTACATTACTAAGGAACAAGAAATAAATGGATAATAAGAGGAAACTATATGGCACATATAGCTTTTAAGCCATAAAAATTTAAACTATAAGTACATAGATCTGCTAGTTATAAATTAAACAATGTTGATTACTATTTAACCTATTGAACCATAGTTTATGGCACTTATACTCTGGGAATTGTATGCTTAGCTAAACAAGTTTTTTTTTTTTGATGACTAAAAAAACAGGGTATACTAAATGATTTCCATTATTAAAACAGAACCTGTACTAAGTAGGCAAACAGGGACTTATTAGGTATATATTTTCATAGCCATATTTCTGTCTATATATTACTTAGGTGGTTTGGGTAGATTTGAAGGAAACTGTGAAGGTTGAAATTGGTTTTATTTTTAAAAGTTAATGGCAATAGTTGACAAATAAGAAACCAAGCGGATTAACATTATGCAGTAAAATCACAGCTCATTCAGCATTTTATATAAATAAGAATATTAGTGAGAATAAATGTACTTAAAATGTTAGAAATGTTTTATCTATGGTTCCAAAAGCTTTAGTGTTATTATATGCATCACCTTTTTCAAAAACATCAATTTAAGCCTAGGCAGCTTTTCAGTGTTGCCCAAGGTCACACAATATGAATGGCCGATTGCACAAGGAGTATATCAAGTGGCATTTGCCTGGGGATACCACTTAATAAGCACAACTGCATGACTTGCCCAGTCTAGTTTCAAGTCATGAGTCCTTTCACCCAACCCCATTTAATTGAAGTTAATGATCCTTGTGAGGGCACAGGGTAGGGGAAGCATAGCAAGCAAGCAGCAATAAAAATGGAAGACCAGCTTTGTTTTCAGAACAGACTTCTTCTGACAAAATTGAGCACTTTCACAACCACTGATGATAAAATGGTTTGACCATTAGTCAAATTAAGCAAACAAATTTCTCTAATCTTATGTCGATGTTGAACTCAAAGAATGGCATTGTTCTTTTCCACCTGAAAAAGTATGAACAAAATAACATGATTACATGGCATTTTTCATAAATAGCTTACAATTTGCCCTTTATAAGACGTTCATCTGATTTAATAAAGCATGCTGGTAACCACTACCAAGACAAGGCAGGAAAATTGAATTTAAGACCAGTCTTGGATATACTTAAAATTAAAATCAAAGGTTAATACAAATTGAGACCATGAGTTTGAAGTGAATTGATATTGAATATCAGTTTTGTTTTACAAAAGCCCTTAATTCCTTTGAATAAATATCACTGTACTTTTCTCCTATTTTGACATTTATAATACTATCTTTAATAAAGACAAATTAATTGTTTTCTGATTGTAGCTGCTATAAGAGAAATTCTAGGAGAGAAGAATTACTTAAAATAGCAAGTAACTTCAGACATCTAAAATTAAGAAACAGAAAAGAGTTTTGGATAGAGATTTTCCTAAATTCAAATATATCATGCATGTAAAACAAATACTGGGAGAATAAGACCAAAGGTCTTTTCCCCACAGTGAAGCTCTTTTTCAGAAGGAGGGTATCTTAACCGAGGAGAGTCTGATAGTGAAACAGAAGACCATGTAATCTTTCTCCACTAAAACAGACTAGAAAGTACTGTAAGAGACCCGAAGCCAAGATTCTAGTCTCCCTCCGTCTTCCAGCGTCTGACTCACACGGTAAAACTGCCACTTTAGGCAACTCACCATCTCTTTTTCCAAACATCTACCATAAATTGTGTTATTACTTAAAAATGACATCCGTTATGAGGAAAATATATATGTTCTTCTGGATATGTCATCTTTCTTTTTAAAATATGTACATTTGGAAAGTATAACTTGTAAAAATTAGTATTCTTTGTTGTGTGATGTTTAAGGATTCAATCTTGTCTTTATGATTTTCATTTTTCATTGCTAAAGCATCTGTTAATTCCAGTGTCAACACTGCATTCGTTTCTGGCTTGCATGCTATCAGTGAGAAAGCAGTGCTCTGATTTCCTTCCAAATGGAAGCAAATGCCCCCAGTGGCCTGTTACTGCTCCCATCTCTATCTTTCTCTCATTCCTCCCCACCCCCTCTCCCACTCTTCCCTTCCCTCTTTCCTTCCCTTATTCCACGTTTCCCCTGACATAAATTTTAAGTATTACCACAATGTGCCTGGACAGTGTGGTTTTTGTTTATTTTTTCCTATGTTTTTACTACTCTTAATACCATTTTGACTTTCCATCAATGTGGAGACATTAACAACTACTAGTTATTCTAACTTGCCTCCCTGTCTCCTTCATTCTTTTCTTCCTTCCTTTCTTCAATGCTATGTAAACTCAAAATCCACATTAATTTGTGTGCATATGCTTATGTGTGCATGTGCACATGTGTGTGTGTTTTCCTGAGCTATATATATAATTCATGTTTATTTTTCACCACTGTTTTTTAAATATTGGTTAAGTTATTCGACTTATTTATTTTATGAACCTGCCTTCAAAAACACTAATCATTTTCATCTGAATTTAATCGATGATACGACCTGATCTACTGTACTCTTTCTCTTAATTATTTATTTTGATGTAACAGATTTTCTGCTTGGTCGGGATCAACCATTGGTGTTCTATGTTCATGCATGCACACCTTTTCATGATACTCGGACCAAATACATTGAAAGTAAAACAACTGATAGAGGAGGAATTTATATTATTCCATATTTTGAGAGTATGGCCAATCAAGGCAGAAAAAGCATGGGAACAGGGAGAGTTTGGAGCTGGAATGCCATGTGCCTCCTAAGGGAATATCAGAAAGCAAAGTGGTGAAAACTGTCGTGTCACATCACTCCTGTATCTCACACTGCCCTCTGCCCATGCCATGCTGATCCTGTACACAGCCGCCATTACCAAGTTTCAACAAGTGTCAATGGATGATCGTTTTATTGGCAGTGTAACAGTTGTTCAACTGCCCAAATACCTCTTGATCTGATGTATTATCAACTCATAAATAATGTGGCTCTCTCTTGCCTAGATAGAGAACCATTACAAATCCTCATAAAAATCCAAATTAGAGGGGTTTTACGCTTTCTGCTTCTTCCAACATCATTTTTTTACTTGTGTTTGTTTCTTGTTTGCAAAATGTTGACTGAACCGTCATGATTCGGATTTGAGACAAAAGGATGATAGAATGACCATGTTTATTGACTTGAATCATGTTTTGAATGTTTTGAGAATTAACCCCTGCCAGTGTATTATTAGAGCAGTGGGCTCCTGGATTCCAGGATGCTGACTTCCTTCACATGGGCATTAGTAGTTCGTCAGTGTAGTTTTTAGAAAATTCAAATTCATTTTGTGTGTGTAAATGAGATATCTCAATAGTTCTACCCTTGTGATCAAAATAGCTATGCTTAAATAACAAGCAAACTAATCAGGGATTTCATCTTATAACTAATCCCCATTCTGCATTTTATTTGGCACCTGTCCTGAATTCCAGAGGAAAATGACATTTTTCTTGCTGCTGCCATCTTCATTATAAACTGCCTATGACTTCCTCTACCCTGACCTCTCAATAATTACTTTCAATATTTAACACGTGTTTTCAACGTTTTCTACACTCAAACTGTCTTTCCTTTGAAATCTTCCCTTCAGTGAATTCATTCTTTTCCAATAATTTAAAAGAATCTGAAAAATGAAGACTTGATAAATATCTATCTTATGCTACTTGGCTTCTTGAACGTTCCTTGAATAAAAAAAAGGTAGCTTATGGCTCATCTTACTCATAGATTTTATATTTTACTAGTATAGTTTTCCAGGGTTTGGTTTTGCATGTAAGATCTCCAGTCCTTTCGTTTTATTCCATATGTTTATGTAGGACTTAAAATAAGTATGTTTTTAGAAAATGTTATACATACATTGAATAAAAAACAATTCCACTATGGATAAATAAAGTATTCCTATACACATTTATAAATAATCAGAATTTTTATGTATACTTTAAATCTCTTTAAACATTTTATTTTAGTATCAATTCTAAATATGGACGAACTAAAGAAAACTTTGATAAGGTAGCTAGGACACTGATTATTTCTAAATAGTGTATACCTTATCCTGTGTTGAAGAATTTTATACAACTATCTAGCTCCCTCTTCATTTATTTTAGATAATTTCTTGAAAGTCTCTTTAACACTTAATAATCATGGAGAATTTAATTTAATAATAGTTTGAAATGTGAAGAATTAAACACAATTTGATCTGAATGTGATTGAATTATGATTTGGGAATCATCTTACATTCAGTATGTGACCCAAGATTATTTTCTTTTCTTACTATTTTGTTATGAATTATTTTGTTTACTTATATTCCACATTTTGCCTACCCTTCCTGGCCCTCACAGAATTCTTCATCCCATTCCTCCTCTCCTATGCCTATGAGAGGGTGTCACTCTTACTCCCACGATCCCTCTTCCCTGGGGCACCAAGGATAAGGGACATCCTCTTCAACTGAGGTCACACAAGGCAGTCCTCTGTTACATATGTGCCAGGGGCCTTGGACTAGTCAGTGCATGCTCTTTGGTTGCTGGCTTAGTCCCTGGGAGCTCCCAGGGGTCTGGCTTAGTTCACACTCTTGGTCTTCCCATGAGATTGCCATCCTCTTCAGTTCCTTCAATCCTTTCCCTAACTCTTCCCTAGGGGTCTTCAATCCAATGTTTGGCATCTGCCTCAGTCAGCTACTGATAGAGTCTCTCAGATGACAGTCATGCTTGGCTCCTGTCTGTAAGTACAACATAACATCAGTAATAGTATTAGGTTTTAGTTCCCACTCATGGGGCAGATCCTAAATTGAACCACTCACTAGACAGCCTTTCTTTAAATCTCTGCTCTATTTTTGTTCCTGCATTTCTTTTAGACAGAAACAATTCTCGACCCAGGATTCTAGGACATTTTTGTTCACATTGTTTTTGTACTGACTGCTAAAATGTTAGTGTTTTATTTTCTAATGAGACAGTATAATATCTAAGATGAAATGCCAGCTTAACCTAAAGATCTCATATGTTTACAATCAGCTTTCCATGTTAATGCATAGGCATATTTTCTTCCAGTGGCTAAAAGGGCAAATTCTTAATTGGGTGTCTGATGCAACCCTATAAGCTCAGCATTCAAGTGGCAGAGGGAAAAGATCAAAAGCTCAAGGATATAGGCTGGAGACTTGGATCAATGTGAAATGTGTTTGCTATACAAGCTTAAGTAGCAGAGGTCAAATCCTTAGCACCTATGTAAATGTTGTATGAGCATGGTAGCCCACATGTAACCTCAGCAGTTGGGAGCTGGAGACAAGGATCCCCAGAGCAAGCTGCTTAGTTAGAATGGCCAAATCAGTGAAGTCTATCTAGAAGATATTGACTCTGCTTCTATATATCAAATGGTTGACAATCAAAGAAGCCACCAGACATCAACCTCTGGCCTCAACACTCAGACACACTCATGTAATCCACATACACATTTGCCTATAGGCATACCAACATGCACGTTTACATGCATACACCCATACACATATACATACACATGCAACAATATGTACATACACATCAGAAAACAACTCTTTGAAAAGCTAACAATGGCTGAGCATATTACTGATAGAGCATTTATGCAGCATGTATGTGACACTGGGTTTAATTCTAATTATTATTCTAAAAGTAAAATAAAAGATCATAAACATCATATCAGTAATATATTATCTTTTCACTGAAAAAAATCAATGGCAATTCAAGATTTTCCTCAAGAATTTAAGTAGTAACATCATGGATATACAAGAAAGAACATAACATAGTTTCCCTTCCTTTAATGGATTCCCCAAATATTGTTCAAGATATGTTGAGTGCTCACCAGGAACCAAAAACTTACTCACTGGTATTTAACGTTAGTAGAACTTTATGACTAGGTACTAATCTATTTTAGAGATAAGCAAATTGCTCTGAGGACTACAAAGTCTTTCTATTAATCTTCTGTAATTGTTTGTAGAACCACTAACCCAGAAGTCTGCATAAAACCAAAAAAATCTGAGTTAGCCTTTGTCCTGTGTACATTACACTCTAGTAAAAACATAGGTATTAGGTTTTAGAGAGAGTTAAGAAAACAGTAATACATGCCTCTAGCTTGACTAATAGTGTCGAGAGCACAGAGTAGATTGTGTGCTCAGATATTGACATGGTGACTATGAGGTGGCCTTCACTATTTACGTGAAATTGCTAAATAGTTCATTTCTGAGAAGAGAGGGAAGCTAATAAACACTCCTATCCAGCTGCAACACTATGACCCATGACAATTACCAGTGTGGCAAGATGTGCATCAAGAAATACCATTCAAATGTCAGTGGAAACAAACAACTGTCTAATTGGACTTAAGGCCCACTCATCAAGAAGGAACGCATGTTTGGTACTGGAAACTTGGTTGCCTTCCAAGGACTAGAATGGTTATGGGTCTTAGAAAAGAATCTATTACTATCACCTTGCTGGACAGGCAATTAACAAGCAGTTAATTTCTGAGAAGAAACTCAAATGGTCCTTTTAAAGATTTATATGTTTTTGTTAATTCATGATAGTTAATAAAATTTCTCATGATGGGGAACAATAGAATGCACAAAAGAGGTATCAAATATAAAAAGAAACTCAGTGCAATCAAATTAGTAATACAGGCAACAGATGTAGTCATAAGTTGGGGGGACCCAAGAGTAATGTGGATTTCTTAGCTTAGTTGCACACACCAGCTTTGGAGTCAGAGATCACAGATGCTCACATGATAGGATTCAAATTGTCCTAGCTCAGACTTGACTTACAAACCTCATCACAGAAGCCAGAAGTAGCATCATGCTTCCCACTGAAAGCAACACAATAGAAACTATACAGTCAGAAATTGGCCAGGAGTAGCATTTTCATGACTGATTTCTACATGGGTCGAGATTAAAAAACAACACATATATGATTGCTCAACAAGACATGTATGTCTGAATGATGACAAAAGTAGAGGACCATCGTGAACATATTTTTATTGGATTTTTTAATTTACATTTCAAATGTTATCCCCTTTCTGGGTTTTCCATCCATAAACAACCTATCCCATCATGCTTCCCCACCCTGACATTCCCCTACACTGGGGCATGGAACCTTGGCAGGACCAAGGACTTTTCCTCCCACTGAAGTCCAATAAGGCCATCCTCTGCTACATATGCAGCTAGGGCCATGGACGGTGGTTTAGTCCCTGGGAGCACTGGTTGATTGGTATTGTTGTTCTTATGGAGTTGCAAACACCTTCAGCTCCTCCAATCCTTTCTCTAACCCCTCCGTTGGGGAACCCATTCTCAGTTCAATGGATGGCTGTGAGCATCGCCTCTGTATTTATTGTGATCTGGTAGAGCCTCTCAGGAGACAGCTAGATCACTTTCCGTCAGCATGTACTTCTTGGCATCAGCAACATTGTCTGAGTTTGGTGGCTGTATGTATATGGGCTAGATCCCTAGGCGGGCAGTCTCGAGAGGATGGCTTTTCCTTCAGTCTCTACTCCAAACTGTGTCTCTGTATTTCCTCCTATGAATATTGTTGTTCCCCTTTCTAAAAAAGTTTGAAGCATCTGCACTTTGATTGTCCTTCTTGAGATTCATGTGGTTTGTAAATTGTATCTTTGGTAAACCGAGCTCTTGGGCTAATATCCATTTATCAGTGAGTGCATACCATGTGTGGTTTTTCTTGTGATTGGGTTACCTCACTCAAGATGATATTTTCTAGTTCCATCCATTTGCCTATGAATCTCATGAAGTGATTGCTTTTAATAACTGAGTAGTACTCCATTGTGTAGATGTACCATTTTCTGTATCCATTCCTCTGTTGAAGGACATCTGAGTTCTTTCTAGTTTCTGGCTATTATATCATGAACATTTTTTAAACTGGGTATCTTTGTTCATAGAATTGAGCAATAACAAAGGATGACTAGATGCTTTCAATTTGTGTTGTATGGACTGTCTTTAGAATACAGACACAAGTCTAGGAAACGATGATTATTTCCTCAATAGAGGAATAGGAAAAAGAGACAAGTAGAGATGGAAACCAATTTTACATATTTACCATGCTGTACACTGCAGGAGATATATAGATATAGATATAGATATAGATATAGATATAGATATAGATATAGATATAGATATAGATATAGATAGATAGATAGATAGATATAGATACACACACTATGTTTTTCTGTTTTTTAAATACAGAAAATCACTAAAACACCAAAGCATAGTACAAATTTTAGAATTTTGGGTATCATGGTTTATTGATCTGTATTATTATCTATATTTTACTACAGACAACAATATTAGCATATAGGCAGTTGTTTTTTTCAAGAATTTATAAAGTATTTCCATGGAATTTCACCTAATATATTTAATCCTAAAAAGTTAAGCTTAAAATACAGATTAATTTCCATTATTTTCTATTTCATATTTTCTCCAAATCAGAGTGTCATCATTTGAGAGCTATTCCTCTGTGCTTATCTACACGTTAGTGTTTAGCAGCCATAAAACAATCTTATTTTTCTAGGTAATTTTGGCATTCCATTGCTTTTAAATGTGTACAGTTTAACAAAGAAAGCAATCGATTATGTTGGGCTAAGAAGCAGAGAAGCAGTCGGTGTAATAGTAAATAGTGCAGTCTAGGAGGTAGTGCTTTAGAGTGCTAGTGCCTTTGGACTTATCCTTCCGTTAATTTTAAAGAATTCTAACATGATCATCTGTTTTTCCATCCACTATAGCCATGACCATGGTACATTTACTTAGTATTTATGAAAAATGACTATTGCGATCCTTCAGGTATTTTTAAAAGGAAGTTGATTAGGCAAAATATGTTAAACATTAGAATGCACTAGGTAATCAATGATACATGAAAATTTCCTATTCTGACCTCCGGACTGTGCTTTTTTATATTCATAATGTGTATGAGTCATCCATGTATGACAATTATAGTGAGTTAGGACTGTAATGAAAAAGATGATGAAATTAAAACAACAAATGAGGACTTGGGACCTGATATATACATTTTCTTTAATCACAATGTAACAATAAAACTACAAATTAATTAAGAAATGACTGCAAAATCAAAGCATAAATTTGGAAAATCAAATATATATATATATGAATTAATGCTCACACACTGCATCAAGCTGGGTATCAGAAGAAACAATGATAACAGTAGCAGTAGCATCAACATATATGATAACTTAACAATTCAAGAAAAATAGTAAATTCAAATAAAAAGATTCCAGTAATAGAAACAATATTAAAAATAAATGAGTTATTTTCTCAGATAGCTAGAAAATGGATAGGGCAAAAGCCCTCGAGGAAAAGAAAGGTAGAAGACAATGAAAATAATAAAAACTAATGAAACTTAAAATAAACAGTAGGTAATGTTGCTTTAAACATCATATTCAATGCCTTGAATGCCTAAAATTTAAGCAACACTAAAGGCATATAAGCAGGGATGGCCCGATAACGGAGAGAAAGAAGGTGAGAACAGTGTTTCACTGAATTCTTGATAACCTTGAACTTTAATCTTGTGAGTTTGGTATCAGATGAAATATATTGTTCTATGTGAAATTTTATTTAATTTGAGAAAATACAAAATATAAATTGATTTCTGAATATTTTTATTTGGGTTTTAGATTTTAGCTCATTATTATTAATTAGCACACAAAGTAACAAGTTTCTTTATGGCATCTTAAGTAGACTATTCTGGTTGATCTCATCTCTTTCTCCTCTCCTGGTCTTCCTGTCTGTGTTCCTCATTTGTACCCTTTATCACGTTCCCCTTTCTACTTCCATATTCCATGTGTTCTGTTGGTCTTCTGTATCTGTTTTCACACTCACAATTTACTATTTAGGTCCATGACATATTCATACACATTCCTGCATATATGTGTGTGTGTGTGTGTGTGTGTGTGTGTGTGTGTGTCTATACATTATAGATATCATGTAGTATTTGCCTTTTTTTATTTATCATTTATTTTCAATCATTTTTGCAATCCAGTCTTTATCCCCCTCCCAGTCTGCCATCGGACTGTTCCCCATCACATACCTCTCCGCCCACATAGGATGTCCCCATCTGCCCACCCCTACCCCACCAGACCTCCCAACTGCCTGGGGCCTCAAGTCTCTCTAGGATCAGGTTCATTTTTTTCTCAGACCAGGCAGTCCTCTGCTGTATATGTGTTGGGGACCTCATATCAGCTAGGTATGTTGCCTGGTTGGTAGCTCAGTTTCTGGGAGATCTTGTGGAGCCAAGTTAGTTGAGGCTGCTGGTCTTCCTATGGGGTCACAAACCTCCTCAGCTTCTTCCAGCTTTTCCCTTATTCAACCACAGCGCTATCTGACTTTTGACCATTGTTGGGTGTATGGATTTGCATCTGGCACTTTCAGCTGCTTGTTGGGCCTCTCAGAGAGCAGTTGTACTAGGTTTCTGTTTGTAAGCAAACAATGGCATCAGTAATAGTGTCAAGTCTTGGAGTGATCCACCTCCGCTTGAGCTAGACTGCAATTTGAGCCTGTCACTGGACCTCCTTTCCCTCAGGTTCTTCTCCATTTTTGACCCTGCAGTTCTTTCAAACAGGAACAATTCTGGGTCAGGGTTTTGACTGTGGGATGGCAATCCCATGCCTCCACTTAATGCCCTGTCTTTCTACTGGAGGAGGGCTCTACAAGTTCCCTCTCCCAACTATGGGGCATTTTATCTAAGGTCCCTCCCTTTGAGACCTGAGAATCTCTCACCTCTAGGTCTCTGGTACATTCAGGAGAGTACTCCCCACCTCATACCTCCTGATCATTTTCCCCCTTCCTCTCCCTGTCCCTTTTCCTACCCAGGACCTCCCACCCTCTGCCCCTCTGTGATTGCTTTCTTCTTTCTCCCAAGTAGAATTTAGACAGCCTCACTTGGGCCCTTTTGATTATAAACCTTCTTATTTCTTTGTATTGAATCCTGGATATTCTGCACTTTTGTGGCTAATATCAACTTATTAGTGAGTACATACCATGCATGTCCTTTTGGGTCTGTGTTACTTCATTCAGGTTGATATTTTCGCATTCTATGCCTTTGCCTGCAAAACTCATGATGTCCTCATTCTTAATAGCTGAGTAATATTTCATTGTGTAACTGAACCACATTTTCTGTATCCATTCTTCCATTGTGGGCCATCTGGGTTGTTTACAGCTTCTGGCTATCATAAATAAGGCTGTTGTAAACATAATGGAACAAGTGCCCCTGCGCCATGGTGGGACATCTTTTGGGTATTTGCCCAAAAGTGGTATAGCTGAGTCTTCAGGTAGGTTTAAATCCAATTAGTAACTGTCTTCCTTGCATCAAATTTTCCATCTCAGATATAAATTTCAAAAATTTTGAAGTGACAAATAACCTGTTTATTTCTCAAAATGTCCCCAAAAATGTGTCAAAAGCATATAAAAGGTTGTTGTCTTGATCTCAAAAGACAAATAACTCTATGTAAAATAAAGAGAAAGACTAACTTTGAATGTTTATAATTATGAAGTATCTGAAAGCTTTAAAATATTACTCACGGCAAACATTGTTTCAATAATTCAAGAAAATCATGCAAAATAACATATGTTAGTATTTGAATAAACTAGAATGTTAACAAAAAGTGACAGCTTTATCCTAAACTTAGAAAAAAAAAAAAGCCAAGCACATCTCATGTGAGTTTAAGAGATGTGAGAATGAGCATGTAGAAACATATCATCAAAGATAGAAGGTAGTTTCTGGACATGCAAAAAAAATCACATCTGGAGATTATTTTTAAAAAAGATAGAAATACACATGCTGTACAGGTTTTGAAAGTGATAAAAATGTTACTTTTAATTTAAATTTTAATATTCTGTTTGTATGTATGATTCACATGGGAGAGGAAACAGACATGGAGCACATATGGAGGTCAGAGGGGAACCTTAAGGAGTCAGTGTGTCTTTGCTCTTTAACTTGAATTCCAGGAGTGCAATTTCACATCCCCCAACTTAGGTTAGAAACACCTTAACATATCAAGAACTCCAAATGATATTGCTTTTTGAGTATAAATAAGAAAGTGAATGGTCATAAAGATAAAAGACGAGATAGTAATCATCTGTGTTAGAAGATGAGTGGGTCCTCAGGTATTACTATGTTCAATTTTCTGAGAAACCACCAGACTGATTTCTAGAATGGTTGTACCAGCTTGCAATCCCACCAACAATGGAGAGTGTCCCTCTTTCCCCAAATCCTCACTAGCATCTGCTGTCACCTGATTTTTTTATCTTAGCCATTTTGACTGGTGTAAGGTGGAATCTAAAGGCTGTTTTAATTTGCATTTCTCTGATGAGGAAGTACTTTGAACATTTCTTTGGGTGCTTTGCGGTCGTTCAATATTCCTCAACTGATAATTACTTTTTAAACCCTATATCCATTTTTAATAGAGTTATTTGATTCTCTAGAGTCTAACTGCTTACGTTCTTTCTATATATTGGATATTAGCCCTCTGTCAGAAGTAGGATTGGTAAAGGTCTTTTCCCAATCTGTTGGTTGCTGATTTGTCTTACTGACCATATCCTTTGCCCTACAGAAACTTTGCAATTTTATGAGGTCCCAATTACCAATTCTTGAACTTAGAGCATAAGCCATTGGTGCTCTGTTCAGGAAATTTTTTCCCTATGCCAATGTGTTTGAGGTTCTTCCCCATTTTCTCTTCTATTAATTTCAGTGTATCTGGTTTTCTTTGCAGATCCTTGTTCCACTTGGACTGGAGCTTTGTACAAGGAGATAAGAATGGATCAATCTGCATTCTTCAACACTCCTGGGCATATACACAAAAGATGCTCCAATCTATAGCAAGGACTCATGCTCCACTATGTTCATAGCAGCCTTATTTATAATAGACAAAAGCTGGAAAGAACCCAGAAGTCCTTCAACAGAGGAATGGATATAGAAGATGTGGTACATCTACACAATGGAGTACTACTCAGCTATCAAAAACAATGACTTCATGAAATTCTTAGGCAAATGGATGGAACTAGAAAATATCATCCTGAGTGAGGTAATCCAATCACAAAAGAACACACATGCTATCTACTAACTGTTAAGTGGATATTAGTCCAAAAGCTCAGATTACCCAAGATACAATCCACAAATAACATGAACCTCAAGAAGAAGGAAGATGTGTCAGTCCTTCTTAGAAGGGGGAACAAAATACTGGAGAAAATATGGAGACAAAGTATGAATCAGAGACTGAAAGAAAGGCCTCCAGAGATTGCCACACCTGGGGATCCATCTCACATACACTCACCAAACCCAATTGCTACTTAGGATGCTAAGAAGTGCATGCTGACAGGAGCCTGATATAGCTGTCTCCTGAGAGGTTCTGCCAGAGCCTGACAAATACAGAGTGGATGCTTGCAGACAACCATTAGACTGAGAACGGGGTCCCTAATGGAGGAGTTAGACAAAGAATTGAAGTCGTCGAAGAGGTTCACAACCCCATAGGAAGAACAAAAATATCAACCAACCAGATACCCCTGAGCTCCAGGGACTAAACCACCAACCAAACAGTACAAAGGAGTGGTCCATGGCTCCAGCGGCATATGTAGCAGAAGATGGACTAGACAGGCATCAGAAGCCCTTGGTCCTGTGAAACCTAGAGTCCCCAGTGTAGATTAATGCCAGGGCAGGGAGGCAGGAGGGAGTAGATAAGTGTTGGGGGGCACCTCCATGGGAAGCTGCAGGATGGGATAGCAGGTTTCCAGAGGGGAAACTGGGAAAGGGGATGATATTTGAAATATAAATAAAGAAAATATCCAATTAAAATAGAAAACAATATAAAAAAGAAATGAAAGATGTGTGGGAATAGGGCAGAAGAGCAAGCCATGAAGGAGTCTCTACTCTAAGGAATGCATGTACACTGTTTTGACTTTTTGACACTATATGTTGTTTCTTTTAAAAAAACAATTTTACATGACTTTATTTTAATAAAACAACTTATTTACAATTCAGAAGTCCTAGTTTGATATACTTTACTAAGCAAATAAAGGTTAAGTGTACAAGCAATTAAAACATGATATGTAGCAAGTGTTATCAGGAGTTTTTCCATTGGTAAACTGTTTAAAAGTAGTCACAAAATGAGCAATTAGAAATACCTTTGAAGTAAGCACTACTCCCAAGGTTACAGGAAGCTTTTCTGCAAGCTCTCCCCAGAGTGCCAGTTGCCTAGCACCCTCAAGTTTGGGACTGAAAGTCAATGTCAGCTGAGATGGGAGGTGCAGACCTCTACAGGGTCAGTTTCCTATTTGCCAAAACAGGAATACGAGAGACACCTCAAAGTAGAGGAATGTGGAAATGGATAGCCTCAAAGGAGGGCATATCAGGCTCAGACGAGCCCCAGTCTGTAGATAAAGACCTTGTGTGGACTGGAGATTCAGTCAGTGCTCGATTGGCATGGAATCTCGTTGGAGAACTTCATGCACAGGTTTATGTCAAACAAGAAAAAGTTCAGAGCTGGGTTGTGAACACACAGAGAATTCCATGATGGCATTCACAACGAGGTGCCCAAATTCCCTTGTCACAACACTTTCTGAATAACTTAAGGAATGTCTTTATGTACAGTAAGGGAATATATACATCTTAAGAGAACAGATGCTCATGTAGTGGGAGAAAACTAAGTATATCTGCAAAGGAGGACAGCAGACAGGGCTGGGTAGTGTGCTTCTCATGGCCAGCTGGGCCTGGGCTATATTCAGTGTCTGATGCCAAGAATGGCTGGATCTGGAGGCCACTGGATGGCTGGTCAAGACACCCTCCTCCAAGAGGTTAGACATCAGCCTTTCACACTAAGGCAGAGAGCTACATGGAGGGTGCTCTGTGGCTTCTCTGAAGAAGCCATAGACTACAAATGAGACTCCAAAAAAGGGAAAAGTGGGAGCTTGGGGTGAATAGCATGAACATGACAGCCTGCTGATACATTAGATGATCACCAACAGGCACACCAGATGAAGGGAACCATGCAAACAGAGTGCTATGAGGCTAACCCAAGCTTCCCTGCCACACTCTTTAGTGAGTCCAGGGCTCCCCTATCTATCAGAAACTACAAAAATGGAGAGGGTGAATTCTGGGGAAGAAGGTATTGCTGTAGAGGACTGTAGACTACATACCACACAAGCATTTGCTAAAAGTATGTCCTCAACCCTTAACCCTAGGCTAGGGTTGGCCTGCCTGTACCCTCAGGAACCAGAATGCCAGTGGAATATTGGGAAGTAACCTGTTTCCACAGATACTGGACTATTCTATTCTGTGTAGAAACTATTCATTTCTGTGAATTTGGATAATCAAATTTCTTTCTTCTTTTTAACATTGAAAGATTTTTTTTTATTAACTTGAGTATTTCTTATATACATTTCGAGTGTTAGTCCCTTTCCCGGGTTCCGGGCAAATATTCCCCTCCCCCCTCCCCTTCTTTATGGGTGTTCCCCTCCCAACCCTCCCCCCATTGCCGCCCTCCCCCCAACAATCTAGTTCACTGGGGGTTCAGTCATAACAGGACCCAGGGCTTCCCCTTCCACTGGTGCTCTTACTAGGATATTCACCTATGAGGTCAGAGTCCAGGGTCAGTCCATGTATAGTCTTTAGGTAGTGGCTTAGTTCCTGGAAGCTCTGGTTGCTTGGCATTGTTGTACATATGGAGTCTCGAGCCCCTTCAAATTCTTCCAGTTCTTCTGATTCCTTCAACGGGGGTCCTATTCTCAGTTCAGTGGTTTGCTGCTGGCATTCGCCTCTGTGTTTCCTGTATTCTGGCTGTGTCTCTCAGGAGCGATCTACATCCGGCTCCTGTCGGTCTGCACTTCTTTGCTTCATCCATCTTGTCTAATTGGGTGGCTGTATATGTATGGGCCACATGTGGGGCAGGCTCTAAATGGGTGTTCCTTCTGTGTCTGTTTTAATCTTTGCCTCTCTCTTCCCTGCCAAGGGTATTCTTGTTCCCCTTTTAAAGAAGGAGTGAAGCATTCACATTTTGATCATCCGTCTTGAGTTTCATTTGTTCTAGGCATCTAGGGTAATTCAAGCATTTGGGTTAATAGCCACTTATCAATGAGTGCATACCATGTGTGTTTTTCTGTGATTGGGTTACCTCACTCAGGACGATATTTTCCAGTTCCAACCATTTGCCTATGAATTTCATAAACTCGTTGTTTTTGATAGCTGAGTAATATTCCATTGTGTAGATGTACCACATTTTCTGTATCCATTCTTCTGTTGAAGCGCATCTGGGTTCTTTCCAGCTTCTGGCTATTATAAATAAGGCTGCGATGCACATAGTGGAGCACGTGTCTTTTTTTATATGTTGGGGCATCTTTTGGGTATGTGCCCAAGAGAGGTATAGCTGGATCCTCAGGCAGTTCAATGTCCAATTTTCTGAGGAACCTCCAGACTGATTTCCAGAATGGTTGTACCAGTCTGCAATCCCACCAACAATGGAGGAGTGTTCCTCTTTCTCCTCATCCTCGCCAGCATCTGCTGTCACCTGAGTTTTTGATCTTAGCCATTCTCACTGGTGTGAGGTGAAACCTCAGGGTTGTTTTGATTTGCATTTCCCTTATGACTAAAGATGTTGAATATTTCTTTAGGTGTTTCTCAGCCATTCGGCATTCCTCAGCTGTGAATTCTTTGTTTAGCTCTGAACCCCATTTTTTAATAGGGTTATTTGTCTCCCTGCGGTCTAACTTCTTGAGCTCTTTGTATATTTTGGATATAAGGCCTCTATCTGTTGTAGGATTGGTAAAGATCTTTTCCCAATCTGCTGGTTGCCGTTTTGTCCTAACCACAGTGTCCTCTGCCTTACAGAAGCTTTGCTTTTTTATGAGATCCCATTTGTTGATTCTTGATCTTAGAGCATAAGCCATTGGTGTTTTGTTCAGGAAATTTTTTCCAGTGCCCATGTGTTCGAGATGCTGCCCTAGTTTTTCTTCTATTAGTTTGAGTGTATCTGGTTTGATGTGGAGGTCCTTGATCCACTTGGACTTAAGCTTTGTACAGGGTGATAAGCATGGATCGATCTGCATTCTTCAACATGTTGCCCTCCAGTTGAACCAGCACCATTTGCTGAAAACGCTATCTTTTTTCCATTGGATGGTTTTGGCTCCTTTGTCAAAAATCAAGTGACCATAGGTGTGTGGGTTCATTTCTGGGTCTTCAATTCTATTCCATTGGTCTATCTGTCTGTCTCTGTACCAATACCATGCAGTTTTTATCACTATTGCTCTGTAATACTGCTTGAGTTCAGGGATAGTGATTCCCCCTGAAGTCCTTTTATTGTTGAGGATAGCTTTAGCTATCCTGGGTTTTTTGTTATTCCAGATGAATTTGCAAATTGTTCTGTCTAACTCTTTGAAGAATTGGATTGGTATTTTGATGGGGATTGCATTGAATCTGTAGATCAAATTTCTTAAACAAAGCTCTTAAGTCAAGGAAAAGCTAGAACAACAACCACCTCCCCAATGAGCCAAGAGAAGCAGCTGCAATGGGGAAGGGTTCAGGTCACTGAGAATATGGAAGACTGCCTTTCTCTTCAGTCTTTCAGCAGTGTGTAAAGGTCATTTTCTAAAGCCAGATGAGGGCAGAGGAGAAGCACTGGCACTTAGAAGTGATCCAGTGTTTCTCAGGTGACAAAGGCAAAAAAGGACATTCAGTTTAAGCAAGGAAACTAACTCCTATATCGTGGTATTTTCAGAGGCTGCCATGCCAGCCTCCCCAGAAGCAAGCAGGTAAGAATTTGCAGTCTCGTCCTACCTCTCTCTTCATAGGACCTGTCTCTGTCCCTTTGCAGCATGTTGCTTCCCAGCCCCAACCACTGTGGCTCCCAAGATTCAATGAGTGCTACTTTGAAGAGTAAGACCCTAATATGAACTCCGTCTTCTTTTTCTCATGTGTCAAGGCAACAGGGCCAATGTCAGCACAAAAATCAGGTACATTTTCAGGAGACTATGAGCATTGACCAGCAACTACCCTACAAGGGCCCATCTTTCTCACCATGTCCTTGGTAGGGAGATTTAAAACATACCCTTTATCTCTGGAGAGATTATCTCAGTAACTAAATAAGTAATTCCTTTCTTACAAGCATATGAGCCGATAACAACTCTGAGGTTTCCTAATAACATTTCTCATGCATCTTGGCGAAGAAAAAATGTAATGTACCTTCCAGTAGTTGACATAGTAGCATCACAATTTAATTGACTGCTACTGGAATAAAGGTTCAGAGACAGCCTGCCCTTTCTTGAAACCACATAGAAAATGCAGTGGCTATTCATGACCAATGCCAGTGCATGGGTCCACTAAGTTCCTTAAGGCTAAACCTGGAAGTAATTCTATTTTGTGATAAGCCCAACTCCCGCATTAGAAAGCCAACATGGAAAGAGCCCTTGTTCACGGCAGGCTTAAATCTGAAAGCACACAGTTGCCATGGCTGCGACATCTGTCTCCCCATTGATCGCCAGTGTTGATTCGGCTGACATGGCTGGCTAGGCAGGTGTGCTCTTCCTCTCTCACTGCTCCATGTACATCCCTCCAAAAGTTGAAGAAGATGACCATCCAGGAATAGAGGAGGGTCTTCAGTCAAGGGTATATGAGTAGCTGCGCTCCTCTGCTAGAATCTCCAAACAAGTTTTCTTTTATTTCTAAAAGTTAAGTTAACCTGGACTGCCTCTCAGATACTGGTTCACCAACCTGGCAATAGACACCAGCTAAGATGAGACTTCCAACACATATACAGCAGAGGGCTCAGAGACTGGAGGCCCCAGAAAGTTTAGATGTCTGGTGGAGTGGGTGGGGTGGGGACAGTACATCCTTCTGGACACAAGGGGTTTTAAGGGTGGGTAGGAGGAATGGGATGTGGAACAGTCAGCCGTGGGGGTGGACCAAGAGAGGAATAAAATCTGGAGTGTATAAATAAATAAATAAGTAAATAAATAAATAAATATTTTTTAAAAGGTTAAGTTAACGTCATGACTTACCTTGACTCTACTTTTATAATATAAATATAAATAAAATAAGTTTATCTGTTAGCCAATTAAAAAACTTAAAGCAAAGGAATAGACTTTGTACCCCAATTGCAACATATCCTATAGATAAAAATTATTGAACTGTTAGAGACTAGAAGTTCATGACAGATGTATGATAGTATCAGAATAGTGATCAGGCAGTTCTTCTAAAACCGTTACCTGAATGGTATAAGTTTACTGGCATTGCTAGAAGCTCAGGTTTCCCTGAAAGAGAAACAAGTTATCAATAAAAACTAGATGATTTGGAGGTTGATATGATTAAAGGTTAAATTAAAAATTGTTAGGTGCAAGTAATGCCCATTGTATAAGGAGAAATTGTAAGCAGGAAAGAGAATATAGTTATATAAAATAAATATTTAATGTCTGCATTTAGAGTCAGATATGAAGTATGAATTGATTTCAAATATCTACTTCTTTTACCCAGGGAAAGCCAGCTACAATATTTAAATGCAAACATGCCACCTATAAGATCTGTGAGACGCTAATAAAGAATAAAAACATTAAATTGTGGGCATCTAAGTAAAACAATCCCATACCAAATGCATTTTCAATAAAATATGTAATTCCCAACAAAATAATAGAAGAAAATAAACAAATATAGGGGGAAAGATATTCATCCAGTTAGAAGTGCCATAAAAAATAAGTATAATCATAAAAAATAAAAAGACCATAAAAGAAAAAAAACCTCATATCACAGTATAGATAAAACAATAAATCCATGGGACTAGGATGTTAAAAAGTAAAAGAACAAATCACATACAAAGGGAAGTCCATGAGAATAACAGCAGACTTCTCAAGGGTAATCTTGATAGCCAAGGCCTGTAGCAGTGTACTTTGAGTCCTGAAAGCACTGGCACAAAACAAGACTATCCTGGAATAAAGCTGCATGGCATAATTAAAGGAGAAAGAGATCCCTTCCATGATAAAAATGGGGTTAAGGAGCTTATGATCACTAAGCCAGTCCTACAGAGAATATGTGGAATACTTAAGACTGTTGACAGAGGTGGGCAAAGAGCATATCCTAGAGGCTAGAGGGAAAAAAATGTTGGTAGGAGAGTTTGCTAAGAAAAAAGGAGGCTCAGAAAATATCAAACACTAAAATTTCAACAAAAAAGGGAATTTATATATTTTATTTATATCGTTTAATATATTTTTATTTATATAATTCAATAAACTCCCCATTCAGTAGACACAGTCTATCAGATTAGATTTAAAACCTAGATTCATTTTTTAATGTGTATAAGAAAGATGCTTCACCCATAAACATAAATATTACCTTAGGGTGAGGAATTAGTTAAAGTTATTTAAAGCAAATGGAACAAGAAGGAGTCTAGATGATGCATGAGAAAACACATTTCAAACTAACACATGTAAGAGGACAAACTACTTCATATCATATAGGAATCAACCAGCACAAAAGCATTATCATTCTAAACAGATACACATTGAATGTAGGCATACATAGTTTTAGAGAACAAACACTACTAGGTTTTAAATGAAAAATTAACCCCGATTGTAACAGAATGTGAGCACTGTCATCGGGAGATTGGATATCCGGGCGAAAAGTGAATATAAGAAGAATGGAGCCTAATGACACTGAAGACCCAAAGAACTCAATAAACACCCCCCAGAATATCAAATGCAACCCAGAATTTACATTCTTCTTGGAGGTTTATGGGACATACTCAAAAAATTATCATATTTCTGCACACACAGAAAACATGTAAGAAAATTAAAGTAATCCACCGAGTTCTATGTAAATCTTAATCACTTTGCATAAAGATAACTGGTCAGATGGAGAGTAAAAGTTGCCTCAGCGATCCCTTATGTTTTAGAAATAGTCTTGCTCACTATGTATCTGAAATGAGATTATTTCTCAATGATTAAATATCGGCCTCCGACACTTTTTGTAAGCACTGACATGAAAGAATAAAGAAACAAAATCGAGAGCTTACTCTCCACTTTTAATTGTGTAAAACACACACACAGACACAGACACACACAGACACACACACACACACACACACACACACACACACACACATATATATATATATATATATATATATATATATATATATATATATATATATATATATGTCTTTGGTTGTGATTTCTGACAACCAACTGGTCATTCCTTTTTCTAAGATATGTAGTGAACCTTTTAGGCTAGCATCTCTAACTCATAACCTTAACATAGTTTGTGCCACAGTTAAGTCTTCAACAACTTATTCTAGCTTTTTTAATGGTTCACTGAGTCAGCTTCATAAATTTCATGGTGATGAATGACTGCCAAAATTTCAGCTAACCTTTAATTATAAATAGTGTTTTAAAAGACACCATGTCAATAATAGTAAGCTATAGTGGTTTGAGGGTGATACCTTCAGAAGAGCTTCCAGTTCAAACAGCAAATATCTTTTCAAACTTATACTTTTCACCTAGATAAGACTTTATTTTTAGTTAAACATTATCCGGTCCATTTATGCAGAAAAAAAGAAAATTAAATTTGAGAAGTCTGCTCTGGATTGAATATGTTTCCCCCAACGGTGGTGTCATGAAAACATAACCAGGATTCATATATTAATGGTCGTAGGAGGTGAGGACTTTGGGAGCCACTTAGATAAGATAAAGCTGTACATGTCAAGTGTTGAGGATAAACTTAGAAACTTGAAAAGAAAAGAAACCTGAGGCAGAAGGCTTACTGTAATCAATGCACCTCTGTCTAAATTATGATACAACAAGAAAGTTTCATTACATGTCAGTTATATAACAATATCATCCCTCGAAGCTCTCAGACTGTATTATGAGCAAAATAAACCTTTATCACTTTATATTGTTCTATCATGAGTAGTTTTTAATAACAGCAGAAAAATAGATTAAGAAAACTCAAGCTGCATATCTTTCCACATTGCCAGTACTTTCATATTGTTCTTTATGAGCTGTTGTTGCTCAGTCAAATAATTCACAATAGCCCATGCTGTATATTTCTATGCACCCTTCTTCCAGTGCTTTCTCCAACTTAATGTTATAGCCAGACCAGTGCTTACTGAGAACAGTCTCAGGGTTGGTGATGATCAGTTTGATTCCAATAATTACTTACTGCAGAACCATCATGCGTTCAGTCTTTGAATGGTTCCAAATGTTCATCTACACTATAATGAGGGTTTACCACTCACAGAAGATGAATGACTTTCTTTTGAGACTCTTGGGATTGTATTAGTAATTGCCAAAAGCCCATAGGATCACTGCCTGCCACCAACTCTTCCAGTATATTGAGATTACACAGTCACAAGAACCCAGATGCTAGGAAGGCTTGTATAATTGCTTAGACCTGCTCAAAGTCCCTTCTTCCCCTGGCCTCATGCAAAAAATAGCAGCTTGCAGGCAAATACTGCCAAGAGCTGAAGGAGCCTGCAGAGCAGAGAGATGGAAATCACAGTACAGAGAGGCACCTCACCCAGTGCTCAGTGGATTTAAGGCATCTGTGTGACATCCACACAGCCACTTCTGCTCATTAACAAGTAACAGATTGGTACTTTCATAAAAATAATCTTATTTGACTTTTTCAAATTCTTCAAACAAACTGCCAGGAATAGTTATCAAACTTGGATTTGAAAATATCTAATATTTCTTATGTAATAGCATTGGAGAACAGTCAAAATATCAAGACTTGATGATCCAACATTACAGAAGAGAAAAGAAAGGAAAGAAGGAAAAGAAAAAACAAAGAAACCAAAGAAATTGAGATGATCACCCCCAGAGTATCTAAATCAATACTGCTCAAAATGGGATATGCTAGATTGACATGAGATGTAGAACAGAGAGAGAGAGAGAGAGAGAGAGAGAGAGAGAGAGAGAGAGAGAGAGAGAATGAATTTGGGAGTTGTCTTATGTTACTTAGGAGATGAAAAAATTGTCTACCAAAGAGGTTTGTATTGTTACTTCATAAAATATGGATGAACAAAGATAATAACATCACAATTTTATTATCCACAGAATAAATGGCACTCCATCAATCAGTTAACAGTAGAATTTTTACCTGTGTTCTTAAGTAAATTTGTTTTGAATATACACTTTAAAATGAAGAGATAGTACAAGAAGTCACAATCTCTCAGTTCGTTTGGATCTTACAATCTTTGATTCCCTTCTTCTCCAATGGTCCCTAAGCCCAAAGTGTTTCACAGATTTATCCATTGGGAATGACCTCCACAACTCTGCATTTTGATTCATTGTGGCTTTATGTAAAGGTCTCTATCTGTTGTAAAGAGAAGTCTCCTTGATGAAGGGTGAAGACTACACTTACCTGTGGGAATAAAAACAAATGTTTACAGTGTTGTTATGGATTATACTGGTTTAGTAAGCTAGTAATCATATATTCTCCAACAATTCTGAATTCACTTGCAGTAAGCAATCAGAAAGGTCTCCAGTACCACATTTTCCTTCTTTTAGTTTGTGTTTAAAACATGACAAATGTTGGTCCAGTGCAAAACAATCATCTTTGAAAACATACACATAAGTAATGTAGTGACTAAACAGGTTTATGCTTGCAGACAGGAGCCTACCATAACTATCTTTGAGAAGTTCCACCCTGCAGTGGACCAAAATAGATGCAGAGACACACAGCCAAACATTAGATGGAGCACTGAGAGTCTTGTGGGAGAGCTGGGGAAAGGGTTGAGGGACTTGGAGGGAATAGGAATTCATAAGAACACCAATAGTCAACTAATCTAGATGCTTGAGAATTCCAAGAAACCGAGCCACTAAGCAAAGAGCATACATAGGCTGGACCTAAGCTCCCCTCCATCCATCCCCATCCCACGCACATTTGTAACAGATGTGCAGCTTGGTCTTCAGGCAAGTCCCGCAACAACTAGAGCAAGGGTTGTCCCTGACTCTGTTGCCTGCCTTTGGATCCTGTTCCACTAACTGGACCACCTTGTCTGCCCACAATGGGAGAGGATGTCCCTAGTCCTGCAAAGACTTAATCTGCCAGGGTGAGTTGGTAGGGGTAAGAGATGGGGTGCAACAAGGGAAATGTCTATTCTCAGAGAAGAAGGGGAGAAGGTGGAGGGGAGAGGGCTGTGTGAGGGGTACTGGGAGGGGAGGGTGGGCTAAAATCAATCAATTGAAAAGAAGAAACATGAGGAAACAAATAAATATGTTTAATTTATTGCTCAACACAACTGAGAGAGAAGATTTATAATAAAATTCTGTTTTGCCACTTCAGAGTTCTGTTTTAACTGGTGGAATATAGGGCATTTCTAGTTTTTAAGAGATTAGAGGGTATTAAAATGGCATCTGGTGGTCTTCCTGGTTGCTGCCGCCACAGAGAGCCCATGGGCAGCACGCTGCGAGCAAACTTGAGCCTCGGGACCACAGGTAAGACCAACTTGTCTGCTGCAAGAAAGCTGCCTGGTGAAATCGGGACACACAGAGGCAGAATTCCTCAAGGACTGGACACGTCCTGTGTTTACCGGAAGTCCCACACCCGCGGATCCCGGCCCGCAGCAGCTCTCTGCTCCCAGACCCCGTGGGAAAGAGACCTCACCGCCTGGTCAGGTGGGCACTCCTGAGGATGCAGAGCAGAAGAGACCACCAACACTGCCCACCCCTGCCCACATCCCGGGCCCAAGAGGAAACTGTATAAGGCCTCTGGGCTCCCGTGGGGGAGGGCCCAGGAGAGGCAGGACCTCTGCCTGAGACACTGCCGGAACCTGAAGGAAACAGACCTGATAAACAGTTCTCTGCACCCAAATCCCGTGGGAGGGAGAGCTAAACCTTCAGAGAGGCAGACAAGCCTGGGAAAACAGAAGAGACTGCTCTCTGCACACACATCTCGGACGCCAGAGGAAAAAGCCAAAGACCATCTGGAACCCTGGTGCACTGAAGCTCCTGGAAGGGGCGGCACAGGTCTTCCTGGTTGCTGCCGCTGCAGAGAGCCCCTGGGCAGCACCCCACGAGCGAACCTGAGCCTCGGGACCACAGGTAAGACCAAATTTTCTGCTGCAAGAAAGCTGCCTGGTGAGCTTGAGACACACGGAAGCAGAATTTCTCTAGGACCAGGCACGTTCTGTGTTTACCGGAAGTCCCACACCCGCGGATCCTGGCCCGCAGCAGCTCTCTGCTCCCAGACCCGGTGAGAGAGAGACCCAACAGCCTGGTCAGGTGGGCACTCCTGAGGCTGCAGAGCGGAAGAGACCACCAACACTGCTCACCCCTGCCCACATCCCTGGCCCAAGAGGAAACTGTATAAGGCCTCTGGGCTCCCGTGGGAGAGGGCCCAGGAGCAGCAGGACCCCTGCCAGAGACACCGCCGGACCCTGAAGGAAACAGACCGGATAAACAGTTCTCTGCACCCAAATCCCGTGGGAGGGAGAGCTAAACCTTCAGAGAGGCAGACAAGCCTGGGAAACCAGAAGAGACTGCTCCCTGCACACACATCTCGGACGCCAGAGGAAAAAGCCAAAGACCATCTGGAACCCTGGTGCACTGAAGCTCCCGGAAGGGGCGGCACAGGTCTTCCTGGTTGCTGCCGCTGCAGAGAGCCCGTGGGCAGCACCCCACGAGCGAACTTGAGCCTCGGGACCACAGGTAAGACCAACTTTTCTGCTGCAAGAAAGCTGCCTGGTGAACTCAAGACACAGGCCCACAGGAACAGCTGAAGACCTGTAGAGAGGAAAAACTACACGCCCGAAAGCAGAACACTCTGTCCCCAGAACTGACTGAAAGAGAGGAAAACAGGTCTACAGCACTCCTGACACACAGGCTTATAGGACAGTCTAGCCACTGTCAGAAATAGCAGAACAAAGTAACACTAGAGATAATCTGATGGCGAGAGGCAAGCGCAGGAACCCAAGCAACAGAAACCAAGACTACATGGCATCATCGGAGCCCAATTCTCCCACCAAAACAAACATGGAATATACAAACACAGCAGAAAAGCAAGATCTAGTTTCAAAATCATATTTGATCATGGTGCTGGAGGACTTCAAGAAAGACGTGAAGAACTCCCTTAGGGAAACACAGGAAAACATTAATAAACAAGTAGAAGCCTACAGAGAGGAATCGCAAAAATCCCTGAAAGAATCGCAAAAATCCCTGAAAGAATTCCAGGAAAACACAATCAAACAGTTGAAGGAATTAAAAATGGAAATAGAAGCAATCAAGAAAGAACACATGGAAACAACCGTGGATATAGAAAACCAAAAGAAGAGACAAGGAGCTGTAGATACAAGCCTCACCAACAGAATACAAGAGATGGAAGAGAGAATCTCAGGAGCAGAAGATTCCATAGAAATCATTGATTCAACTGTCAAAGATAATGTAAAGTGGAAAAAGCTACTGGTCCAAAACATACAGGAAATCCAGGACTCAATGAGAAGATCAAACCTAAGGATAATAGGTATAGAAGAGAGTGAAGACTCCCAGCTCAAAGGACCAGTAAATATCTTCAACAAAATTATAGAAGAAAACTTCCCTAACCTAAAAAAAGAGATACCCATAGGCATACAAGAAGTCTACAGAACTCCAAATAGATTGGACCAGAAAAGAAACACCTCCCGTCACATAATAGTCAAAACACCAAATGCACAAAATAAAGAAAGAATATTAAAAGCAGTAAGGGAAAAAGGTCAAGTAACATATAAAGGCAGACCTATCAGAATCACACCAGACTTCTCGCCAGAAACTATGAAGGCCAGAAGATCCTGGACTGATGTCATACAGACCCTAAGAGAACACAAATGCCAGCCCAGGTTACTGTATCCTGCAAAACTCTCAATTAACATAGATGGAGAAACCAAGATATTCCATGACAAAACCAAATTTACACAATATCTTTCTACAAATCCAGCACTACAAAGGATAATAAATGGTAAAGCCCAACATAAGGAGGCAAGCTATACCCTAGAAGACGCAAGAAACTAATCGTCTTGGCAACAAAACAAAGAGAATGAAAGCACACAAACATAACCTCACATCCAAATATGAATATAACGGGAAGCAATAATCACTATTCCTTAATATCTCTCAACATCAATGGCCTCAACTCCCCAATAAAAAGACATAGATTAACAAACTGGATACGCAACGAGGACCCTGCATTCTGCTGCCTACAGGAAACACACCTCAGAGACAAAGACAGCCATTACCTCAGAGTGAAAGGCTGGAAAACAATTTTCCAAGCAAATGGTCAGAAGAAGCAAGCTGGAGTAGCCATTCTAATATCAAATAAAATCAATTTTCAATTAAAAGTCATCAAAAAAGATAAGGAAGGACACTTCATATTCATCAAAGGAAAAATCCACCAAGATGAACTCTCAATCCTAAATATCTATGCCCCAAATACAAGGGCACCTACATATGTAAAAGAAACCTTACTAAAGCACAAAACACACATTGCAGCTCACACAATAATAGTGGGGGATTTAAACACCCCACTCTCATCAATGGACAGATCATGGAAACAGAAATTAAACAGAGATGTAGACAGACTAAGAGAAGTCATGAGCCAAATGGACTTAACGGATATTTATAGAACATTCTATCCTATTCTATTCTTCTCAGCTCCTCGTGGTACTTTCTCCAAAATTGACCATATAATTGGTCAAAAAACGGGCCTCAACAGACACAGAAAGATAGAAATAATCCCATGCGTGCTATCAGCCCACCACGGCCTAAAACTTGTCTTCAATAACAATAAGGGAAGAATCCCCACATATACGTGGAAATTGAACAATGCTTTACTCAATGATAACCTAGTCAAGGAAGAAATAAAGAAAGAAATTAAAAACTTTTTAGAATTTAATGAAAATGAAGATACAACATACCCAAACTTATGGGACACAATGAAAGCTGTGCTAAGAGGAAATTTCATAGCGCTGTGTGCCTGCAGAAAGAAACAGGAAAGAGCATATGTCAGCAGCTTGACAGCACACCTAAAAGCTCTAGAACAAAAAGAAGCAAATACACCCAGGAGGAGTAGAAGGCAGGAAATTATCAAACTCAGAGCAGAAATCAACCAAGTAGAAACAAAAAGGACCATAGAAAGAATCAACAGAACCAAAAGTTGGTTCTTTGAGAAAATCAACAAGATAGATAAAGCCTTAGCCAGACTAACGAGAGGACACAGAGAGTGCGTCCAAATTAACAAAATCAGAAATGAAAAGGGAGACATAACAACAGATTCAGAGGAAATTCAAAAAATCATCAGATCTTACTATAAAAACCTATATTCAACAAAATTTGAAAATCTTCAGGAAATGGACAATTTCCTAGACAGATACCAGGTTCCGAAGTTAAATCAGGAACAGATAAACCAGTTAAACAACCCCATAACTCCTAAGGAAATAGAAGCAGTCATTAAAGGTCTCCCAACCAAAAAGAGCCCAGGTCCAGATGGGTTTAGCGCAGAATTCTATCAAACCTTCATAGAAGACCTCATACCAATATTATGCAAACTATTCCACAAAATTGAAACAGATGGATCACTACCGAATACCTTCTACGAAGCCACAATTACTCTTATACCTAAACCACACAAAGACACAACAAAGAAAGAGAACTTCAGACCAATTTCCCTTATGAATATCGACGCAAAAATGCTCAACAAAATTCTGGCAAACCGAATCCAAGAGCACATCAAAACAATCATCCACCATGACCAAGTAGGCTTCATCCCAGGCATGCAGGGATGGTTTAATATACGGAAAACCATCAACGTGATCCATTATATAAACAAACTGAAAGAACAAAACCACATGATCATTTCATTAGACGCTGAGAAAGCATTTGACAAAATTCAACAGCCCTTCATGATAAAAGTCCTGGAATGAATAGGAATTCAAGGCCTATACCTGAACATAGTAAAAGCCATATACAGCAAACCAGTTGCTAACAATAAACTAAATGGAAAGAAACTTGAAGCAATCCCACTAAAATCAGGGACTAGACAAGGCTGCCCACTCTCTCCCTACTTATGCAATATAGTTCTTGAAGTTCTAGCCAGAGCAATCAGACAACAAAAGGAGGTCAAGGGGATACAGATCGGAAAAGAAGAAGTCAAAATATCACTATTTGCAGATGATATGATAGTATATTTAAGTGATCCCAAAAGTTCCACCAGAGAACTACTAAAGCTGATAAACAACTTCGGCAAAGTGGCTGGGTATAAAATTAACTCAAATAAATCAGTTGCCTTCCTCTATACAAAAGAGAAACAGACCGAGAAAGAAATTAGGGAAACAACACCCTTCATAATAGACCCAAATAATATAAAGTAACTCGGTGTGACTTTAACAAAGCAAGTAAAAGATCTGTACAATAAGAACTTCAAGACACTGAAGAAGGAAATTGAAGAAGACCTCAGAAGATGGAAAGATCTCCCATACTCATGGATTGGCAGGAATAATATAGTAAAAATGGCCATTTTACCAAAAGCAATCTACAGATTCAATGCAATCCCCATCAAAATACCAATCCAATTCTTCAAAGAGTTAGACAGAACAATTTGCAAATTCATCTGGCATAACAAAAAACCCAGGATAGCTAAAGCTATCCTCAACAATAAAAGGACTTCAGGGGGAATCACTATCCCTGAACTCAAGCAGTATTACAGAGCAATAGTGATAAAAACTGCATGGTATTGGTACAGAGACAGACAGATAGACCAATGTAATAGAATTGAAGACCCAGAAATGAACCCACACACCTATGGTCACTTGATTTTTGACAAAGGAGCCAAAACCATCCAATGGAAAAAAGATAGCATTTTCAGCAAATGGTGCTGGTTCAACTGGAGGACAACATGTAGAAGAATGCAGATCGATCCATGCTTATCACCCTGTACAAAGCTTAAGTCCAAGTGGATCAAGGACCTCCACATCAAACCAGACACACTCAAACTAAGAGAAGGAAAACTAGGGAAGCATCTGGAACACATGGGCACTGGAAAAAATTTCCTGAACAAAACACCAATGGCTTATGCTCTAAGACCAAGAATCGACAAATGGGATCTCATAAAACTGCAAAGCTTCTGTAAGTCAAAGGACACTGTGGTTAGGACAAAACGGCAACCAACAGATTGGGAAAAGATCTTTACCAATCCTACAACAGATAGAGGCCTTATATCCAAAATATACAAAGAACTCAAGAAGTTAGACCGCAGGGAAACAAATAACCCTATTAAAAAATGGGGTTCAGAGCTAAACAAAATATTCACAGCTGAGGAATGCCGAATGGCTGAGAAACACCTAAAGAAATGTTCAACATCTTTAGTCATAAGGGAAATGCAAATCAAAACAACCCTGAGATTTCACCTCACACCAGTGCGATTGGCTAAGATCAAAAACTCAGGGGACAACAGATGCTGGCGAGGATGTGGAGAAAGAGGAACACTCCTCCATTGTTGGTGGGATTGCAAACTGGTACAACCATTCTGGAAATTAGTCTGGAGGATCCTCAGAAAATTGGACATTGAACTGCCTGAGGATCCAGCTATACCTCTCTTGGGCATATACCCAAAAGATGCCCCAACATATAAAAAAGACACGTGCTCCACTATGTTCATCGCAGCCTTATTTATAATAGCCAGAAGCTGGAAAGAACCCAGATGCCCTTCAACAGAGGAATGGATACAGAAAATGTGGTACATCTACACAATGGAGTATTACTCAGCTATCAAAAACAACGAGTTTATGAAATTCGTAGGCAAATGGTTGGAACTGGAAAACATCATCCTGAGTGAGCTAACCCAATCACAGAAAGACATACATGGTATGCACTCATTGATAAGTGGCTATTAGCCCAAATGCTTGAATTACCCTAGATGCCTAGAACAAAAGAAACTCAAGATGGATGATCAAAATGTAAATGCTTCACTCCTTCTTTAAAAGGGGAACAAGAATACCCTTGGCAGGGAAGAGAGAGGCAAAGATTAAAACAGAGACTGAAGGAACACCCATTCAGAGCCTGCCCAACATGTGGCCCATACATATACAGCCACCCAATTAGACAAGATGGATGAAGCAAGAAGTGCAGACCGATAGGAGCCGGATGTAGATCGCTCCTGAGAGACACAGCCAGAATACAGCAAATACAGAGGCGAATGCCAGCAGCAAACCACTGAACTGAGAATAGGACCCCCGTTGAAGGAATCAGAGAAAGAACTGGAAGAGCTTGAAGGGGCTCGAGACCCCATATGTACAACAATGCCAAGCAACCAGAGCTTCCAGGGACTAAGCCACTACCTAAAGACTATACATGGACTGACCCTGGACTCTGACCTCATAGGTAGCAATGAATATCCTAGTAAGAGCACCAGTGGAAGGGGAAGCCCTGGGTCCTGCTAAGACTGAACCCCCAGTGAACTAGACTGGTGGGGGGAGGGCGGCAATGGGGGGAGGGTTGGGAGGGGAACACCCATAAGGAAGGGGAGGGGGGAGGGGGATGTTTGCCCGGATACCGGGAAAGGGAATAACACTCGAAATGTATATAAGAAATACTCAAGTTAATAAAAAATAAAAAATAAAAAATAAAATAAAAATAATAAAAAATTAACATACCTGAAAAAAATGGCATCTGGTAATCCCACCTTATGTAGATCTGTCTCTCCAGTATAAAACAGAGAAGTACATGCTGCAAAATGCTTTTAGGAAAATTCACAATTTTCTAGTTCACTAGCACATTTTTATTTTTTTCTATTTTTTCCCAGGGTTTTTTTCTTTTTTTCTTTGTTATTTTATTATTTACATTTCAAATGTTATTCCCCCTTCCCAGTTTCTCCTCTACAAGCCCCCTATCCCTTCCTCCCTCCTCCTGCCTCTATGAGGAATCTCACCCCCATTCCCATCCCCTCTCTTGCTTCTCAGCAGCCTAGCCTTTTCCTATCCTGGGTCATCGAGCTTCCACAAGACCAAGGGGCTCCCCTCCCAGTGATGCCAGATAAGGCATTCCTCTGCCACATATCCAACTGGAGTCTTGAGTATCCCCTGTGTACTCTTTGGTTGGTGGTTTAGTCCCTGGGAGCTTTTGGGAGACTGGTTGGTTGATACTGTTGTTCTTCCTATGAGGTGGAAAACCCCTTCAGCTCCTACACTCCTGGCCCTAATTTCCCCATTGAGATCCCCACGATCAGTCCAATGTTTGACTGTGTACAACCGCATCTGTATTGGTATGGTTCTGGCAGAGCCTCTCAGGGGACAGCTATACCAGGCTCCTGTCAGTAAGCACTTCTTGGCATCAGCAATAGTGTCTGGGTTTGGTGTCAAGAGATGAGATGGATCCCTAGGTGGGGCAGTCTCTGGATGCTCTTTCCTTCAGTTTCTGCTCCACTCTTTGTACCTGAATTTTCTTTTGACAGGAGGAATTCTGGATTAATACTTTTGAGGTAGGTGGGTAGCCCCTCCCTCAACTGGGGCCATGCCTATCCACTGGACAGTGTTTCTACGGGTTCTGTCTCCCCTTTGTTAGTATTTAGGCTAAAGTCCTCCCTGGAAACCTCTTGGGTCCCTAGCATCTGGGACTTTCTAGTAGCTACCCCAAGTTACCCCTCTCCCCGCCACACATCTACTTTCAAATTCCTGACCCTCTGTACTTCCCCCCCATCTCCTCCCATATCTGAACTGGCCTGTCTTCTTCCCTACTTCTCCTCTCTGTGTCCCAGGTTCATCTCTCCCTCTACTTCTCAGAGATTATTCCCCTACTGAGTAGCATCCACACTTTGGTGTGATCTCTCTTCTTTAGTTTCATGTGGCCTATGAGTTGTATTGTGGGTATTCTGACCTTCTTTTCGGCTAATATCTTCATCAGTGAGTACATACCATGTGTGTTCTTTTGTGATTTGGTTACCTTAATCAGGATGATATTTTCAAGTTCCATCCATTTGCCTACAAATTTCATGAAATCACTGGTTTTAATAGCTAAGAAGTACTACATTTTCTGTTGAGGGACATCTGGCCTGTATCTAGCTACTAGCATATTTTTAAACCTATGGATTCATCTTATTATTTTTACAACTCAATTTGGATATTTTAATAGACTTTCATTTTAGAAGAGTTATAGGTTCTCCATAAAAGTGGAAGGGAAGTGATGAGATCTTCTGGATATTCTTTGCTCTATACTCACAGAAAGCCTCCCTTATTTAACTCATATAATAATACACATGTTGATGAATTTACATAGCTGTATCATTACTACCCAAATCTTTTTAGGGTACACTCTTGGTAACATAATCTGTTAGCATTCTCTAGAGAAATTGTGTGTGTGTGTGTGTGTGTGTGTGTAAGTAATTGCATGTAATTTATTACACCAGTTCTCACTAAAATAACAGCAGCTAAATTATACCCAAGCGACTGAGGATTCATAGGTGCCCAGTTGTTGCGACTTCATGCTTCAGCATTCGGAGTAGTCTGACCATGACTTTCTCAAACTCAAAGGACAAAAACCCAGTTGTAGCTCAATCTACAGGGCTAAGTGTTTTAGCAACCCCAATCTAGGGCTAAGAATATGAGTTCCTAGAGCAATGCTGATATTCAGACAATGAGAGAAGACAGAAAATACAGCTTGTGATACCAGCGAAGGAGGCAGCAGCAGCAGCAGCAGCAGCAGCAAGAACAGAATAAATTAACATGAGAACAACCAAAAGATGAATACTTCTCCTTGTCCCATGACCCCTTTTATCTGGGCTGCTATTAGACAGCGCCCACATTTGGGATCCTTTATCCCACATCAATTAAGGCAATTAAAACAATTTTCCAGTTGAGGCTCCCGACTAAAGGGATTCTAATTTGTGGCACATTGACTTTAAAACCAGTCATCACAAACACATTTTGAACAAGAGTGAGTATAAAGGCATGCATTAATTTTAGTTCAGTACATATCAGTTTCACTACCCCAAGAATCCTTTGTGCTGCTTCCTCATTGTTCTCCTTCCAAAAGACATGGTAGTAACTGATTATTTCCTGCCTCCAAAGCTTTGCCTTACCCGCAGTGTCTCACAGTTGCACTCTTACAGCACATACACTTTTCAGATTGACTCCATTTACTTAGCACTATGCATAAGTTCACTTCATTGCTGTCATAGATTCCTTGTTTCATTTTTAGTGTTATACAGCACTCTATTGTCTACATACTACACTTTGTATGTTCATTACCCATTAAAATGCACCCTGGTTCCCTCTACTTCTGACCGATACTGAACAAAGTTGCTATAAATGTTTATGAACATGTTTTAATCTGGGCATACATTTTCAGCATCTTTTGGGCAAATGAAATTTCACATACCAACAAGGAATTACAGTTCTTGTAACTCCACAGCCTTGCCAGCAACTGGTACTATCAATGTCCTGAAGTTTGTATGTTTCCGGTAGGAATGTGGTGTTATCTCCTTGCATGCATATCCCTGATGACAGGACATGGGGCACCTTTTATAAACTTATTTATGGCTTGTATATTATTTTAAAGAAATTTAAGTGCTTTGGTCTATTCTTTATTCTGTTGTTTATTTCTTGTTGTTCACTATTAAAAGGTTTTATGGTATGGTATGGATTTTAAAAGTGTCCATCAGATGTGTCTTCAAAATACTTCTAGTTTGTTGTTGTTGCTGCTGCTGCTGTTGTTCTCATCGCATTACTTTTCAGAACATGCCATTTTAATTTTAATTAAGTCTAATTTGTCAAGCCTCTTCATGGATCATTCCAAAGCCTCATCACAGATCATTTATTATTTCTAAGAATCATCACTAAATTTAAGGTCATCTATAAGTAGATTTTACACATGTCGCAAAAAGTAAGTACAATAGACTACAGTTAAAAAAAGCAAATGTTTTGTTTTGAAAAAGAGAATAGATCTTTGTGTTCTCATGGCAAATATCATATATGATGGTGTAAGACAATCATTTTAATTGAACTGCTGAGACAAGGGGATACATACAGTTTATATTGTCATTTTAAATTAAGTGAAGAACAAAAATGAATCACAGACCTGAAGGTAAAATACAAAGCTTTCAAATCTATTACAAAAATAGTATTATTTTATTTTTATGTTATCAGGTAAATTGAATATCAATATCTTGTGAATTTACACATTCATATATTCATGCAATTTCAGGATGTTTATTCAATATATGGAATGTCTTCTTATGACTGAATTTTGTTGAGAAATTCATCCCATTTCATATCATTTTGAATTTTATGGGCATATCTAGTTAACTGCAATCAATATGCAGATGAGTTCTGGATAATGAAGATATAAATGTACAGCTGCCAGAAGACAACGAAGGAAGAGAGAAGTTGATTTGCTACAGGTAATTAATTACTCCTGTGTTACAAGTGGTTTTACTAGTCCAGGTCAAACATTAGGGATAAAAAGGGAAATAAAGATAGTGTGTGTAAGGTATGACAAATTTCTATTATTCTTCCTAAAATATAGTTTACGGTAAAGGAGTACAGTAAAGACACCTTTTCATCAGTTGAAATTTGGGAGGTAAAAAAGCATTAAGTTGATCAGGAGGGTACAAGTCTTGATTTATGGCTAATCAGAAAGTTGAGTCCACTAACACAGAGACTTTGAGTATTTTATTCATAGACGTTACAAGAAAACCCATCTTTAAATATACAGATGCTGTTAAAAGATCATAGCTTTTTAAATGAAAATTAACAGTCGATTTTGTCAGGCTTTATACTGTGCGCTTTCAAGAACTATGTATATAACTAAAAGATAACACCATTTAGACTCCTATTAGCAATTGGCTGTCTTATTACCAGCTTCACTTTTCTGCTTCACTGTTCCTTTATTATTTTGTTTCATAAAATTATCTGTTTTTCTATCATAAACTCACAAAATAGTTACCACACCCATTGGTTTTCATCTTCTGTGAAGTGAACAAGGAAAACTCTATCATTGTTTTCTATACATATTGTCTGTGTGTCTTTGTGTATGAGAAATTCTTTTTAGTAGAATGCACATTTCATGACATTGGGTTTCATAAGCCTTTATTATGTTTTCAACAGTTGTTTTGAGAAGCAATACTTCTGATGATTTTTAACAGAATCACTGTTTTGTTTCATCTTGGATACTAACATAAATATCTCCTGAATTTTAGAGTATAAGAATTAATCCAATAATACAAGAATATAATAATGAACCAAAATCACACTCCTGGATTTTAGATGATAATATATCAGGACATTAAGAACTAGAAAAATTGAGCACTAGTACTGTATGTACCCCAAGATAATTATATGAATGCAGTTTTCTTGTAGAAAACAAAAAAAAGTTAAAGTAACTTTCAAATAACTTCAAGCAATTAAACCTATATTAAAATATTAAATATCTATACAACATTAAAAATGCAAGTAATAGTGACTATTTACAAAAACAGTCTGAAATGGTGATGAACACAGAAAAGGTTGAATATCATGTGCCTGATTCGTCTACAGTAAAAACAAGTAAGCAAAAGCAACATGACTTAATAATGTAAGCATAATTCAACTCTGATAACCAAAATACCTCTTCAGACAGACTGCCTCCAACATAGGTATTCACATGGCATAGAGTCACGGCATTAAACTTTGTCACCGTGTTCCATATGTTGGGAAGGATGGCCAGACATATTATAATCCATAAAGAAATTATGGAAAATAATAAAGATGATAGAATATTATAAAGGAATTTGGGTTGGAGAAATGGCCCAGTGGTTGAGAGAACTGACTGCTCTTCCAGAGGTCCTGAGTTCAAATCCCAGCAACCACATGGTGGCTCACAACCAGCTGTAATGAGATCTGATGCTTTCTTCTGGTGTCCATGAAGACAGCTACAGTGTACTTATATATAACAAGTAAATAAACCTTTAAAGAAAAATAAATTTGTCACAACAAAGAAAATATCCTCACATCCCTTTAATCAATGATGAAAATCAAATGACTTGGATTTGGTCAATTTGAAAATAGAAGTTTTCACAGAAATAGGTGACATAGTTGCACTTAATACATTTTGGGGATGTTTTTATTTGCAAACATATATATTTATGAGATGGAAATATGTAACATATTATCTAGTAATATATATTAATTCATGTTATGAAGTTCTTTTATCAAACTTCCCACATCTTTTCTTACCATCAATATCTACACTAGACCTACGAAGAGCTCATATAATTTCTACCAGATCATTAGTTTTATATTCTTTAAGTACTGAGATATTTAAAGTTTTTGTATGATAGTGCTGGCAAGACAAAGTTACCCCATGCCATAAGCACTCATTCATAAACTATTCATTAAAATATTTTTATGGAAAGATGTTGTGATATAAACATTTTTTTGCTTAAGAAAATACAAAATATACATAAAAAACAGAAACAATAGAAAAAAAATCTTAGAATAGTCCAGAATTCAGAATAGAATTCAAAATAAATACAAAATAGGAAGAAAATAAAATCTTTGAAAATGAAGAAAAAAATGAACCTCTGACAGAAAAGAATATCATGTCATCACTTGACTTTTTAAAAATAATGTCCATTGCATAAAAAATGAAAACCATGCTTAAAGGAAAAAAAGAAATAAAATATAAGCCAAGGATTTCTATTTAGCAAAACTGAGTTAGGATTCCATAGGTCTCAATATTTTATCTACAAGATAAAAATATAGTTAGATTATTTTTAGTATAATCTATAAAGAACTCAGATAATGGTGACAGGAGAAACATTGACATAGGAACAGATATTAATTTCTTTGACAAATAGAACCAAAATAAATGAAAAATGGAGCATGTATGTCTCTTTTGGAAAAAATAAAATAGAAAAAGGAGTCATGTATTTCCTATGGGAATAGGATTGCTTAGCAACCACATATTACATAAGATATTTTATAGGAATGCTTAAAAGCAACATAGTAGATAAGATTTTATATTACAATATTTGATTACCAACGTTTTAAAAAGTCAGTGAAATGTGAACAATTAATCACTGCAAGTAATTAAGAGATGTATTATTAACAACTTTAGCATCATTAAGAATAAAATTGAGACCATGATTCATCAATGAACCAACAGAACTACTTCCTGTAGGTTTGCCTAGGAATTAGACATTAATTTGAAAAGGCTTTTGGTCCTAACATTTACTAGAAATTCATAAAACAAAATAAGTTAAAAATGTGGAGGAATTTTAATCCAGCAATATAGCTGCTGGTTTGATAAACATTGACATCCAAAGGCCTTCTGGGTCTGTGCAAGATCCTCATGGAATTCAGACATGCCTTTAATACATACCTTTAATCCTTAACAATGAAGGTAAAGTTAGCTTGAAGAAGGAAGCAACCTTGTTTCAAGGTGACATCTAAATGAGGGACAAAGTGTCAAATCAGAGAAAGATTTGACAGAATTATCTTAAAAGGCTATTTATGAAAATAGCACAGGAAAGAGAGGTAAGTTAAGAAAGCAGCAGCAGCATAGAGAGAGAGGGAGGGAGAGAGAGAAACAGAGACAGAGGCAGAGGGACAGAGACAGACAGAGAGACAGAGAGAGCAAAGAGTTTTACAAAATTGCAGGTGAAGGCAGAACTAGCCAGATGAGGAGCCACAGATTAGAACAGATTAGCAGAGTTAGTTTGAATCCAAGCAGAGCAATTCAGTGAGAAACGGAGAGATGTCAGATTGAATTAGTCAGCTTGGAGAAAAGTTAGAGCCAGAGCGGCTAAATCAACTTAGCCAAGCAGAGTGCAGAAAGAACTAGAAAGGGTGAGCTTGTACAGTAGTAAGCCTCAGATACAATGGTTACATCTGGTGAATAAAAGATACATTTACATAAAACGTACACACACAAAAAAACAAAGAGCTTCCACACTGTTTATAATAACAAACGCTTCATATTGAAATGTTCCTAATTAAATAATATGCAAACTGTAGTGAAAAAAAAAAGAAATACAAGATGAAAGGAAATCTTACCAATTACAAAACGAAACCTTAAGAGGTATTGAACCTATTTGCAGTTTTTAATGTTAATTAATGAATTATGGCATTGTTAACAACCCCAAATGGTATAAACATTAAAGAACACCAAAAATGCTATATATAAACTTAAATAGTGTTCATAAATGAAGAGGAGATTCAAATGCCCTGGCACTCATGGACACTTTCAGACTCTACAATGGTGTTTTGAGTTAAAATAACTTATTCCATCATGCATGTATGCCTGATTTTCCATTTTGTGCATTTTGCTTTAAATTTTTTAAACACCCATTTTTTATAGCCACCAAATTATAAAATTGGAAATTGGAGGAAATAACGGGGGATGGATATGAAGAAGGTAATTTGTATGTATGTGTAAAATTTTCAAAGATTACATAAAATACTTTACTTTTAAAAAGGATAAATGGGGTGTCTCCATCCAATTTCCCCTCCGAGCTCAGGGTACCCCACAGAAGAGGAAGGAGAAAGAATGTAAGAAGGGATGAAGGACACAGGGAGAGCAAACCCTCTGAATTAACTGAGCAGAGCTAGTATGAGATCACAGAAACGGAAGCAGCAAGCACAGGGCCAACCTGGGTCTGCACCAGGTCCTCAGCATAGTTATTATAGCTCTCAGGTAAATACTTCTTGTGGTACTCTTGAGTGTGCAAATGAATAGGTCTCTGGTTCTTGTTCCTACTCTTGGGCCTTTTTCCTCCCTATGCATTTTCATGGCCAGTCTCAATGTGATAGTTTTTGTTTTGTCTGATTATATTTTGTCTTGACCTATTTGGTTGTTATCTCTTAAAAGCCTGCTCTTTTATAATGAGAAACAGAAAGCAAGTGGATTCAGATGAGATGTGGGATAGAAGTAACTGGGAGGATTAGAAGAAGGGGAAACTGTAATCAGAATACATTGTACAAGGAAAGAATCTATTTTTGATAAGGGGAAACATAAAAAATAAATAAAATCAAAAGTATAACTGGTTAAATTTAAAACAGTTAATCTTTCATTGAATTGCGATACAGTGTTTTATAATTCAAGACCCTACTAATGGACATTTAAAGTTATTCACACTTTACATACAAATTTTGTCAAGGATAGAAGTTAGTTAGATATTTATTATATCTTTAACTTTTGTCCTTAGAGTAAAATCTAGCAGAGGAATTACCGGGTGAGAGGGAATGCTCATTTTGCAGGTTTTGATATGTGCTGCTGGAACACCCTGCAGGATGATGATACATTATTATTTAAGCAGATAAGGTATTACCCCTTCTTAACATGATTGATATGTTGATTATATTTTTAGAATTTTGGTTTTTAAAGCACCCAATTTTGAAACATTTAATTTATTACTGAGTTTCAGTTGCATAGATGTGAATGCTCAATTATAAAATAGCTTGTAATAAATCCAGTAATGCATGCCAGGAGCATCGAGTGCTGTCATTTCTACTATTTATATTAATTAAATGTGGAACAAAAAACTTCAACAATGATACATACAAGAAAACCATTCAATCTGTTTTAATTCCAAAGAGAATAAAATGTACCATCTGCTATTTAGGTCAATTGAACCTATTACGCTAAATGGACCAACATAACAGACAAAGTAACCATAATTCATAGTTAACAGACTTGTCTGTAACAATGTCACAATGGTGATATATGGAACTCTAGGAAAATGGGAATGGGGGAGAAACAACCTTTTTCCCTATTGTTGGATTCAAATACCAGTAACGCTTACAGATATTTGTCTAACTGTTTCTAAAATTAGCAATAGATTTTAATAGCGAGATGGAGCAGTACTTTACCTTTTAGGACTCTTGGAAATAATACATATGTTCTTTCTATATATAACAAAAATCAGTGAAAATAGACCATGAATAGACCAAGGGCTGAAAGATATAATCAAAAGAACTCCTACTAAGGGGCCCAACAGGGAGGGAAGCAGGGTGGACAACCAAAGGGAGGTGGAGAACCAATTTTGATACCAGCTCTCAGCTTTTTCTCATTCTCATTTTTTTTTCTTTTCTAGGTCTTCTCTGACCTTTTTCATGCTCTCTTTAACCCTATTCTAAGACCCAGGAAGTATCCAAGCACAGCCTTTCTCTCACAAACCAGAATTGTGATTGCTCAAAGTTGGGAATTTAAAGGTAAAAAACCAATCAGAAATAAGTACACGTGCTACCAAGTATGGTTCATGTAAACGGGGGGCCAGACCATTGTTCTTTCTGATTAACCTCTGACTCTTAAAGACAGTGTGGGTCAAAATTAAAATAGTAATGTATACTTAAAATACTCCTCCATTCTGGATAGATGTAGAAGTTTAAAAATTGAATGAATTTATATGTTTGTAAATGTTTACCATAAAATATCATAGAAGGGACACCAATAGACAGGGAATTACAATTTCAACTGATATTAAACATCTTAAATAATTTGGAGAATCCTCTGCATTGAATCATAACCATCAGGAAAATAATAAAGACATAAATAGGTATCCCATGCATGTTATTTAAGAAATAAGCAAACTCCAAGTCAGTACAGTACAGTATCAATGATTGAATATTAAATAATTTTGTTGATACATAGAAGGAAAAGATAACATGTTGACTGCCATTGTTGAAATTCCCAAAATAATTCCAATAGACAATTCATTTGGGTTCCTCCAGCTATCATAATTGCATTATCCAAAAAAAGCCAAACCCTATGAAAGGTATGTCATTGTGGAAGAATCCATATCTCAGCTGCCCTGGAGCGGGTGGTAGAGCTTCCAGTTCTTCTTGTGCAATGGCAATGGACTCAACGTGGAGCAGCTCTTTGAGCAAGCAGCTCCTCTCAGTGGAGTGCAGGCTGTAGATGAAGTCATGTGCACCCTGCACTGTGTCCAGCGCCTCTATGGGCTCCTTCTTGGGGTGAGTGCCCAGAAGCCAGGGAGTAGGAATGCAGAGGCTCTTTTAACAATTTTATGGCAAATATAATCCCAGTATTGGCACCTGATTGAAACATTCTAAGGCCCCAAATATTTTCACATGTCCAATCCTGGTTTTGACCTGCAGAGGTAAATTTAATATATAGGGGGATACACCATCCCCTTGTTTTAGAATTAGAACCTTCACAATGGGATTTTGGGACATGCATATTAGCAGTATGGGAGGTATTATAAGTCAAACAACACAGTGTATTAGGTGATAAAATTCTTAAGAACAGGGGAAAGGGGCCAGACAAGAAAGCTAAGGAGTGGCCTGGTGCGAGCTGGTGGAACAACCAGATTGGGTTACAAACAGCATTCAGTCACACAGCTAAACAAGGAAGCTTTCTTGGAATGAAAAGGCCAGTGCAAAACGATCGAGAGCTTTGTGCCTGTGAAACAGAAAGGCGAGCAGAAGGGCAGCTGGAGTGTGTTACCAGCTGTCTCTCTGGACTTAGATTTCCCCTTAAGGAGTACCTCCCTTCAATGCCAGCTTGGTGGCTCTGCCTCTCAAGAGACCCAGCCTCTAAACAACACTAGGCTTCCAGTAAGAACTGGAAGCTTTTTGTTAAAGGATGGAGAGATGGTTAGGACCTGGGTGCTAGATGCCAAGTGGCTGACAAAAGAATTGTATGGCTCGTCTGCTCCCTGTAGTACCTTAGTAAGTGTGGAGGAAAAGTCGGTTTTGGCGGGGGGGATTTTCTTCCAGACTGTCAGACATGCCTGGCAAACTTGATCCAACAGACCTGGAGAGAAAAGCATTTGAACCTCTAGAGTGTTGAAGGGAGGCTGGCCTAGGGGAGTGTGATCCGATTGAAGCCTCAGGTATCAGAAAGTAAGCTATAGTCAGAGATAACTGGTTCATCTGGGGCTATCAGGAATCTTTCCGCTGCCATTCCTGAGGCAGAAGTCACAGTTGAGCTGGTCTTCCTGCCTCTTACATCCAATAAAGAGATTGCTAACACTGGAGTACTGACCTTTAATAGAACTACAGCCCTCCCCATGCCTCTGAATTCCAGGACTCCAGTAGCAGTCCCCAGCCCTTCACCAAGCTGTCTCACTGGGTTAAAGGCCCATGGAAAAGAAAACATTGATCCTGACCTTGGCCACAGCCTCTAGTTGGAGTAGCTCAAGAGCCAGTGCCAATACTTTCTCCTGATATCATCCTAGGGTAAACCCAGCCAAAACTTGCTCTGAATTCTGTCTGGCAAAACAAAGTTCCTCTCAGTCTGTTACAGACTCTTTCTGGAACTACTTTAGGGGTTCCCTTGCCCCCCAACCTTGGGCATTTTGACCACAGGGGCAGGAACTGGCTGCGCCTGGGATAGTTCTAAGGATATCATTATTAAGAGACAAGTAACTGAAGGCAGCGGCTGGAATTTTTCAGGGCCTAAAGTCTCATAATAGTCTTTAAAATAATCACTAACTCTCTTTTTACTTCAATTGTTCCCTCCTGGGGTATCATGGACAAATATTTCCTACAAAGTCTAAGAATTTCTTTAGATCTTTTTTCTTAACCCTATTCCTCATGCGTTGAATGACTCCTCGAGTCCTGTCACCAAAGGTGGCTGTAGAATGCTTGTCCCATTCACTGAAACTTACGTTAAGATCTCCGGCTGCTCAATACTCTCCCAGACTGGTACTGTGGCATCATATGGTGCCGAAGTCACTCTCTGGTGCTTCTGTGATAAATAGATAGGGCTATCTTTCCCTGGTGAACGGCGTTCTCTCCTCTGTGACCTCCAAAAGCCTCACATCTGCATGCCAGTTTGCCCTGGCCCACAGGGCAGTCAGTGGAAGTTGGGGACCACCTAGGAGACAATATGGGACAAGAGACACAAAGAAGGACACCAAGGCAAGAGTCTGATCAAGGTGACAAATATATTTTTCCCAAAGCTGAATTTATACCATAGCAGGGGTAACAGAAGGAGGGGGGAACTGGGAAACATTTATGCAGGTCAAGGACACAGCTCTTGTGGTCAGGCAACCGGCTGACATCAACAGAATGTCAGAAAGGTCACAAGTTTGTCTTATCATTAGGCAACCTGACCACCAGACGTTGGTTTCTCAGACAGGTCACAAGTCTGTCATATCATTAGGCATCCTGACCACCAGATGTATTTTTCAAAAGATCACAAGTTTGTCATATCACTAGTCATCCTGACCACCAGATTTGTATTAGTCTTCTGCAGCTGGCTGGGGATTTTCCGTGAACCCAGTCATACTTAACTCTAACTATAATATTAACATCAATAATGGAGAGTTTTAAGGGCATCACTCCCAACAACACACCACCACTGTTCAGGGCAGAGGCGATACCTCCCGTAAGTAAGTAATTTTAATAAACACATTGCTGCTGCTGCTGCTGCTGCTGCTGCTGCTGCTGCTGCTGCTGCTGCTGCTACTGCTGCTGTTGCTGCTGCTGGTAGTGGTGCTGCTGGTGTTACTGCTGCTGCCGTGTACTATACCCTCTGTTCTGTCACATCCTTCCTGATGCCATGTTTCTATAGGTCATTATTGCCACAGTTGAACTGTTTACACTCTAGAATTGCCTAATGCGCCATAGGCTACCATGGGGTGAGTGAAGATACTTTGCATTTGCATGAAGTTTCTTTAGTGAGAAAATAACATTTTGATGCTTGAAGCTCATTCTTGTATTGAAATCTTTTCTCTGTAATTCGTTTTCTTATTATTATTCATATGTTGTAGTGTTCTAACATCTGACCAGAAAGCAAAGAATTGACTCCATGGCAACACCAAGATTGATTCAGGATCTCTCCTCAGACAAGATCACAGAGAAAAAGCTGTGATGAATTCCATCAACTTTGCTTATCAAGAAATATCTTTTAATTATCTTACTGGTTCTTTTGGCATGTACGGATATGTCTGAGTCCCAGAAACAGACATGACTTAGGCTCCATTTGAGACTTATGCTGTAAGATTAATTTCATGACAGCTCAAGTAGGATGGGGAATGGATTACCTAACTTTACTATTTCCATCTTCCTAAACACCCACTGGCTAATCTCTCTATTCCTTTGATATCTTGACTTTGTGTAAGCACATCTCTCATTGAGAATAGCTCCAGAATTTTCACTCCTCCAGACTACATGTAATTTGTCTCTTAGTCTGTAAAAAGTTAAAATAATTATGACCAGATTAATCTAGTGGGAAACTGTGCATGCTAATTCAAAAGAAATTTTAATGATTTATTACACTTTAATACAGGTAAAGCATTTTCAATTTTTTCACATCTACCTGGTAGTTTTAGCCTCTGCGAAGGTTAATTTTTTGTTATCAACATGATAGGCATTAGAATTGCCATGGAAACTAGTCTTTTGGCTGGTGTGTAAGAGATTATTTCAAGTAGGTTAATTATTATAGAAAGAGTCACCATAAATGTGTGTGGTATTATTCGGTGAGATAGCATCTTTATCTGAATAAACAGGAGAAAGTGAGATGACTGCAACTATCCTTTGCTTTGTGCTTCCTGGCTGTGAACCCAATGTAAACAGCTGATTCACGTTCAATGCCATGAAGTTCTCACCAAAAAGAGGGTCACTTTTCAACTGTGACACAGCATAACCCTTCCTTGGGTGGTTTTGTCGGGTGGTTTGGCATAGCATCAAGACAAAATTAATATAGCCATTCACTAAAGTATATTAACTATTTAGTCTCCCTACTCTTTTTCCATCTTTAAATCTCAGAGTTAAGACTAAAACAAATAACCCGTTGTTTCCAGAAGCATAAGGCAGCCTTTGGGTTGGTAGACAAATAGTCGTAATATATTTTTCCGTGCATATGCTTTTCATTTTCCTATATGGAAGTTCCTAAAGAGTCTCACATTCTCTCTCCTCTCCCTCTCTGTCTCACTCCCTCTCTCTTCCTCCTCCTCTTTCCCTCTCCCTCTTCTCTCCTTCCCTCTCTTCCTCTCCACAATTCCTTTTCCTTACCCCATCTTTTTCACCATGCCATCACTTTCCTCTTTGGTGCTTTTACATTTCAAGCAATATTTTAGCATATCTCTCACAATAATTTCAAATACTTTCACTTGGATCCACTCTTTGAACAATTGCTTATTATCAGAATGTTTCTAAAAGCTTATTTTTTTACACACTGTATTTGAGCCATAAGGAAACCTAATTTTCAGTGAGTAAATAGCTTTCTGCTTCAGGAAATTTTAATCATGACTCTTTTTGCTTGAAGGTATTAGAAATCCCAATTCAAATTCACATATTGAATGGAGAGAGAGAGAGAGAGAGAGAGAGAGAGAGAGAGAGAGAGAGGGAGAGAAAGCTTTGTCTCAGTCAGAGGATAGCTGGACTCACAAGTTAAAATTTCTGGGCATACTGCACTTCTGATGGCTGATATGTTGGTAGAATGTGTCTTATAGGAAGATATATGTCAGGCATTCTAAGCTTTCTATCCAAGCCTAAAGCAGAAGGTCTGTTTCTCCTTCATCAACCTTCCAACAATTGACCCCACAATTCAGTCTCTCAGCCCGATTGGTAAGATATCTGATACCATTGACATAAGCTAGTGGGCAAAGAACTATCCATTTGTCTACTTGGGTAAATGCGATTCCTAAAAAGAAAAAAAAAGTTTTAAATCACTGCTGTGTGAAGGAGACTGCTGCAAGACAAACACACAGGAAAGAAAAAGGATTTAACATGGAAGATCACATTTTCTCCATGTGACGATTGCATAGAGAAGAAAATGAATAGTGAAGTACATAGGTAAGTTCTGTGCTAAGACCCTTCACCGTTGCCATTACCTCAGTAATCTAAGAAATGCACTAAATACTAAACGTGCATTGTAAAAAACAGCTCTGCTCCGCGCATGAACGCAGTTTTATGAATGCTCTTTTCACCTTAGAGTATCCTGGTTCATTACCGATCATCATGGCACTGACTCTCTCTTGCCCTTTCTACTTCAGTCACACAACACTGGGCTGAAATAACAAAAACTCCATTTTCTAGCATCATTCTAACACTTCTTAATTTCGTTTTATCCCCACCCCCCCCCAACTTGCGTTCTTTCTCATTTAGAATAAACCGCATCAACATTGTCCCAGTCTTTGCATGACTGAATCCTGCCGTTACGGACAGTCTCTGGATTGCACAAATGACATTTGAGTTTGGAGAAATTATTAGTGTTCGTTTGGAGTGTTTGGAGCAGCAGGCACGGTTGCATACACTTGCAATGCCAGCAATCAGGAAGTACAGGCTGGGAGATCAAGTACTCAAGTCTAGTTTTGGCTACATCACATGCAAAAGGCCAGCATGAAAACTGTATGATAATGAGAAGTTAAATAAAAATAAATAAGGAAATAAATAAATGGTAATGAATAAAAAGAGTAATGAAAGAAATAATAAAGTGAGTAAAGTATTTGGAGTGATTTATTGATGCAGAGAACTGAGTGTTAAGCCTGCTACATTCACCTAAAGGCAAGCCCTGAAGTATTTGTACTTTAATCCTATGAAGATCTGAAGTGCAAAGGGTGAAGAGAAGTAGTGGCCTAGGATCTGTATCTTACCAGCATCAAGTATTTTCTATTTCTCTTCTTATACCTTTGTGGGGATACACTCCCAAGCATTCCTATCAGGTAGGTAAGCATCTCTGTCTAACAAAGTGCTTAGATCAGCAATATCACTTGGTAATTGGGGCCTGAATAAAGTAGTCTTTGTCTTACTACCTCAATCCCATAGCAAAGTTGTAAACCTCTGTTATAAAGCAGTGATTCCCCAGGTAGATTTCAAAGTATATTTTTATGCCCAGTACAAGATACAGTGAATCAAGATCACTATGTGCGGCTTAGATATTGAAAATTTTAAAACCTCTTTAGATGATTCTGAGGCTCAACTAGGCTTAAGAATTAGAACGATACAGAATCTTGTCCCAAAGCAAAAAGAGAATTAAAATCCAGCATATTCTCTAACTGTACAGGCAGCTGCTTATCAGCTCTTTGCTTGCTTTGAATGAAAAATAACCCAAACCTTTCTTCTTTAGGAATCTGAGCAGAAGGAGTCATAACAGTCCCCACCTGGAGGAAGCATCATATGCAAAGGTCCTTCATGGGTGAATTAACTTTAATAGAAAAGCTGTTCTCCATGCAGGTGACCAGCTGGGTAAACCTGGCCCCAACCACTCTACCAATTATCACCATGCCCAGGAAAAATGTCAGGGCAGTTCACTTCTCCACTTGAACGAGACAGTGAAATTTGAGTGAATTGGTTCTACCTGAGATATTCTAGATATATACACAAAAGAAATATGATGCAGAGTAAAAGAAAACGGAAAGAAAGAAAACAAACAACAGAATGGATTTTTCCAGAGAAAATGTTAAAGAAACCCAGGCCTTTGGATTGAATATGTTCAGTTGTATAGTTTTTATTTTAGTGAGCCCCTTGGCATAGCCTCTGAGAGAGAAGGAATCCTGTTCCCTTGTGACTTAGGCATCAAATTACAAAAATAAAGAGAGATGTAGCTTTAATGATGCAACAAGGCTGCTTATAGAATGCAGATACATACCCTGAAATATAAAAGCTCTCAGTGAATCTCTATGATTCCTGTCATTGAGTGCTTCTCTAGCTACCATATGTTTGGTCCTATATTTGCTTCAAGGCCTGTGGATACTCTTCACAACCTGAAGCCTGCCCCACACCCCTACATCATCTATAATCCAAACTCTGCCATCAACAGCTTTTGAAAATCAGGGTTCTGCAGCCTGCTTTCCTCAGTTCTTGAAATCATAGCTAGAGAGATCTATGATTAGTTAAAAGGTTAACTAATACCTCAAATATTGGGCTAGGAGTGTGACTCAAGAATAGATCATATGATTATGGGCTGTGGTTCAAAGTCCAGCACTATAGAAACAAAAAAGTAACTAATTAAACATTAACCAATTCTTTGTTTTCTTTGATCTTGATGACCTCCCAAAGTATATTACTTTGAAAAGCTACTCTCATGTTACCATCCTCCATTTCTCAGTTCTTTCTAGCCACTTTTCTGCACATGGTAGTCTTCATCTTCTCATATCGCCCTTCAACAAATGAGACTCTATCTGAAAACACAGCCTCTTCAGGAAGCATCCCCAATAAAATTTAACCATTGGCTTACGCTGTGTGGATGCCCATATCAAAAAGTGCAATGTAATTCCCTCATTTTTCTAACTTGTTTCCTGTAAGTACTCTTTTTACATCTGAAGATTTTCATCAATGAATATAATAAGTTTCAATCAATTCTGCTCTCTCCTCTTTTCTCTCTATCTTCCTCCACCAATGTTCCCTGCCACTTCTATGTGCTCTTTTTTAAAACTCATTGAGTCTATTTGGTATGTATGTATGTGGGCATAGCACCATCCACTGAAGCCTACGCACCCTCTCAGGGGATGCCTCTCCTGAGGAGCTGCCAATTGTCAAGAGTTCCCTGAGATCCCATGAGCCCTACCTTAACCTCTGCCCAAATATAGCTGGCTGAGATTTTTGCTCTTTCGCATTTGAATCTCAGATTACTGGAATTTCATTGAGTGACTCTGGTCCTTCTTGTCAGAGGTATTTATAAAGCTTCCATTTACTACCTCACATTCATAGAAGACATATGTGATTCATTGCATATAGCCATTTCAATTTGTGCACTATTTATATAACTCAATTAATCTATGTCGTTTCATACTTTTTAGAAACATATACATATTTGATTGTTGTTAACCTCAACTCTAAGGATCTCATTCAAGACATTTTCTCTTTAGTAATCTATGTTTGCTACTCTATAAAGCAGTTCCATTTTTGAAATATTGAATTACAACCTACTGAATCTTTTACTGTTTTATCTACCAAATTAACCCTATCACTTTTACCTCTCTGAGATTTCTATACCATATTACTTCTTGTTTTCTAATCTTATGTTCCCAGCTGGAGTAATAGTCATACTATATTTAGATACAATACTTCTGCATTTCAAAATATTCATGAACCTTGAATATTAAAGTATTTCCACTATATCACCAATGCTGCTGTGTGCTCATTAGTTTTATGTAAACCTGACACAAGCTGATGTCATTTGGGAAGAAGTCCTCTTAACTGAGAAATTAATGGTGCATTATTTTAATTAGTGATTGATGTGGGAGGGTCTAGCCCATTGTGGGTTGTGCCACCTCTGGGCTGGTGGTTCTGAGTCCTATAACAAAGCAGATTGAGCAAGCAAACAGATAAGCAGCATTTTTCCATGCTCTCTGATACAGCTCTTAACTCCAGGTGCCTACCCTATTAGCATTCCTACCTTAAACAATGTGCTTTGACAGCTGTGGTGTATCAGCATAAGGTAAATAAACCCTTACTACTCCAAGTTGCTTTTTGGCTATGGTGTTTTATCACTACAGTGGAAATATTAAGACAAATAATGTAATTACAAGGTCTAAATCCTTAAATGATACTATATAGCAAAACGGAGAAGAATTACCCAGTAATAAATGCTTGTGGTATTGCACAGTGTGGTTGCTATTCTTGGATGTCAGAATTAACTAAAATTCAAAAATAGGACAGCTGTGAGGGGATTTTGTCTGTCTGTTTGTTTGCTTGCTTACTTACTTGCTTGCTTAATTTAAAGAGGAAAGGTCTATTTCTAATCTGGATCCCTGAACTAGGAAGACACACCTTTAATACAAATCTTTTAAACTGGAAAAAATGTGCCTTTAACCCAGATCATGAGGCAGGAAGACACACCTCTAAGGTGGTACTTACCATCTATTGGAAGTCTACATAAGGCATGGAAGGAGAGAGCCTATGCTTCATTGCCTGCTTGTTCTTGCCTTGCTAGCAAGCCCATTCCTTCTCTGGCATTAGAGCCTGCTTCTTCAGGACTCCATCTTCTACTGAAGATCAGCTCAGGCATCTGCTCTCTTAGAATGAGGAACTTCTGTGTTCCTGGACTTTCTGTTCAAAGCCAGTTATTGTTGGGTTAGCTGGACCATGGCCTAGAAGTCATTCTAATGAATGTTCTTTCTATATATAGATAGAAAGATTTAGTCTATAAGTTCTTTTACTCTAGAAAACCCAGACTAATACACAAACAAACAGTATTCAACCTCTATCTAATTATGGTCGTATGTAGGCTTCCAGCAGAAGGTGTAGCCCAGATTAAAGGTGTGTAACACCATGTCTGGATCTGCAACTTGCTTTGTCCCAGGCTGGCCTTGAACTCAGAGATTTGCTTGCTTCATTCCCCTTGGATTCAAGGCACGTACTAACTTGCCTGGTTCTAAACTTTTCATGGCCACAAAGCTTCATGATTTCTATGTCAAGGTCTAGGTCAGAAGCCTATGTCTTCCAGCCTCAAGATTTGGATCACTAGTGTGCCCCTATTACAGAAGTTTAGTTCTTTCCACACGTAGTCAAGATGACAACTAGGAATAGATATCACAGCAACCTTTTCCCTGATATTGAAGAAAGGCAGGTGGCAGGATCTGAAACAATATCCTCATAAGTCTCCAAATATAGTTTGACACTATTAACACGTGTTTCAAATTATCTCGTCTTAGGTGTTCTTTTCACTGTATAAGAATAATTAATAGTTACTTAATCATCGCACTTGACCACATTTAAATGCTTCTGGAGGATTTACTGATCTTCAACTAATTTCTTTTATATCAGGTAAGTATATTTGACAAACTTGCATTAAAGGGAAAATAGGTAGACTTCCATTTCTGCCAAACATTTTTGACTAGGCAATTATTGGAGAGCACTCTTTCAAGAAAATCCTTTTGTAGAGAATTTTTCATCCTCATGTCTAGGTTAATGCTGCCAATCTATCATGTACTATTGTTGGCTTCAAACTCTTAAACTTTTGTCTATCTGTCTGCAGTTAGCCTTTTACACATGCAAAGGCCAGGGGCTGAGCTTTGAACTTTATTTTTCTTATATCTTGTGCCAATGACTTATTTTTGCTTGATTTTTTTTCAACGTGTCCTTACTATATAGCCCAGGCAGGCATTGAACTCATAATGCTTTTCTAATTAGGTATCCCTTGTGCTGGTATCACAGATGTTCATGGTTGTGCTCATCTTCTTGCCTTCTAGTTTCAATTCCATCATCAGGAACCTAAAAGATTGACTTCTAGGAGTTACATTCATTATGAAGGATGAAGCAGATACTGTAATCTGTGCTTGTATATTGCCATCACTTCAAACAATTTCCTAAAATCATGTGATCATGTCCATCCTTTCTTCAACCTGGAAAAGAGTTATCAATGGTATAACTGTGAGATATCACTATTGAACACCTTGATTATTAAGATAAAAAAATTTTAGCCATCCATGCTTGAATATTATCATTTGACATTGATGCTTTTCTTGAAAATCCTTGGTGCTCAATAAAAGTATGCTAAATGTTTTTTACTGTTTTGTGGCCATGTCTTCTGTCTTCCCTTGATCTCCATTTGTGCAGCCTTCTTTTGAGCTCACGTTTAAAGGGCTTCTTTTAAGATAATCGTGTAATTCTTTGTACACCTCTGCCACATGCATCTTAAAAACCAACAAACTATCTGATAACTACATTTATCTTAAATATGTAACTTCCTCCTATTCTGTTGTCTAGTTATCTCTCAGTTGTCCTGCATGCATCTCAAAGTAGAACTAAGTATAAATAAGTAACTTTACAATGTTGTGGTGGTTTGAATAAAAATGGCCCCCATAGGCTGATAGGGAATGGCACTATTGACAGGTCTTGGAGTAGGAGTGGCCTTGTTGGAAGGAGTTTGTAAGTGTAGAGTTTCAGAAGTCCCATACAGGTCCAGAGTTCCTCCTTCTCCCTGCTGTCTGCTGATCTCGATATAGAATTCTTTTTTTTTCTTTTTTCCCCCATCTTTATTAACTTGAGTATTTCTTATTTACATTTCTATTTCCAGGTTTCCAGGCCAACATCCCCCTAACACCTTCCCCTCCCCTTCTGTAAGGCTGTTCCCCTCCCCATCCTCCCTCCATTACCACCCTCCCCCCCCCAACAATCACGCTCACTGGGGGTTCAGTCTTAGCAGGACCAAGGGCTTCCCCTTCGACTGGTGCTCTTACTAGGCCGTTCATTGCTATCTATGAGGTTGGAGCCCAGGGTCAGTCCATGCTCTGGTTGGTTGGCATTGTTTTTCATATGGGGTCTCAAGTCCCTTCAAGCTCTTTCAGTCCTTTCTCTGATTCCTTCAACGGGGGTCCTATTCTCAGTTCAGTGGTTTGCTGCTGGCATTCGCCTATATATTTGCTGTTTTCTGTCTGTGTCTCTCAGGAGAGATCTACATGCAGTTCTTGTCGGCCTGCACTTCTTTGCTTCATCCATCTTATCTAATTAGGTGGCTGTATATGTATGGGCCACATGTGGGGCAGGCTCTGAATGGGTGTTCCTTCTGCCTCTGTTCTAAACTTTGCCTCCATATTCCCTCCCAAGGGTATTCTTATTCCCCTTTTAAAGAAGGAGTGAAGTGTTCGATATAGAACTCTTAGCAACTTCTCCAATACCATTTCTTTCTATATACCACCATGTTTTCTACATAATAATAATGGTCTAAATTTCTGAACTGTAAACCAGCACTAATAAATGTTTTCCTTTATAAGAGTTTCCATGATCATGGTGTCTTTTCACAGCAAGAAAACTCTAACCAAGACAAATACCAACTGGTTCACTCCTGACAAGGGATTTACTTTATATCTAGGAACTATCATCTCATCTGACTTTATGTAGAAATTCATGAGTCTTTTTGCCTCGTTTTTCATCCTTAAATTCAATTAGAATCCCAATCCTGCCATTTTAACTTGTAATGTTATTTTTTCCTGAACTTTGAAAGACCTATTAGGAACAGAGTAGAGGAACAGCCTTCTTATCCATTCCTAATGTTCTCTACATATATTAATCTCCATTTATTTCTTTAATGTGCTATAACAGCAGCCTAGTATCTGATCTTCCTTTCATCCTTCTCAACTTAAAATCAATTTTCTACCCTGTTCTTTTTAAAAATAGTGTTACTTCAGTTTTATATTCTACCCTCCAGTTAGACTGGCACACTCATCGTTTTACTCTGCTATCAAGCTGGGTTTTCTTATAATTTAACTCAATAAAGCTGTATTATTTTTTTCTTGATTTTCTGTGTGTGTGTGTGTGTGTGTGTGTGTATGTATGTTTGTGTGTGTCTGTGTGTGTGTCTGTGTGTGTGTGTGTGTGTGTGTGTGTGTGTAGGACACTGGACACTGAAGCTTACTTAATCCATAGTAAACAATTGCTCTACTGCTGAGCTACTTGAAAGCCTGAAATTGTCTAATTCTCAATAAAAATAACTTTCTGGAAGTTTGGTTGTCCTTGTTTTCTTGAAAAATAATCCCTCAGAATTTTATTGAAAATATATTTTAATCATAATTTAATTTGCTATTTTCCATTATCTTTTGAATTTTGTCTCTCAAGTCACATAAACACACACACACACACACACACACACACAAACACACACTTTATGATCCTAACACTTGGGTGAGAATACATGAAAGAATTAGTTGCTGGCAATTGTCTGTCAGTCATCAGTCTAGCTCCAGAACTGATGAGAAGCCCCATGTCAAAAAAAAAAAAAAAGGAAGGTAAGCAACAGCACAGGATACTCAATAACCTTCTCTGGCATTCAAGTAATGGTGCACTGGTATATTTACTCCCATACCTACACATCTGCATAAACATCACACGCACCTTGCACATATACATATAAAATGTTATGACTGATATTTTAGAGTTTAGGTCTTTCATGAATATTTAGATTTGTGAATTTAGCAAATAAAAAGCAGAGCCATAGTTGTTTTCTTTCTTTTTTATTTTGTTATGTTTTGTTTTTCCTTTTTGTTTTTTGAGACAGGAATTTTTCTGTACCTCAAACTCACAAAGATCCAGCTGCCTCTGACTCCCAAACACAGGAATTACAGGCATGCCTTACCACCACCCACCCAGGGCCCGAGTTCAATTTAAATTTTAGTCAAAACAGGTTATATCATATATATTTATCACATATTCTAAACAGCACATTGTTCACTAAAATTCAAATGTAACTAGACCCTTATTTTACTTACCAGTCCTAATCCACATGAAATTTTATTACTATTGACACAAATGTAATGTCTATGAATATAGCTTTTCCAACATATATGTGTAAAAAAATAACTATTTGCAACAAATTCTAAGTGCCTGCATTAATCTTTGATAATTCCAAAGAAGGACAACTATAAATTAAATGAATACAGAGTTCTCACTTCCCTGAATTTTTTTCAAAATTCTAAAGGTTAGCATTATACAAAGACATGGTAGATGTAACAACTGAACTAGGTCATCCCAAGCTCATGCTTGCATCTCCTGAAATCCAATTCCAAACTTGGATGTCACTTGTCAATCACAGCCACCATTTTCATATAGATGTTCTTATGTACACAGGATCATTTTTTCTACCCCAGTGTTGAAATTACCTTTCAGAACACAAACAGTAGCCACTTGTCCTTCTCTCAAGAATGTAAAGCTCATTATACAATTTTCCTATCAGACCCAGCAGAGCAATGCATGGCTTGATGCAGATTATCTGCTTAGATATACTAATTTTATTTGAGGTCTTGCTACTTCTGTCCTGTGTTTTTCCTAGGAAATTTTCAGGTTTCCATTGCATTTTGCATTTGAAAGCCCATAAACCCAACAGATTTCTCTCTCCCTTTCACCTCTATGCTCAACAAAGATTTTAAAGACAAGGGTCCTCTAACTACAGGCACTCGGACCTGTACATCCTTTATTTCTTCTTCCTGTAGAAATGCTATTTAGTCTCAAGTTGTTAGGATCAACTGTTAATGTTTCACTTCTTTACCAAACTATCTTCTAGATATATAGTTTATGACCCAAGTACATTCAGTTCCTTAAAACACAACCTTTGCACCTAATTTTTCTATGCCAATGGATGTCTGTTCCTTCCAAGAGAAATAGTCTAAATTCGTAGGTAAAAAGCATAGAAAAGCTAACAGAAGTTAAGAGAGGAAAAGAATAAGAGTCACATATCTATATAAATATTTTGTGTAGCTATATAAGTAATTGCATCTATAAAATACAAGGCCATTTTTACACAAACATATGTATATAGGATATATGTATACATGTATCATATATGTGTGTGCATAAATCTTTAAGTGTATACATACTGAGAGGCATATGTAAATATACTTAGAGTTTTTTTAATTTCTGAGTATGTGCCATTCCCCAGCAAGCAATTGAGAAATTATTTTCCACTTATAGGACAACATTTGGTTGGCTTCATTCTGATGCTTCCTAGGATTTGGTATGCTCTGCTCTTGGTATCTGAATCACAATACAACACAGCATAGCATGTCTAGTTTATTACTGTGTTCACTGAAGTGGCTCATTTCACTCCAGAGTCACTGTGGCAAGACCATGAGCACTTAGCACTTAAGAAAGCACAGTTTATTTAACTGGAATGTATAGAAATCAGTCGAATAATCTGGTTCTGTAAGATGATAATACAGAAAAATATAAATATAAATAGCACAGTATGAGACGTTAATGGCTGTTTCATCTCCTATTATACACTGATATTCTAAATAAGTAAAACTGGACAATAATGTCTATTTCTGTACTGAATCTAGCTAACAAGCATATGTTATTATCACTCCCATATTCTTCTGTTCCTAAAGTGCAATTGAGAGAAAATTGAGCTGGGTTCATTTGGAAACTAGCCTCACAGAACTATTTATGTTAAAACACTGCAAATGCCCAACTGCACTGTAGAACTACATTCTTGTAATTTATTGCTATTTTCTCCATATTTCTCTTCATAATCCATATTTTTGCAATTTCAATAATACGATGTCTTCATTCAGCATGCTCCCAGGTTGGAGAGGACAGATCCCAGCAGTCTACCTGCAGTGTACTGGAATGTTGGATTTAGGTTTTAAATTAAACAACTCTTTGGCTTAACCTAGAATAGATCCTTTAGAATAGGTATAAAGCAACAGCAAAGCTAGAATAGTGAAGAATTGAGAGCCAGAGTGATAGATGGGGAAGAGCAAAGAAGCGCTGGTACCATTTAAGCAGCTAAAAGATTTGATAAGCTATACTGATGGCAAACACAACATTGACTCCATTTTAAATCATGTTTTTTGAGTAGAATAATAAATATATACTTACATTTTCTCTAAATGACGTGTAGCATATAATTTTCAAGTAATATGTATTTGTTCACTGAATAATTTGGTGTACAGATGATAGAGTAGGCTTCAACCAAATGAAGGCTCTCTCTCATCACTATTAATAAGAAGCTAATCCAATTGCTGGCAACCAGCATACATGGTGTGACGCAACATGGAATAACAGAGTACATTGGTAATGACAGCAATTCACACACAAGTACTCCCAACAAGACCTGGTGGCCCATTTCAAATGACACCTAACCTTTCTCTGTTTTTTTTGTTGTTGTTGTTTTGGGTTTTTTTTGTAGAGTATAAGTGGGGTTTTTATCTGCATTCCATAATAGCATAATTAGAATATAAAAATAACTTACTCTTGTAACGAAAGTATCAAGATTATTTCATTGTACAGTTTTTTATTTATTTTTTTTACCTATTCAATTTACATCCTGCTCACTGACCACCTCCCAGTCACTCTCTCCCACAGTCCTTTGCAAATTCCCCAATCCATTCTTCTCTGAGCAGGTGGGGGCTCCTGGCTATTCCCACTCAAGTTGCTGCCAGGCTAAGTATTTCCTCTCCCATTGAGGCCAGACAAAGCAGCCCAACTAGAAGAACATATCCCACATATAGGCAACACCTTTTGGGATAACCTAAATTCCAATTGTCCAGGACCCACATAAAAATCAAGCTGTACACCTGATACATATATGCAAAAAGGCTTAGGTCCAGCTCATGTAGGTTCTTTGGTTGGTGAGTCAGTCTCTGAGAACCCAAGGATCAAGGTTAGTTGATTCTGTTGATCTTCCTGTAGTGTTCCTATCCACTTAGGGTCCTCAATTCTTCCTCCTCTTCTTCTGTAAGGGTCCACAAACTCCATCCACTGTTTGGTTGTGGTTAACTGCATTTGTCTGAGTCAGCTTCTGTGTAGAGCCTCTCAGAGGACAGTTATGCAAGCATAACAAACTATAATTAATAGTATCAGGGATTGGTGTTTGTCTAGGAGATGGTTCTCAAGTTGGGCAGGTTACTGGTTGGCTATTCCTTCAGTCTCTGTTGCAAACCTGTGACTACATTTCTTGTAGACAAGATAAATTTTAGGTCAAAAGTTTGGAGGGGTTTTGAGTGGGTTGGTGTCTTTATGGCTCTACTAGGATTTCTGCCAGGCTACAAGAGGTGGTCTCTTCATGTTCCATATCTCCAATGTTGTTTGTCACAGCTAAGGTCACCCCCATTGATTCTTGGGTGCCTTCCTTATCCCAGGTCTCTGTTGCTTTCTGGAGACCACATCCCACCTCCTCAAGTGGATGTGTTCCTGGATACAGTTTAGAAGTATTTTATTGAGTATTTTTACATCAATGTCTGTAAGAGAGATAGGTCTGAAATACGCTTTCTTCATTTATTCATGTCATTTAGGTATCAGGGTGACCATAGCTTCATAGAATGAGGTTAGTAATGTTCCTTAATGCTTCTATTTTGTGCAATAGTTTTAAGAGCATTGGTATTAGCTCTTCTTTGAAGTTCTGGTAGAATTCTACATTAAGACCATCTGGCCCCGGACTCTTCTTTTGTTGTTGTCGTTGACTTTTAATGACTGCTTCTATTTTTTGTTTTTTAGGGGTTATGGAGTAGTTCAAGTAATTTACCTATTCTTAATTTAACTTTGGCAAGTGGTATCTGTCTAGAAAACTATTCATTTCATTGAGATTTTCCAATTTTGTGGCTAGCAAGTTTTGTAGTAATGATTCTTTTAATTTCCCCAGTGTCATCTGTTATGTCTCTTTTTATTACTGGTTTTGTTTATTTGGGTACAGTGGCTCTGTCTCTTGGTTAGTTTGTCTAAGGATTTGTCTATCTATTTGATTTTCCTCAAAGAACCAGCTCATGGTTTCCTTGGTTCTTTTTTATTTTCTTTGTTTCTAACTGATTGATTTTAGCCCTGATTTTGATTATTTCCTGCCATCTACTCCTCTTTAGTGTGCTTGCTTCTATTTTTTCTAGAACTATCAGGTATACTCTTAAATTGCTGGTATGAGAACTTTCTAATTACTTTATGGAGGCACTTAGTGCAATGAGCATTCATCTTAGCACTACTTTCATGGTGTCCCATAAATTGAAGTATGTTGTGCCTTCATTTTCATTGAATTCTAGAAAGTCTTTTATTTCTTTCTTTATTTCTTCTCTGATCCAGAGATCATTGAATAGAGAGTTGTTCAATTCCCATGAGCATGTAGAATTTCTGGTGATTCTATTATTGTTGAAGTCCAGCTTTAATCCATGGTGGTCTGATACAAGGCATTATTTCAATTTTCTCTTATCTATTGAGAATTGCTTTGTGACCAACTATATGGTCAATTTTCGAGAATGATCCATGAGGTGTTGAGAACAAACTATATCCTTTTGTGTTTTGGTAAAATATTCTAACAGACATCAAGTATCAAATGGAAATAACAAACAGTATTTCATCTTATTCAATTTTACTTTTTAGTATTTTGTTTTCAGCTGACAAATGTATAAGCATATTCCAGTTTAATGCAATAAATATACCAATGAGATTCACATGTTTATGTACATAAATTCATTCATCATTTTTAAATTGTAGATATTTAAAAATAAAAGCTTAAGTGACAGAACTTAGAAAGATATACTAAGGGAGGAAAGAAATGCAGAAGAAATCATTTCATAGAATGGCAAACTGAAATGTATCAAATAATTCGTACTCCTGTAGCAAACCAATAATAGGAATCCCCATCTATGTTGTGGAAACTTATATGTTATAAATAGCTCCATGATATAATAGAAAGAGAAATATAAACAACCAAAAACAACAGAGATATAGAAACAAATGAGGTTCACCTTTCCCAATTAAGTTAGCGTGTGTTACTCAAGGAGAAATGGATCACTGAACAAAAGGGTAGTAATAAACTTCAGAGTCAATATTCATCCTGATGCTTAAATACTTTAACTTTTGTTTCAGGAAATCATGAGTCCAGCCTCCTATTCCCATTGCAATAGTCTTTGACACAGTCTTTCTTGCCTGTTTGAATTTTCCAGCCAAATTTCTTTAGCATCGGTGTTTAGGTTTGGAGATTTTTTTCCCAACATCTTTACTGTAAAATGCGTTAGATAATGGAATCTCCATCTAGAAATATGTCTTTAACCTTGCTTTTCAGGAGAACTCATCCTTTATTTTCTGAGGTCATTCTGAAAGACTTCTTTTTTTATAGTTTTAGTTTTTAACCATACTGGCCAACTGGCTTTTCAGAATCCAATCAGATGTTTTTCTTTGGATGCAGTTCAGCATTCCAGTTAGTTTGAATTGTCAGAATGAGTCTCATGACGAGGTTAAACAGGGACAATTCTTGCAAATGCATGCTTCTTAGTCTTTTACATTACTATAGAGGTGTAAAGACACTCCCAATTAGAAGGAGATTCTGTAAGTCCTAATACAGAAAGACCTGCAAATATGTGAATTGTTTAGTATTGTGCATTTAAAATGCATTTTAAAAAACACCCACCAAATCCATCAGTCTACCAAAATGGACACAAACAAAAAAATCTACTGACAAGAAAAAGCAAAATTAAATTGTTGTCTGCTGACACGTGAAATAAATTAACTTCTTTCTCCCCCAAGTCTATAACATGGTGTTATCCTCATTTAAAATCATCTACAAAATATTATATCCCCTCTGTACAGCATATGCAGACATGTTCCAGATATTTGCAGGACATAAACTTGGGAATAAAATGATATTTAGAAAATCTATGATAGCATTTAATTTTCTGACAAATCACAGTGTCTGTAACATGATTCATGTCCCAAAATTATGTGTAATAACATTCTGTTGCAAAGCCATTATAAGTAGCTTATATCTTGGTAGTTTCAAATCATACAGAGATAAGTATAAGTGATTTACATGACACACATACTTTCAACTCTAAAGTGGCAAATTAGGTGGTCTTTTATCATAATCATAACTCAACACCTCTTTGTTTAAAGGCATTATCGTTAATAAATGCAAAACACCCAAGGAGCCTAAAGCTGCTCTCTGCCTGTAGAGAATGTCCTACTGCTGTTTCCTTGAATATGTCTGGGCCTTTATTTATCTGTGAATTCAGAGAAACAGGCAAAGCAGTTGCTGTCAAGAACAAACCCATTGGGTTTTTCACAGGAAATACAAGCTGGCAGCTTCAATAAAAACAGAAGCTTCCAATTAACTCAGTCTTACATGGAAAAGGTAAGTTTTGGTTCAACTCAGAGTGGGAGGAATGAAAAACTAGCATGACTAGCATAGAAACCTGAACAACTACACAACAGTTTTTAACTGCAGATGCTTTTTCAAAGTGTCATGGAAGCTTTCAAATAGTCATAATAACACAGCCCTAACCTACAGGGACTTTACCATAATTGGTTTGGGGTAGATTTGATGTCTAAGATTTTTCAAAATTACCCATAAGATTCTAATGTGGGGGTAAGCTTAGAAACCACTGAAAATTGAGCACAAAAAAATTGAGCCAGGATCTAGCATTCACCAAGATGTCTATTAGTTTGTAAAACATGATTCCATAAGATTTGTCAACCAGGCACTTCGTTTCTTAAGTGCAGTGATCCACCTGCTAGCTGAACTGCTTCGCTCTCAAGATTCAGTTTTCAAAGACCCGTTCCATTACCCCTATTCCCCAATCCCACCTAACCTCTTGCTGCTATACTTCCTGCCGCAACTTGGTTAGACTTCTGCTACCAAGGAACAAAACCTGCCAAACAGAAGAAGAGGTGTAGGCTACTACAATTTGAAGAACAGGGACAGACCAAACAAACTAGAAAAACAAATGGGCAAACTCAAGCAAAGATACTCTGCTGGGTTAGAGACCATCACAACCAGCAGAACTGCAGGTAAGTGACCCACCTGCAGAGCACTGTCACTCACTCAGTACCCCTAATCCTTGTTTCCCCTCTCATCTCTGTATCCTACCCCCCAACTCAGGCAGAGACCTCCTGCTGCACTGAAGACCAAGTGAGCCACCAGCCAGCCTCCAACTCAAACAGACTCCCTATTAGATCAGAGGTCATGCTGGCTGCTAGAAATCCAGGTCACAAAAATAGGAAGATTAGAGAGGAAACAGAAATCCTTAATATGTTTGTCCCAAATGCAAGAGCAACCTTATTTGTAAAAGAAATATTACTAAAGTTTAAATCATAGATTGAATCTTATACAATAATAGTATAAGAGACTTTAGCACTACACTCTCACCAAAGAACAGGTCACCCAGACAAAAACTAAACAGAGAAATAATGGAATATGGAATAATGAATATAACACATCTAAAGAACATTTCACCCAAACATAAAAGAATACACCTTCTTCTCAGAACATCATGGAACATTCTCCAAAATTGACTACTTATATGGACACACAACAAGTCTCAAAACAGATATGAGAAAATTGAAATATCCTTCTGTATCATGTCAGACCACTCTGAATTAAAGCTGGATTCAGCAACAATAGAAGCAACAGAAAACCGGAAAATTCATAGAAACTAAGCAACTCTCTTCTAACGACCATTGAGTCAAGACATACATAAAGAAAGAAATTAAAGTCTTCGTAGAATTCAATGAAAATGAAAGCACAAAATAGTCAAACTTATGGGGCACAATTAAAGCAGTGCTAATAGGAAAGTTCATAGCACTAAATGCCTTCATAAAGAAACCAGAGAAGCAAAGGCAAAGTTGGAAAATGGTGAAGCTTATGTGATGACATTTATGCTCCTTCCTGCAAATATAACAGAATATCTTAACAATGTCAGTGGTGAGCTCCCTCTCAGCATAGATCTCAAGCTAGGCCAGTCATTGGTTAGCTCTTCCCTCACATTCTGCCCCATCTTTTACCAATGCCTTAGGATCCCTTTCCCATAACTGGACAGCCTTGTCTAGTCTCAATAGGAGAAGATGCAATAATATATGCCAACTTGATACTGTAACTTGATATGCCAAGGCTGGGTGATATCCCAGGAAGGACTCCCCTTTTCTGAGGAGAAGTGGAAGAAGGGTTGCAGAGGAATTTTAATTATAAAACATGGCTACTCTGGCTATGATACAGACATGCTTTAATCCCAAGAGACAGAGGCAAGCAGATCTCTGAGCTCAATGCCAGCATGGTACAGAACAAGTTCCAAGTACAGGAAAGCTTAGGTCCAGGCATGACTTAATCCCAGCTCTCAGGAGTTAGTGGAGAGGAAGTACAGAGGAGTTGAGTGCAGAAATTTGGTGGTGGCAGTTCAGCTCGGAAAGTTCAGAGACAGTTTTCACAAAGACAGTTTTCACACAGACAGGTAGCAGTGAGCACAAGCTAGACACAAGTGTAAGTGAAAACAGAAGGAATCAGAGAATGACAAGAAGCCGAGTTAGATTGATGCCAAGCAGAGCAATTCAGTGACAAGATGAGAGAAGTCAAATCGCATCACTCAGTTTGGAGAGGCATTTGACCCAGAACATCTGAGTTGAACCAACCAGCAGGAGTTTAGAAAGAACTAAAAGGGTGAGCATTTCAGCAGTAAGCTTCCTAGAGAGAAGTTACTTTTACAAAAGGTGAATGGTGGGAGGAGGGAAGGGGAAACAGAGGGACTGGGATGTGAGGAGGGAGGAAAAGCTATGGTAAGGACATGAAGTAAATGAATAACTTAGTAAAGGAAAGAGGGAAGAAAATTGGAGATATATCGAACTAGCAACTTAACAGCACACCTAAAAGTCCTAGAACAAAAAGAAGTAAACATACCCAAGAGAAGTAGACTGCAGGAAAAAAATCAAATACAGGGCTATAACTAATAAAATAGAAACAAAACGATACAGAGAATTAAGGAAACAAGAGCTGGTTCTTTGAGAATATCAACAAGATAAACCTTTGACCAAACTAACTGAAAGGCAGAGAAAGAATATCCAAATTAACAAAATAAGAAAAGGGGACAAAACTATTAGGGACCAGGAGTAACCCCAGAAACCACATGAACACTGATCTCAATTAGATTGGGGTGGTTTATTGAATGCACAACCCAAGACTGATTGACCAGGGCAACAGTCCAAAGATGTGTGCTGGACTTTTCTCAGGGCAAGCTTATAAAGGCTAAAACTGTAAAAAAAAAAAAAACAGTGAGCTCATACACACATGCTAGATGTGCATTCCAGTGGTTGGGCCTGACTCAAGTCATTTTAGACATAACAGTTCATATTGACTTTTAATTTGATTGGTCCTACATGAAGTTTATAGTTGTAGAATTTCTTGGGATTAGCAAACTTCATAACATACAGAATATAATAGGGTATGTGGTCAGTATGACCCTGCTCTGAGTCAAGTTTTTTTTCCGTGTCAATGACTGGTAGGCATATTACAGCAACAATATTAAATAGCTGGTAGGCATGGAACAAAACGGCTACAGCTATGCTGGGGGTAGGGGATCAGACTTCGACAATAACAACAGACACCCATCAAATCCAAAGAATCCTTGGGTTATACTTCAAAAATCTGTACTCTACAACATGGGAAAACCTGAAAGGAATGAACAATTTTCTTTATAGATACGACTTACGAAAGTTAAATCAAGATCAGATGAAAAATTTAAACAGACCTATAACCACTAAGGAAACAGGAGCAGTCACTAAATGGCTCTCAACCAAGAAAAATTGCCTAGGTCCAGGTTTTAGCTCAAAATTCTGCAAGGTTTTCAAAGAAGAGCTAATGGCAATATTGCTCAAAATATTCCACAAAATAGAAACAGAAGGAATGCGGCCAAATTCATTTCATGAAGCCACAATTACCCTGATATTCAAGTCACACAAAAACTCAACAAAGAAGAGAACTTTAGCCCAATTTCCCTTATGAACATTGATGCAGAAAATACTCAATAAAAAAAAATCACAAACCAAATCCAAGAACAAATCAAAAAGTTCATCCACCATGATCAAGTAAGTTTCTTCCCAGAGAGGCAGAGTCTGTGTAGCATATGAAAATGAAAATCTGTAAATGTAAACAAACATATAAGTAAACTAAAAGAAAAAGCAAAACAGCAACAAAAAGCATGATCATCTCATTAGATGATGAAAACTTTTGACAAATTTATCACCTCTTCAAGATAAATGTCTTGGAGAGATCAGGGATACAAAGGACATATGTAAATGTAATTAAAGGCAATTTGCAGTAAGCCTATAGTCAACATCAAATAAATGTAGAGGAAAGTCAAAGCAATTCAACTAAAATCAAGAGTAAGACAAGGCTGTCCACTCTTTCAATATCTATTTCCAAATCCATCAATACTACTTGATGCCAGGGACTTTCCTGTGGCAAATATTGTGGCAAAAGTTGCAGTTGTGGGGGTTAAAGTAGCTTACTTTTGGTAAATTTTCTCTTCCCCTAATTCTTTGCAACTCTATGGTGAAAGACGACAGACCTCTGCTGTCTAACTACTACAGTTCAGCAGAAGGGGATTAAGAAAGGCAGGATTAATGCAAGGACTCTTTTCTCTTAGCTCAGAGTACCGTCCAGTCCATGGCCACTCCAGAGGCCTGAAGTTGGTTAACTCATTATGAGTTAACTCATTATGAGAAATGAAGAGGAAGGAAGAGGGAAAGAAAGAAAAGTCACACAGGCAGAATAAAACATAGACTCTGGATTTAGCAAAACTGGATATACCAAAACCATTGATTTCAAGTTTTTATATCTTTAAGAAAAAAAAAAATCTCAATGTAAAAGGAGTCACCTCATGGGTAAAATATTACATAAAAGAGGAGTTACAGAAGAATGTGGGTAGTAAATCCAAAACAGTATTTTATTGTATAAGCTCTTTATAAGTTTAAAGCAACAGTTTCACACAGTGCACACCTGTGGCTTCATCCTTAGACCTGACCTAGATGAATATTTTTCCTTGATCACAAATTTATTCCAAGACTATTTCTCTTCTTAGTATAATTTTGAAAGCTCATTGTATTTTATTATGCAGTCTTTTCTTAATATTCTATGAAGGTACACAATCTATTCTTTTTTTTTCTTTTCTTTTCTTGGATATTTCCTTTATTTAAATTTCAAATGTTATTTCCTTTCACAATTTCCCCTATGGCAATCCCCCATCCCACCCCCCCCAACCCCTGCCAACATGAGGGTTCTCCTTCACCAACATACCAATAAACTCCCTCCTGCCTCCCTGTCCTCTCATTGTCCTACTATGGGGTATCAAGCTTTCAAGAGCTTCTCCTCCCATTGATGCCAATAAGGCCCATCCTCTGCTACATAAGCTGTTGGAGCCATGGGTCACTCCATGGCTTTGGTATACTTTGGTTGGTGATTTAGTCCCTGGGAGCTCTGGGGTTGGGGGAGGTCTGGTTGGTTGATATTGTAGTTCTTCATATGGGGTTGCAAGCCCCCTCGGCTACATCAGTCCTTTCTCTAACTCTTCCATTGGGGACCCCTTCCTCAGTCCAATAATTGGCTGTGAGCATCCCTCTGTATTTGTTAAGCTTTTTCAGAACCTCTCAGGAGACAGCTATATCAGGCTTTTGTCAGCATACATCTCTTGGCATCCTAAATAGTGATTGGGTTTAGTGAGAATGTGGGATGGCTCACCATGTGTAGCAGTCTCTGGATGGCCTTTCCTTCAGTCTCTGCTCCACACTTTGTGTCCATATTTCCTCCTGTGAGTACTTTGTTATCCCCTTTAAGAAGGACTGAAGTATCCACATTTGTCTTTATTCTCCTTAAGCTTCATGTGGTCTGTAAATTGTATCATGGGTATTCCAGTTTTTGGACTAATATCTACTTATCAGTGAGTACATATCATGTGTGTTCTTTTGTGGTTGGGTTTCCTCACTCAGGGTGATATTTCCTAGTCCAATCCATTTTAAGAATACCATGAAGTCATAGTTTTTAATAGCTGAGTAGTACTCCATTATATAAATGTACTACATTTACTTTATCCATTCTTCTACTGAAGAACATCAGGGTTCTTTCCAGCTTCTGGCTATTATAAATAAGGCTACTATGAACATAGTGGAACATGTATCCTTGTATATGCTGAAGCATTTTTTGGGTATATGCCCAGGAGTGATATAGCTGGGCCCTCAGGTAGTATTATGTCCAATTTTCTGAGAAACTGCCAGACTGATTTCCAGAGTGGTTGTACCAGCTTGCAATCAAACTAATCATAGAGGAGTGTTTCTATTTCTCCATATGCTTGCCAGCATCTGCTGTCATCTGAGTTTTTGATAGTAGCCATTCTGACTGGTGTGAGGTGAAATCTCAGGGTTACTTTGATTTGCATTTCCCTGATGACTTAGGATGTTGAACATTTCTTTAGTATTTTCTCAGCCATTCCATATTCCTCAGCTTAGAATACTTTGTTTAACACTGAACCCCACTTGCTAAAAGTGTTATGTGGTTCTCTGGAGACTAACTTCTTGATATATATAATATCAGATATTAGTCCCTTATCGAAAGTACAATTGGTAAAGATCTTTTCCCAACCTGTTGGTTGCTGTTTTGTCCTAATGACAGTGTCTTTTGCCTTACAGAAACTTTGAAGTTTTGAGGTCCCTTTTGTTTATTATTGATCTTAGAGCATAAGCCATTGGTGTTCTCTTCAGGAAATTTTCCTGTATGCCCATGTGTTCCAAGCTCTTCCTCACATTCTCTTCTATTAGTTTCAATGTATCTGATTTTATATGGAGGCCCTTGATCCACTTGGACTTGGGCTTTGTACAAGGAGATAAGAATAAATCAATTTGCATTCTTCTACATGCTGATTTCCAGTTGAACCAGAACTATTTGCTGAAAATGCTATCTTCCTTCCATTGGATGGTTTTAGCTCCTTTGTCAAAGATCAAGTGACAATAGGTGTGTGGGTCTTCATTTCTGGGTCTTCAATTCTGTTGCACTGATCTAACTGCCTGTCTCTGTACCAGTCCATGCATTTTTTGTCACTATTGCTCTGTAATACAGGTTGAGGTCAGGGATGGTGATTCCTTGTGAAGTTCTTTTATTGTTGAGAATAGCTTTCAATAACCTGGGGTTTTTACAGACCTTGAAAGAACAATGCTCAACCTCACATTATAAAAATACAACAACAAAAAACAAAATGAAACATGGAATAGCTAAAACAATTCTATACATTAAAAGTTCTCTAGGGGTAGTCCAGACTTTGCCTGGATCTGAATTGACCCAGACAAACAGCTCCCTGCACCCAAATCCTGTGGGAGGGAGAGCTAGACCTTCAGAGAGGAGACTACTCTCTGCCCTCATTTCTGATTGTAGAGGAAAACACCTAGCACCATGAAGGTCCCTGCACAGAGGGACCCAGAAGTAGGGGCAAGCCCTTCTGGTTGCTGCCCTCACAGAGAGCTGAAACCCAGAACCAAAGAGTGACTTCAGGCCTGAGACCAGAGGTAAGACCAATGTTCCACATGACCTGCCTGGTGGACTCAGGATACACATCCACAGGAACAGCTGAAAGTCAGTGGACAGGATGACTACAGACTGAAAGCAGAACACTCTGATCCCATAACTGGCTGAAAGAAAACAGGAAAACAGGTCTACAGCAATCCTGACACACAGGCCTATAGGAGGGTCAAGCCACTGTCAGAAATATCAAAAAAAGGTAACACCAGAGACAACCTGATGGTGAGAGGCAAGCATAGGAACCCAAGAAACAGACATCAACTACATGGCATCATCAGAGCCCAGTTCACCCACCAAAGCAAACACTGAATATCCAAAAATATAAGAAAAGAGAGATCTAGATTTAAAATCACATTTCATCATGATGATGGAGGACTTTAACAAAAACATAAAAAAAAAAAAAACTCCCTTAGAGAAACGCAGGAAAACATAAATAAACAAGAGAAGCCCATAGAGAGGAAACAGAAAAATCCCTGAAAGAATTATAGGAAAAGACAATCAAACAAGTGAAGGAATAGAAAATGGAAATAGAAGCAGTAAAGAAAGCACAAAGGGAGACAACCCTGGATATAGAAAACCAAAGGAAGATAAGGAGCCGTAGATACAAGCATCACCAACAGAATGCAAGAGATAGAAGAGAGAATCTCAGGAGCAGAAGATTCCAAAGAAAGCATTGACACAACTGTCAAGGTTAATGTTAAATGGAAAAAGCTACCGGCCCAAAACATACAGGAAATCCAGGACAAACTGAGAAGATCAAACCTAAGGATAATATGTATAGAAGAGAGTGAAGACTCCCAACTCAAAGGACCAAAAACATAGAATAAAACTTCCCTAACCTAAAGAAAGAGATGCCCATAAACATACAAGAAGCCAGCAGAACTCCAAATAGATTAGAACAGAAAAGAAACTCCTCCCATTACATAATAGTCAAAACACCAAATGCACAAAATAGAGAAAGAATATTAAAAGCAGTAAGGGGGAAAGGTCAAGTAACATGTAAAGGCACACCTATCAGAATTACACCAGACTTCTTACTAGAGACAATGAAAGCCAGAAGATCCGGAACAGATGCCATACAGACCCTAAGAGAACACAAATGCCAGCCCAGGTTACTGTATCCAGCAAAACTCACAATTAACATAGATGGCGAAACCAAGATATTCCATGACAAAACCAAATTTAAAAAATATCTTTCTACAAATGCAGCCCTACAAATGATAATAAATGTAAAACACAACACAAGGAAGCAAGCTACACCCGAGAAAAACACAGGAAACTAATAATTTTGCAACAAAACAAAGAGAAAACAAGCACACAAACATAACCTCACATCCAAATACAAAGATAACAGGAAGCAACAATCACTGTTCCTTAATATCTCTCAACATCAATGGACTCAATTCCCCAATAAAAAGACACAGATTAACAAACTGGATAAGCAATGAGAACCCAACATTTTGCTGCCTACAGGAAACACACCTCAGAGAAAAAGACAAACTCTACCTCAGAGTGAAAGGCTGGAAAACAACTTTCCAAGCAAATGGTCAGAAGAAGCAACCTGGAGTAGCCATTCTAATATTGAATAAAATTGATTTTCAACCAAAAGACATAAAAAACGATAAGGAAGGACACTTCATATTCATCAAAGAAAAAAATCCACGAAAATGAACTCTCAATCCTAAATATCTATGCTCCAAATATAAGGGCACCTACATACATAAAAGAAACCTTACTAAAGCTAAAAGCACACGTTGCACCCTCACACAATAATAGTAGGAGATTTCAACACCCCACTCTCATCAATGGACAGATCATGGAAACAGAAATTAAACAGAGACATAGACAGAAAAACAAGTTATGACCCAAATGGACTTCACAGATATTTATAGAACATTCTACCCTAAAGAAAAAGGATATACCTTCTTCTCAACACGTCATGGTACTTCCTCCAAAATTGAACATATAATTGGGCACAAAACAGGCTTCAACAGATACAGAAAGATAGAAATCATCCCATGTGTCCTAACAGACCATCACAGGCTAAAGCTGGTCTTCAATAACAATAAAGAAAGAACACCCACATATACATGGAAGTTGAGCAATGCTCTACTCAATGATAACCTGGCCAAGGAAGAAAAAAAGAAAGAAATTAAAGACTTCTTAGAATTTAATGCAAAGGAAGGTACAAGATACCCAAACTTTTGGGACCCAATGAAATCTGTGCTAAGAGGAAAACTCATAGCTCTGAGTGCCTGCAGAAAGAAACAGGAGAGAGCATAAATAAGCAGCTTCACAGCACACCTAAATGCTCTAGAACAAAAAGAAGAAAATACACCCAGGAGGGGAGTAGAAGGCAGGAAATAATCAAACTCAGAGCTGAAATCAACCAAGTAGAGACAAAAAGGATTATATAAAGAATCAACAGAACCAAAGGCTGATTTTTTTCAGAAAATCAACAAGATAGATATACCCATAGCCAGACTAAACAAAGGAAACAGAAAGTGTGTACAGATTAACAAAATCAAAATAAAATTCAAAAAATTATCAGACCCTACTACAAAGGCCTATATTCAACAAAACTTGAAAATCTACAGGAAATGGACGATTTCCTAGACAGATTCCAGGTACCAAAGTTAAATCAGGAACAGATAAACCATTTAAACAATCCCATATCTCCTAAAGAAAGAGAAACAGTCATTAAAAGCCTCCCAACCAAAAAGAGCCCAGGTCCAGATGGGTTCAGACCTTCATAGAAGACCTCATACCAATACTATCCAAACTATTCCACAAAATTGAAACAGATGAAGTGCTATCGAATTCTTTCTATGAAGCAACAATTACTCTTATACTTAAACCACACAAAGACCCAAAAAAGAAAGAGAACTTCAGACCAATTTCCCTTAGGAATGTTGATGCAAAAATACTCAATAAAATTCTTGCAAACCGAATCCAAGAGCACATAAAAACAATCATCCATTATGATCAAGTAGGCTTCATTCCAGGGATGCAGGGATGGTTTAATATATGGAAAACCATCAATGTAATCCACTATATAAACAAACTGAAAGATAAGAACAACATGATCATTTAATTAGATGCTGAGAAAGCATTTGACAAAATTCAACAATGCTTCATGATAAAAGTCCTGGAAAGAACAGGAATTCAAGGCCCATACCTAAACATAGTAAAAGCAATATACAGCAAAGGAGTAGCTAACATTAACCTAAATGGATAGAAACTTGAAGCAATCCCACTAAAATCAGGGACTAGACAAGGCTTCCCACTCTCTCCCTACTCATTCAATATAGTTCTCAAAGTCATAGCCAGAGCAATCAGACAACCAAAGCAGTTCAAAGGGATACAGATTGGAAAAGAAGAAGTCAAAATATCACTATTTGCAGATGACATGATAGTATATTTAAGTGATCCCAAAAGTTCCACCAGAGAACTACTAAACCTGATAAACACTTTCAGCAAAGTGGCTGGGTTTAAAATTAACTCAAATAAATGGGTAGCCTTCCTCTACACAAAAGAGATACTAGCTGAGAAAGAAATTAGGGAAACGACACCCTTCATAATAGTCCCAAATAATATAAAATATCTCGGTGTGACTTTAACCAAGCAAGTGAAAGATCTGTATGAAAAGAACTTCAAGCCTCTGAAGAAAGACATTGGAGAAGATCTCAGAAGATGGAAAGATCTCCCATGCTCATGGATTGGCAGGATTAATATAGTAAAAATGGCCATTTTACCAAAAGCGATCTACAGATTCAATGCAATTCCCATCAAAATTCAAATCAAATTCTTCAGAAAGTTAGACAGAACAATTTGCAAATTCATTTGGAATAACAAAAAACCCAGGATAGCTAAAGCTATCCTCAACAATAAAAGGACTTCAGGGGGAATCACTATCCCTGAACTCAAGCAGTATTACAGAGCAATAGTGATAAAAACTGCATGGTATTGGTACAGAGACAGGCAGATAGACCAGTGGAATAGAATTGAAGACCCAGAAAAGAACCCACACACCTATGATCACTTGATTTTTGAGAAAGAAGCCAAAACCATCCAATGGAAAAAAGATAGTATTTTCAGCAAATGGTGCTGATTCAACTGGAGGTCAACATGTAGAAGAATGCAGATCCATCCATCCTTATCACCCTGTACAAAGCTTAAGTCCAAGTGGATCCAGGACCTCCACATCAAACCAGATACACTCAAACTAATAGAAAAAAAAAGTGGGGAAGCATCTTGAACATATGGGCACTGAAGAAAATTTCCTGAACAAAACACCAATGGCTTATGCTCTAAGATCAAGAATCGACGAATGGGATCTCATAAAACTGCAAAGCTTCTGTAAGGCAAAGGACACTGTGGTTAGGACAAAATGGCAACCAATGGATTGGTAAAAGATCTTTACCAATCCTACAACTGATAGAGGGCTTATATCCAAAATATACAAAGAACTCAGGAAGTTAGACCGCAGGGAGACAAATAACCCTATTAAAAAATGGGGTTCAAGAATACCCTTGGCAGGGAATAGGGGGGCAAAGATTAAAACAGAGGCAGAAGGAACACCCATTCAGAGCCTGCCCCACATGTGGCCCATACATATACAGCCACCCAATTAGACAAGATGGATGAAGCAAAGAAGTGCAGGCCGACAGGAGCCGGATGTAGATCGCTCCTGAGAGACACAGCCAGAATACAGCAAACACAGAGGCGTATGCCAGCAGCAAACCACTGAACTGAGAATAGGACCCCCGTTGAAGGAATCAGAGAAAGAACTGGAAGAGCTTGAAGGGGCTCGAGACCCCATATGAACAACAATGCCAAGCAACCAGAGCTTCCAGGGACTAAGCCACTACCTAAAGACTATACATGGACTCACCCTGGACTCTGACCTCATAGGTAGCAATGAATATCCTAGTAAGAGCACCAGTGGAAGGGGAAGCCCTGGGTCCTGCTAAGACTGAACCCCCAGTGAACGTGATTGTTGGGGGGAGGGCAGTAATCGGGGGAGGAAGGGGAGGGGGAACACCCACATAGAAGGGGAGGGGGAGGGGTTAGGGGGATGTTGGCCTGGAAACCGGGAGAGAGAATAACATTTGAAATATAAATAAGAAATACACAATTTAATAAAGATGGGAAAAAATGTTCTCTGGGGTCTCACCATCCCTGTTTTCAAGTTGCACTATAAAGCTGTAGTAATGAAAACTGTTTGATATTGGCATAAAAACAGACATATTCATGAATGGAATCTAACTGAAGACCCAGATGTAAGTTCACACACTGTGGATGTCTAATTTTTTATAAAAATACCAGAACTATACAATGAAAAAAAGAAAACATCTTCAAAAATGGTGCTTGTTTAAGTGGATAATGACATGTAGAACAATTCAAATAAATCCATAATTTATCACTCACACAAAACTGAAGCCCAAGTTAATCAAGGACCTCCATATAAGACCAAATCACTGAACCTAATCGGACAGAAATCACAGAACAGCCTTTAATGCATTGGCATAGGAGACAACTTCCTGAACTGAACACAATAGTGTAGACACTAACATTAACAATTAATAAATGGTACCTCATGAAACTAAAAAGCTTCTCTAAGAAAAAGGATACCATCAAGAGAAAAAGATCAGCAGGCCATAAAACAGAAAAAAGATCTTCACCAACTCCAAATCTGGTATAGGGCTAATTTATATATATATATATATATATATATATATATATATATATATATATATATATATATATATATATATCACAAAACTAGACATCAACAAACCAAATAATTCAATTTTAAAATAGAGTACAGACCTAATCAGAGAATTCTTAACAGAGGATCGCTAATTGCTGAGAAGCACTAAAGGAATGTTCATCATCCTTAGCCATCAGGGAAATGCAAATTAAAATGATTCTGCGATCCCATCTACACCTGTCAGAATGGCTAAGATGAAAACTAAAAGTGAAAGCTCATGCTGGCAAGGATGTATAGCAAGGGAAACACTCCTCCATTGCTGGTGGGAGTGTAAACTTGTACAACCACTTTGGCAATCAATATGATGGTTCCTCAGAAAGCTGAGAACTGATCTAGCTCAAGACCCAGTTATTCACTCCTGGCCATATACCCAAAATACAGTGCATCCTACCATGAGGGCATTTGCTCAATCATGTTCATAGTGGCTTTATTTATAATGCCAGAATCTAGAAGCAACCTACATACCCCTCAACTGAAGAATGTATAAAGAAAATGTAGTTTATCTAGACAGTGACGTACTAGTCACCTCTTAAAAACAATAGTATGAACTTTGCCATATAGTGGATGGAACTAGAAAAAAAAACCGTCCTGAATGAGCTGACCCAGACCCAGAAAGACAAACAAATTATGTACTCACTTGTAAATGAATATTAGCAGTGGAGTAAAAGACAATCATGCTGCAATGCACAAACTAAGAGAGGCTAAGTAACAATGAGGGTTTAAGGATAGAAGTAAAGATCTCCCTGGGAAGTGGAAATTGAATAGATTTCCCCAGGGGACTGGGACTAAATAGGATTGGAAACAGAAGAAAATACTGGAAGAAACTACTGGTGGGCATTTCCTAGGCAAGGAGAAAACCTAGTGCAATGGAAACTCCATGGAATACATAAGAATAAACCTAAAAAGACTCCTAGTGAACCAGCCATTTTTGTAACCAGGCAAGGCCTCAAGTGGAAGGATTGAGGGAACCCAGCAATAAAACCTTTGACCTACAGCTTGTACTGCCTGTAGTTTGTTATAGGACTAGGGGCTAACATAATGGTTTTCAGAGAGTCCAGAAAGACTTCAGTCAGCAACGGAAAAAAGCAGATATAGAGTCCCATTATTAGGTGGAACTTGAGGAGACCTGGGAAGGAGTGGGAGGAAGGATCAGAGGAACCAGAGGGGTCAATGGACACCACAAGAACATGGCCCACAGAACCAAGTGATCAGTACTCTTATGGGCTTGCAAAGATCAAGGAACATGTAGGGAACTTACCTAGATACTCGGCATATATGTCACTGCTGAGTAACTTAGTATCCTTATAAGATTCCTAACAGTGGGAACAGGGACTGTCTCTGATTTTTACCTGCTTGTGGGATCCTTTTCCTCCTAATGAATTGCCTTGTCCAGCCTTGATGTTATGGTATATGCATGGTCTTAGTATACAGCTTGTTATGCAGTTTTTAGTTCATATCCCTGGGGAGTCCTGATCTTTTCTGAGAGGAGGTGGAAGGGGGTTGGATCTGGGGCAGAGGGGAGCTTGGGATGCTGACTGGGGGAGGGGAGGTAGAGAAAATTGCTCTGGGGATGTAATACATGATAGAAGGATTTTATAAATGGAAAAAAAATTCTCAACCAGTTAAAGCTTCGGAAAGTCACACTAATCAAAAACATAACTGAAAATTCAGAGTGGAAGCCACATAGTGTCAAAATACAGTAAAATTTCTTTTGCTTGACCAATGTGGACATTAAAGAATAATGAAATATTTATTAATATTGACAGGAAAGATTAAAGAAAGAAAAATAAATAATATCAAGCAAATTGTTAGCAATATTTTTCTTAGTGTTTCTTCTATTCTTATCGAGGTTGTTTTAAAAAGAAAAAAACCCACACTTAACATATAGGATTCAGTAATGTTATCAAAATATTGACTAACATATTTGAGACATGAAAGAATGAAGAACTATGTAAACTCAGTGTCTGCCACCACAACTTGGAGCATGGCCCACACACATCCTTCTCTTCTAGCTGTTATCACATTAAAAAGCATTGGCCAGTAGGTTTATACCCTAGAAACATCACTAAATTGGAAGATTTTGGTTCTATTTTATTTTTTTAATAGTTTAAGAAACGATCCTCTCTCTAAGCTGGGATGGGAATAACACCAGGCACTAAGTCTCAGAGCGAGCATGTATGTTTGCTTATACACAGTATGGAAATGAAGGTTCGAGTCCTTAATGTAGTTAAGGTGCCTACTCTGCTGGCCTGAGATGATAAATACACCCAGTTTCATTCCACTGTATGCATTATAATCACGAAATTCTCACAAAGTGGGGGGTAGGCAAGAGGCACAAGCTCAGAACAACACTGCAGTCTGAAGAACACATAAGATTACTGCTGGCTTTGAAGATGAAAGATCATGATCTTGTGCAGAAGTTCAGAAGTGGGCAAGGCAGCCCACAGAAAGGAATGCGGTCGTCCAGGGGCCCTGACATTTCTGACCTCCAGGACAGGAAGATGATAAATATGTGCTGGTATTTGTTAGAGCAGCCATTACACAATCATACTGTGTGGATGAATTTAGGTTTAACTACCCTGACACAATCTTGGACCACAGTTAAGCTTTAGTACCTCATATTCCCAAGTTTTTCTTAATCTACCTAACTCTCTCATCAGTTACCTCGTCCCCATTTGAATATCTCATCCAATGTTTCTCAATTGTTGATGTTAACTTTCCTATTGAGTTTCGTTTGTTTTATTTTCTTGCCTAGAAACTATAATTCAAGTTTCTATCTGTAATTCCAATCCCTTCCAAACCAATCTAACCTGAAGTACACACTAGAGTGGTCACCTGATTTGCTTCAACTTCCCAAGAAATGCTATAAGTATTAGAAGTAAAATTTATAAATTAAGGTTATAGCTTATCAATAAAGTACCAAAGAGGTAATAGATCAAAGCAGTTTTAATTTCATTGTATGTTGCTTTGAAGAAAGCTATGAGGTAGTCTTTCTAATAACAAAGGAAATAAATCTGCCATCTACTGGTGTTTATTGAAAATTACAGGCATGAAGACTTCAGAACATTCTGGACAACATACAGTTGTAGCAGCGCCTTTGACTCAAAACCAAACTCTCCATCCTTACCTCTACATCAAATATAACAACAGCTCTCTATTCAATTTTGTCAGACTCTTCTAAGTCATTTCCCTTGTCTCAGGATTGCTGAATATTAAATTTGATGGCAGGAATTTAACACATTAGAGATATAAAATTAAATTACATTGTAGTCCCATCAAATGGAAAAAAAAGTTTCTTCCCATGTTTTATATTTTTGCTCTTTGAATTAATATTTACCATATTATTTGAAATAAAATCTTCTTGGGTGTAACCACCGATAGAACAAGGTACCCAAACTCCCATACTCATGCTCCCAAAACACAGGGAATTATCTTTCTTCTGTCCATAGGAAACTGCCCTAAATCAAACCACAAATCTGCTGACTTAAAATGTAAAGGACGTCTTGAGTATTATTGGATAATAAAGTTCAGCCTCTGGTAAATAAATCACATTCAAATGGAGAAAATCAATCCAGGTTTTGACATTTATGTATATTTAGTTTTCACTGTCATCTCAGGAATATGATGGCACTGTGGATATTTTTATAATAATTTAACTCTTCAAGTCTCTTTTATTAATCTTTTATTTTCCGAATTTCTGTATATATTCTTTATTTGAAAACTAATTCAGTTTCTATCACCTAGCTTGGGAATTTAGTGCCAATAAAGGATGTGTATTCTATTATAATGTGCTGTCTGTGCTATCTATATACCATCTAACTAGAACTCTGTGAAACACTGATCAATGAGCTCCACGTCATATGTTGACTAGTAGGGGACATGGCATTCACTATACTAAGAGCACACTGAAATAAGAGCAATTAATGCCTCATGCAATCAAGGAGCAACAGGTCAAACTATATTTTCTAAAAGACTATCTCAAAACATTTGCAAAAGGATTACAAGAAATTGATAATTGACAGTTGGGACCATTGTGGGGTTTTTTGTTTGTTTGTTTGTTTGTTTTTGTGTTTTGTGTTTTTTTTTCTGAATCAAGAACATAGGAGAAAAGGAGTGTCCCAATTGCAGACAAAACTGTAAACCACAATTGTAATATAGTGTATTATTTTGTCTGGCAGGAATTCTCAGGTGTAACTGGGGGAGGGTAAAAAGCCAAATGGTATTCAGAGTTATTATTGTGGAAATATTAAGACTAAACATTGGTGTGATGACTGCCCAAACTTAAAACTTTACAGAATATTTTATCATCTTACTAGTGGTGACTACCAGAAACCCTTTAAAAAGGAAAACTGCCCTATCCTTGTGTCTTTATCCTCCTTTATTCTGGGGGATTTTTCTTTTTCCTTATATGCTTATTCTAGAATTGAAGTAAGTAATTAACACCCAGTGCTACAGGAAAGTAAGACACAGTAGAAATGGCTTCTTGGGTACAGTATAGGACAATAAAACAGAGTCTTGGGGACAGTTATACCAGGCTCCTGTCTGCAAGTATATTTGGCATCAGCAATAGTGTCTGAGTTTGGTGTCTGCAGATAGGATGGGTCCCTAAATGGGACAGTCTCTAGTTGGTCTTTCCTTCAGTCTCTGCCCAACTCTTTGTCCCTGAGTCTGACCAGTGCAGATGTGGATGGATGCAGTCAACCATGGTCTGAGCACAGGGATTTCAATGGAGGAGTTGGTGAAAGAACTGAAGGAGCTGAAGTGGTTGGCAACCCCCTAGGAAGAACAACAATATCAACCAACCAGACCCCCAGAGCTCCCAAGGACTAAACTACCAACCAGAGAGTATACATGGCTCCAGCTGCATATGTAGCAGAGGATGGCCTTATCTGGCATCACTCGGAGGGGAGGCCCTTGGTCCTGTAGAAGCTTGATACCCCAGTGTAGTGGAATGCTAGGGCACTGAGCCAGGAGGGGGTAGGTATGTGGATGGAGGAGCACCCTCATAGAGGCATAGGGGATGAGAGAGGGGTAACTGCAAAGGGTGATAAATAAAATAACCAATAAAAGATTTTTAAATTTTTTTTAAAAAATGGAACCTTGGAAAATATACAAGGTACTAATGTTTGTTTGAGTGTTAGATATGGACAAAAGCAGGCAGTATCTCTAGCCAAATTACAAAAATTGAAAAGAGGTGAGCAGAAAGTGGGTGTAATATAAAACATAGAGTCCAATCTGAAGGAACTGGAGAGACAGTCAAGTAGTTAAAACCGTGCACTGCTTCAGAGGACTGGATTTCAGTTCCCAGTTTAATACTTGGTCCAACAATTCTTTCTCTAGGCACAGCCAAAGGAATGCAAGCAAAACTGTCTAAATTTGTAGATCAGGACATCATAGTGGTATTGCTAATAGTGGTACAACATTCTCTCCAGCAACTACAACAATCAGACAAGCAGCAAAAGCATCATAACTCTTGCAATCACAATCACAATGTATGGGGGTGGGCAACTGTATGAATGCATATATACATGTATGTATATATAGACATGAATACACGTGGTGTAGATTTGAATAAGTGCTATGACTAAACATTAATATTTGAGGGAATATATATATATATCTTAAAATACAAACAAAAAGGACAACCATGTTTAGTCATAAAATTCAGGCTAGTCATTACATTGTTTAAAGAGGAAACAAATGAAATAGATAAAGAAGACTCTGGTGGAGCAACTAGGACCCACCTTATGCTGTGCCTTCAAATTAAGGTATTTTCATGAGGATTATTGTGATAGTTATTGTGTGTTCACGATTTCTAATGCAATCTTTCATAAGTGTTCTTTTAATTTCTTTTAAAATATAAAACTGAACAAGGAAGGACAAATCATTTATTTGTATTCAATGGTATACTGTGAACTCTCTGAGAATGGGATTTATGTCTATTCTGTTCACTGATGTCATCTCCAAGATGGAGTCTCTGAGTCTGGGACAAATCATCTTAGTCAGTATTTGACTCCCACAGGAAACAATAAAAGCTAAACTATGCATTGGTTTTAATTATTTAGCTTTATCATCAAAATCAATGGTGGTTATGAAAGTTAATACAGAGTGAGCACTTACTGCATGCTAGAAAATTTGGCAATATTATTCTTCATATGTTACTTATACTAAACAGTAAAGTAAGTAGTATAATATCCTTAAAGGTACCAGCTACAAAGTGACTGATCCAGGACTCATATCATATCAGGACACATAAGGTTTTCTGAATAAGTTTTACAAACAAAAATCCCCGTTGGAAGAATTGGAGAAAGGATTGAAAGAGCTGGCTTGCAAACCCATAAGAAAAACAATGTCAACCAACCAGAGCTCGCAGGGACTAAACCACTACCCAAAGACTACACATGGACAGACCCATGGCTCAAGCTACATCTGTAGCAGAGGATGGCCTTGTTGGGTACCAATGGAAGGAGAAGCCCTTGTAAGGGAATGTCAGGGGGCAGTAAGGAAGGTGGATGGGAAGGGGAACACCCTTATAGAAGAAGGGCGGGGGATGGGATAAGGGGCTTTTGTCCAGGAAACCAGGAAAAAGAATAACATTTGAAATGTAAATTTAAAAATATCTAATAAAAGAATAAAAAAATACCAGATGAATTAATTAATATGACCAACTGGTTCATTTTCTTAGATAGGTTTTTCAAGTTCATGGGTTCAGATTTGTAGAGTTTTAGTCTATGAAATAGTTCCTCTATGGAATCATCTTCTCTAATGAGGATAATTTTCCCATGAGGACAAGATAGTCCACAGTGTCACAAGGCATAAACATGTCCTAATATTCTACTCTCAGGCTGTTCCTTGCCTTTGCACTATTGCTACAGAAGTAAAACGAGCCATAACTCCAGCAGAGATTATTGACATCTACCACCTCACCAAAGACTCCGTTATCAAATGATATCGATTTTACAACATTAAAACAGAAAGTACATTCACAGAAAGAGACAGCCTTGCCACGAACTTTTTATTTATCATAAATAAACAGTTTCTCAACTTGGTATGTCAGAATACAAAACACTCCAGGAAGAATGCTGCTTGTGCCTCCCTGAATCCCCAGGGAGCAAAGAAATAAAAATGGATTGCAATAAACAATAGGATTTAACTACTTGAGAATAATTATTTCTTTACAACTGGATTCCAGGTGATAAACATACAAAATATAATGGAAAGAAAAAATTACTATTGCGTTGAAAACATAGGGGGGAAATGTTTGATGGGTAGAAGTATTTTATTTATAAAATCTTAAATAACCTCTCATACTAATTCAATACAAAGGGGAACAGAGTAAAGTTACTATGAAGACACCCGAGGCATATCACCTTAACCAAGTGAACAAATCTGACAGCCTCGTATTAGGACAATTCAGTGTCAAGAAGATAAAATAGCATCAAGGACTACTGGGATTAGATACTCTGCAAAGCCTTCATAACTACTGTGAGGACACACACACACACACACACACACACACACACAATCACTTCTATTCATCTTAGACAGTAGACTGAGAAACTGATTATCGCTAAAAAAGACTAAAGAAATCAAATAATTAAATTCAATGGGACAATCCTTCTCTAGATACCAAATAAGTCAAAACTATTCTTAAATAAACAGTACAATACAATGAAATAATCTTTACAATTATTATAATTGGCATTATGGCAACAGCTGACAGACCTGAACCTGACGTCAGATTAGATATCTCATTTTTATAACTGGTATCATCCATGTTTTGAGCATTGCACTGAAATTATATCAGAATATGTCCCCACTCCTAAAAAGAATGTAGAAAATAATACTTCTTCAAAGTTATAAGGTGAAACCTACTATAGGAAAGAGACACAGTAGTATTACAAGGATTTTAGCAGTTGATATGTTAGACAAATGATCAAGATTTATGTAAATGATAGAAATAGCCAGGCTGGAGAAGTGGCCCAGAAGTTAAGAGCAGTGTCTGCTGTTCCAGATGTCCTGAGTTCAATTCCCAGCAATCACATGGTAGCTCATACCTATCTAAAATGAGATCTGGTGCCCTCTTCTGGGCTGCAGGCATACATGCAGGCAAGACGTTCAATACATAATAAATAATTCCTTTTAAAAGATAGATAAATATGCAACATTCAGGGAGAGATTTATCCTTTTTGAAGTTCATGTAGGGAATTTATTAAATTACAGCACATTACAACCAAAGAAAAATCCCAATATCCAAGTGTAAAAGGAGGTTCTATAATCTCTGGCAAGTAGAGGGAGAGAGGGATCTGGGAGGCAGAGAGGAGGGGGAGGGACAAAAAGGAGGCCAGTTCGGATACGGACGAGATGAGGGAGAATACAGAGGCTCAGAAATTGAAAGGAGGTCTGTAGCGAGGGGCCTGGGGAGAGGAGTAACTGGGGGTAGCCACTAGAAAGTCCCAGATGCCAGGAAGCCAAAAGGTTCCCAGAACCCAACAGGGAGGACTTTAGTGAAAATATCCAACAAAGGGAAGACATAACCTGTGGAGACCCTGTCTAGTGGATAGGCACAGCCCCTACCCACCCACCTCAAAAATATTAATCCAGAATTTCTCCTGCAAAAGAAAATGCAGGGACAAAGAGTGGAGCAGAAACTGAAGGAAAGGCCATCCAGAGACTGCCCCACCTAGGGATCCATCTCATCTCTTGACACCAAACCCAGACACTATTGCTGATGCCAAGAAGTGCTTACTGACAGGAGCCTGGTATAGCTGTCCCCTGAGAGGCTCTGCCAGAACCATACCAATACAGATGCGGTTGTACACAGTCAAACATTGGAGTGATCGTGGGGATCTCAATGGGGAAATTAGGGCCAGGACTGTAGGAGCTGAAGGGGTTTTCCACCTCATAGGAAGAACAACAGTATCAACCAACCAGTCTCCCAAAAGTTCCCAGGGACTAAACCACCTACAAAAGAGTACACAGTGGATTCCCAAGGCTACAGCTGGATATATAGCAGAGGAATGCCTTATCTGGCACCACTGGGAGGGGAGCCCCCTGGTCCTTTGGAGGCTTGATGACCCAGGATAGGGGAATGCTAGGCCACTGAGGCAGGAGCTGGGGAGGTCGGGAGAGGGGAGAGCAACCTCATAGAGGCAGGGAGAGGGAGGAGAGAATGGGGGCTTGTGGAGGGGAAACTGGGAAGGAGCATAACATTTAAAATGTAAATAATGTGGCCCATGTTTTTATTTTTGAATTATTTTTAAATAAAAATATAATTATAACATTTTTCCTTCATCCCATCTCAAAATCATGGCTTCTTTTCATGTGTGTGTGTGTGTGTGTGTGTGTGTGTGTGTGTGTGTGTGTGTGTAATCAGAGAGAAAGTCAGAGAGCCTGAGCCTGAACAGTGCATATAATTTTAATTGTGTGCTTATGATATTTATATGACTTTATGGATGATCTGTTGATACTAGATAACTACTTGGGTCTTTTTCCTGAGGAAGACTATTTCTCCTGCTTTTAGCATTTGTTTATTGTCTAGAATTTTTGACAATAAGGAGAAAGGAGCAGAATTTTAAAACTTCATACTCTGTGCTTAGAGATGTGTCCCTTAAACATATTACTTATTAACCAAGGATGAGTATATTATCTAAATAATTCACTGATATAAATATACTTGTATTTACCTGATTAGTTAATGAGAATGTAAGAACAAGGTAATCTTCCTGAAGTTGAAAGACTAATGAAAGATGAATTTAGGAAGAATGATGGCAAAAGCAGTAGGAAAAAATACATCATTTTGAATTATGAGAGATCACTTGAGTACATAAATATTTATTTATTTATGATTTTCAACACTATATTAAGAGACAGTGGAGATTGACACATTCAGGAAAAAAATGTGGTGTTATCACCCAAGCAAAACTAATTAAAAACTAGTAATGACATATTCATGCAATGTTGAGACAAAGTGACTATATTGAGTATACACAAATAGAACATGTCAGCACTTCATAGTCTCGAAGTTTCCCTCCCATAAGGACAGAATAGCCCCTTCCCCTTTTCAATCCTTCCTCTCCTCCTCCTTTTCTCTCCTTTCTTCTCTTTCCTTTGTTTTCTCTCCCTACCTTTGTCTAATCACATATTTACATGCAACCACTGGTCACTGCGATGGCAGAAACCTTACAGCGGAGACAGTTCGATCATTCCCAGTAACACTAATTAGTGTTTATATGGGCTTAGCTGTGTCACGACGGCCCAGGAGAGGGCACAGCTGGTAGTACTAATTACAGTTAAGGACTAAGCAATTAAAATGATCTGCCTTAGAGAGGCCAAAGCACAAGAAAAGCTGGCAATGATTGTGTGACACACTCGGGACGTGCTTCCTGAGAAGAGGAGAGGCTGGATAAAGGTATCCTTCTCTTGAGGGCACAGCGAAGCAGGAGGAAGATGCTTACCAAATCGCTGGACGGGTCAGAGGTTCCAGCTTCTGGATAAAGAGACACAACTTCCTTCAAAGACATGACTCATTAAATGCTTTTATAAGTTGCCTGTTGATATAATTATGCCTCTTCACATTTGACCTCCTATTAGCTGGGACAAATAACTGCACTAAAATTTGAATAATTATTTACACTGAATGTCAGTATTGAGAATAAAACAACTAGAGTTAGAATTTATGTTTAAATGATTGCCTATTCCATTTCTAAAATACCACCCAGGTCACAACAGAGCCTACTAAAATCTAAGGCAGTATTTTTTCCTCTGATATCTAGATTTTTGGCCAAGCTGTATAATGGAACTGAATTCATTCACTATCAAAAAGTATGTACATCTTTAATGATAGAGACCAAGAAAAAATAATATGAGAAGTATAACGTAAAAGTCAATGTTCCCTAGAACATGTTTCCAGCCTTTTCTATGTATTTTTTCTCTGGAAGTCTAGAATGGCCCTGATATAGCTGGGAGGTCCCCCATATCCAGATAAGCATACATTGATCAAAATACCATACATATTTAAATCATATCATTAAATTTACAACTGGGGTAGCTAAAGCGATGGTTCAGTGTTTACTATGCAAGAGTGAGAACCAGAGGTATGATCCTGAGAATCCTCATAAGTGTCTGGTGGTTATGGTAGCAACCTGTCATCTCAAGGCTTCAGAGGGGGAGACAAGGAGCCTCAGGAGCAAAATAGCTACCAACACTGGCTAAATCAGTATACTGTAGGTTCAGCAGACCTTGCCTAAATTTATAAACAAGAAGAGTTAAAAAAAAATACCCCTGATATCAACTTCTGGACTCCATAAACACACACACATGTATACACGCACACAAATATACATGCACACACATATGAGTACATACACATACACACACACACCATATACACATGCAAAATAAAATATTTTATTAAATACTTAGACTGGATTAGATTCTTCACTGGATAATTTCAATGCATTGTCAATAATTCTGATGAAGTAAGATTTGTGCTACTATTTCTTGAGTGCTAAAAGAAGCCAAGTGACCTGACTTTGTGAGTCCCGTGTTAAGACTGTATTACCTTGATTGTAGCAATTATTTCCCAGTGGCTTATTTACTAGCCTTGTCATAATATGGAGGTAATTGAATGAATGTGTGAACGAAGGAATATCAGGCTGTGTTCCCCAACGGTAACTAAGGGAGGGAAACGTCAGACATAGTGACTTCTAAGCTATAGCCAGGAAGAGAGTTAAGGTCAGATGCAAGTGACTAGCTCAAAAATGAGAGTTAATTGCATTTCAAATTGTCAGTAGCTCTGACTTTTTCCTTCACTGTTTGTGCACTCCTGGGTAAAAGGCTCATGATCAGAGTACAGTTGGAAGAAGTCAAACCTTGATCAATGATGACTAAGAGGGGCAACAACCTAGAAGCCAAAGGAATGCTACCCCAAGTCGTAAGTTGATATTTGGAAACTACTACATCTAACTAAAGGTAGATCCAAGCTGGGCAGACACAGTTCAGTACAGAGAAAGTCAGCAGTAGCCACGGTTAACATGGAGTTGGAAGGAAGATAGAAACTGGGCCTCAGTGGAACTCAGCACACAGATTGCACTGCTGCTAAAGCTACCGAAACAAAGACCTGCTACAGTAAATGGACTAGTAATGGGGAAAAGCATTCTTCCTCCTAGGTACATATGACATCGGGGGGGGGGAGCATCTTGCTGCCATTTAAAACATGAACTGTATAGTTTAAATCATATCCCAAGGGAAGACAACATCTCTTTCAAAGCTCTGCTCACGTAAACACGTTCATTTCTTGTTGCACTAATCAATCCACCAAGTTAGCATCCATATATCATTATAATAGAGCCATTCTAAGCTGAATTCAATATGGTGACATGTTTATGACTCTTTTATTTACTTTAAAGAACATTATGGAAGGTATGTTTATTTTGTAATGCTATTAGCAAACTGTACTGCCACAAATCTTAAGGTAATTCCTTCCGATCCAGACAAGCGATACAGAAGCTGTTAAAGGGGAAACTGTAAAAATTTGCTAATACATTTGGTACGATGTAAAATCTACCACAAATCAAATGAAAATTATTAAAAGTGCAAAGACGGTGCTTGTAAGACATGGTACAAGGTAAAAGATTAATGAATGAGAAATTTATTTTTGAAATGAAATGTGTAATCAAAAATGAATGAAGCATTAAAACAAGCCACTCTTTGAAGAAGCAAAGTACTTGGTAAGGAAGCATATTAAAGAAACTTCAACCATAGTAATGTCCAAAGCATAGCAAAATAAGATAACAGTGAGAAAGTGATTTTGCCCAATAAGTATGATAAAAGCAACAGAGGCTCTTACGACTGGGACCCTCATGAGGATGCAGAGATTGGAGCTGAGTCTGTTTAAATACCTAGCTGTTAAAAAAAAATGTGCTTTCCTCTAGCGGCCTTCCAGAACAAGACACATGCCAGCTGAGTAAGTTAAGTGACCCTAACCACGTGTACCACCCCCCCAAAAAATTGCCCAGCCAAACACTGTCTGAATCTTTAACTCAAGAAACAGTGGTTGCCAATATTCTTATTGTGCTTTTAAGTGGTTTGCAAAATAATAATAATAGTAATAATAATAATAATAATAACCGGAATATGTCAACCACTAAAAGCTGGTAAATTAAAGTATTCTAAAATATGTAAGTTAAGAAAGTCTTCATAATATACATGAAGTAAAATAGAAAAAAGAGGGGAGAGAAAAATCCAGAATAAATGGTATACATGTTTAAAAGAAGCAAGCAGATGTAGGGGCCAAAGGAGGCTAACAGAATAGCAACAAATTATATGAGGCAGAATTTAGTCTTTCATTTGTATTAGAGACTAGTTCCTGGAAAATGTTTATGAGAACAGTTTGGGAAATGAGACAATATGTAGTTAGGTGAAGGGTGAATGAAAGCATAACAATTCCATTCCTAACTTTATTCCTGTGTATTCACCATACACAAAATGTCTACATGCAGAATATGCAAAGAAATAAAATACCACTGAAATAAAACACAGGCCACTCAGGCCAGAGAAGCAGGTAGCCTGAATGCAGATCTTCACCTCTTCTTCAGCTCCTCCAAATCTCCCAGTCTCACTCTCAGTCCTACAGCAGAATGCCTGCTTCACCCTCTCTTTCCCACTCCTGTCCCCATCTCCAGTAGACCACACACTGATCTTTACCTCCTAATTTCTCTCACCTCCCAGTCTTTATCCCGGTCTCAACTCCAGCAAGTTCTCTCTGGAAAATCCACAGGGCACTCTGGCCAGGGAAATGGGTAGGCTACCTGCAGATCTTTACCTATTCCTCCTCTCCCCCAAATTCAATTCCCTAACCTCATGCCTACCTCTGCAGCAGAGGACCTCCTGTTCCACTCCCCAATCTGTAGCCCCAGTTCTATAGAACTCAGCAGGTCCCGGTGGAACTCCTTTCTTTCCACCCTCCTGTGAACCTATCAGCACCACCCTTCCTCTTGTCCATCCCCATTCCTAAGTGCTAACTCCCAATACCTATAAATATATTTTTTTCTGGAAACCCAGTGTCTACATTTATTAGAATCCCTTAGAATTTCTTCTAAGACCCAGAAAGAGCAACAGAAACCAAGAAACAAAACTCCCAACCAACAAAAACAAGACCAGATATCAGCACCTAAAATGACACTCTTTATAACCCCAAATGCCTAGACATGAGCTTAAAAATATGATCAATAATAGTCATATGTAGCAGAGAATAGCCTTGTTGGGAAAAGGTCCAGTGGAAAGGGAAGGGTCCTGCTGAGATTGGACCCCCAGCACAGGGGAATATGGGAGGGGGCAGTAAGAGGGATGTATGGGGGAATAACCATATGGAGGAGGGGGAGGGGAGGGGATAGGGGCTTATGGACAGGAAACTGGGAAAGGGAATAACATTTGAAATGTAAGTAAAGAAATATATCTAGTAAAAAAATTAAAAATAAATTAATAAATTAATAAAAGAAGAGACCAGCATCACTGAGGTGAAATCTTCTGGGAAGTGTCTTCTGAGACCACAAAGAAGCTGTGTTCCAGGGATAGACAAGGTTGCACTTTGGGCTGCAGCTGTACTTCGTAATGTGTAAGAGTCACCCAGGTGGCACTGGTTTTGAGGGCATGAAGGGGTCATGAAGATCAGCTGAAGCTTGGTGCTGTGAAAGGCCATGGAAGGCCATTGATGAAAGGGCAGCCTCAGTTGCAGTTGATAGCCCAGGACTGAAGGGGTTATGCAAAGGAGTTGAGGCTTGGCACCATGAAGAGAGCCTATGAGAGGCTACTGGTGAAGCCTGGTTGTAGCAGAAGACCCCAGTGTATTTGAACTGCCAGTACCATGGGATGACCACCAAGAACAGCAGCAGCAATGGAGTGGATCAACCTGAACTTAGAGCGCTACAGAGGGCAGAGCTGGAAAAGTGATGCCACCACTTTGGAGGGACACAGAAGATCAGGTGTGGAACCCAGATATTGAAAAAATGAGCTGTAATATTGTAGCTGCTTTGGAGACCCCAAGCTTTTTGAAATGCCAGAGCCATAGGATATCTATCTCCTGAGGAAAGCTGCTAACAGGAATTATAACCAGCCTCGGAGAAAGAAGTTTGTTGCAGTCAACAAAGATGAAAATGGCGTGGAGATCTGAAAACCACTTTGACATCAGACGTACGAATGTGGAGTCTTTCAAGCTGGTTTCATATTTTGCTTTGGGGAATTGCAGTGATTGGATGAATCTCAGAAGAAATTTTGGGCTTTTAAAATTGCTGAGACTGCTATACACTATTGGGACTTTTGAAGTTGAACTAAATGTATGTTTTATTATATTATGTTTAGGTATGGCCCCCATAGACTCGTTTGTTTGAACAAGTATATGAGAGCCAGAGAGTGGAATTTGATGGTTTGTATGTTTGGCCTAGGGAGTGGCACTATTTGGAGATAGGTATGGCCTTGGAGTTGGTGTGGTTTTATTGGAGTAGGTGTATCACTGTGAGTATGGGCTTTAAGACCCTCCCCCTAGCTGCCTGGAAGTCAGTAGTCTTCTAGCAATCTTCAGATGAAGATATAGAACTCTCAGCTTCTCCTGCTTAATGCCTGCCTGGATGCTGTCATGCTCCTTCCTTGATGATAATGGTTTGAACCTCTGAACCTGTAAGCCAGCCCCAATCAAATATTGTCCTTATAAGAGTTGCCTTAGTCATGGTGTCTGTTCACAGCAGTAAAACCCTTACTAAGATACTATGGCTTATTTTCTGTACTTTTATTTGGTCCCTTGACCCAGGATGTATACACAATCTTCAGCAGAGAATTCTATAGCAAACTTGATAAGTTTAAGTAAAGCTGATTTTATTTTTTTCAATATAAAAAAATAGTCAAGACAATAGGTGTCTACCAACTAGAAGCTAGCAACCCTACCACAGTAGACCCGGAGTATTCCAACATAACTCAAGCACAACACAGACATCTAAAATAAATCTTATGAATATGATAGGCTCCTTAAAGAGGAAATGGATAAATCCCTTAAGGAAATTTATGAAAACACTAACAGCAGAAGGAAATGAATAAAACACTTTAATACTCAAAAATGGAAATGAAGTTAATAAAGAAAGCCCAGATTGAGGGAAATTTAGAAATGAAAAAACACAGGAACTCAAACAGGAACCTCAGAGGCAAGTCTTACCAACAGAATACAAGAGATGCAAGACAGAACGTTAGGCACTAAAGACAGGATAGAAGACAAGACCACAGTAAAAGAAAATGTTAAACCTAAAAACATTCTGGCACAAAACACCCAGGAAATCTGGGACATTATAAAACATTCAAATTTGAACATGATAGAACTAGAAGAGGGGAAGAGACCAAGCCAATAGCTGACATCTTAAACGGAGAGAAACTCTAAACAATTTCACCAAAATCAGAAACAAAGCAAGACTGTCTACTCCTCTGTACTTATTCAATATAGTAATTGAAGCCTTATTTAGAGCTTTAGGGCAGTTGAAAAAAAAATGAAGGCAATTGAAATTGGAAAGAAAGAAATCAAAGTATTTTATTTGCAGATGACATGACAGTATGTGTATCTGTTCCTAGAATTTCTGTTTGGAAACCCTCAGAAATCAGTAGCCCTTCTTTATACACATGACAAATATATTAAGAAATAAACCAGGGAAAGAACAAGGCTCACCATAGCCAGAAATAATATAAAATATCTTGGGGTAACTCTAACCAAGCAAGTGGTAGAATTTCATGATTAAAAACTTTAAGTCTTCAAAGAAAGAAATTGAAGAAGATATCAGAAGGTGGAAAGACTACCCATGTTCATGGGTTGGTAAGATTAACATAGTAAAAATAACCATCCTATGAAAAACAATCTACAAATCCAGTGTAATCCCCATTAAAATTCTAACACAATTCTTCACAGATCTTAAAAGAACAATTTTCAACTTCATATGAAAGCAAAACAAAAACCCCAGGGTTTCTAAAAAAAAATCCTGAACAATAAAATAACTGCTGGATATCCCAGTACTCTACAGAGCTACAGTAATAAACATCAAATGGCATTGGCCCAAAAACAGACACATTGATCAATGACTTGAACTGAACATTCAGACTTAAGTCCACATACCTATAGACATTCTTTTTACTTATTTTTTTGTAAAGCCATAACTATACATTGAGGAAAAGAGAACATCCAAGAAGCTCCCCCCTGCAGCAGATGTGAACAAATACAGAGACCCACCGACAGCCACTATGCAGAGAGTAACAGACCCTGGAATTCTCAGCAATAAACTGGGTGTCTCCATTACATCCCTCTCCTCAGGGCTCAGGAAACCCTATGGAATAGCAGGCAGGAAGAGTGTAAAAGCGAGAAGGAATGGGAGACACTAAAAATACAAGCTTCTCTAAATCAACATAACTAAAGCCCATTAAAGTTACAGAGACTGAGGCAGTAAGAACAGGGCCTGCACAGGTCTGGACCTCTGGACCGGGGCCTATGAATATATTTTATGGATTCTAGTTTAGTCTTTTCCTTGGATTTCTGAGAGTGTGAACAAATCAGTATTTATTTCTTGAGTCTTTTGGGGACTTTTCCTTCTGTTTCTTTTTTTCCAATTCCAATGTGTTAGATTTTGGTTTATCTTATTATATCTATTCTTATTATAAAGAATAGAGGGTTGGGGATTTAGCTCAGTGGTAGAGCGCTTGCCTAGGAAGCGCAAGGCCCTGGGTTCGGTCCCCAGCTCCGGAAAAAAAAAAAGAAAAAAAAAAAGAATAGAAAACTTTGCTAGTATCTTTATGAATTTTATAACTGATATAATTGTGCATATTTGTGAGGTGGTGCAGGATAATAGTTTGATGCATATATATATATATATAATATATGCTAATGAAATGAGGCAATTAGTATTTTTAGCTCCTTAAACATTTGCCATATTTAGGGGAGAACCTTTAAACTTGTCTCTTGTAGTATTTTATAGATGCTGTTTCAGTTAGGGATTCAATGTTATTAAGAGACAACATGAACAAGGTAACTTTTATAAAGGAAAACATTTAATTGGGAGTGGCATACAGTTTCAGAAGTTCAGTCCATTATCGTCATGGTAGGATGCATGGCAGAGTCCAAGCAGACATGGTACTAGAAGAGCCAAGAGTTCTACATGTTGACCGAAGGCAGCCAGGAAGAGACTGCCTACAACAGGCAGCCAGGAGGTGGGTCTTGATCACACTGGTCAGACTTGAGCATATAATATAAAATCTCAAAGCCCCACCTCCAGAGTGACACATTTCCAATAGCAAGGCTATATCTCACCTACTAAAGCCATACCACCTAATAGTGCCATTTCCCATGGGCCACTCATATTCATACCACCACAGATGCCACAATAAATTGTTGTCAAGTCATTTTGATTGGCATTTCTCTGATCACTAAAAACTTTGAACATGTCTTTAGGTGCTTCTCAGCCATTCGAGGTCTCTCTGTTGTGAATTCTCGGTTTAGTTCTATACCCCATTTTTTCATTGGGTTTTTTGGTTTTTCTGGTGGTTAGTTTCTTGAGTTCTTAATACAATTTGGATATTAGCTCTCTATGGGGTTAGTGAATATTTTTACCCAGGATGCTGATTTGCTTATTAACTATGTCCTTTGCCTTAAAGACTCTTTCCAGTTTTATGAGGTCCCATTTATCAATTCTTGATCTTAGAGCCTGAGCCATTGGAATTCTGTTTGGGAAATTTCCCCCTGTGCCAATGCATTCAAGGCTCTTTTCTGCTTTCTCTGCTATTGTATATCTGGTTTTATGTTTCAGTCCTTGATCTACTTGGACGTGAGCTTTGTGCATGGTGACAAATGAATTATTTTCATTTTTCTACATAAAGACAGCCAGTTAGACCAGCACCATTTATTGAAGATGCTTTCTTTTTTCCACTGGGTATTTTTGGCTTCCTTGTCAAAGATCAAATGTCCATTAAGTGTGTGGTTTTATTTCTGGGTCTTCGATTCTATTCCATGGATCAACCTGTCTGTCTCTGTACCAATACCATGCAGTTTTTATCACTATTTCTCTGTAGTAGAGCTTGAGGTCAGGGATGGTGATTCCCCCAGTCATTCTTTTATTGTTAAAAATTGTTGTTGCTATTCTGGGTTTTTTGCCTTTCCAGAGGAATTTGAGAATTGCACTTTCCATGTCTTGGAAGAATTGTGTTGGGATTTTGATGGGGATTGCATTGAATCTGTACATTGTCTTTGGTAGGATGGCCATTTTTTCTATATTGATTCTGCCAATCCATGAGCATGGGAAATCTCTCCATTTTCTGAGATCTTTAATTTCTTTCTTGAGAGACTTGAAATTCGCATACAGATCTTTCACTTGTTTGTTTAGAGTTACCTCGAGATATTTTGTATTATCTATGGCTATTGTAAGGGGAGTTATTTCCCTAATTTCTTTCTCAGCCTGTTTATCATTTGCATAAAGGAAGGCTACTGCTTATTTTGAGTTAATCTTATATCCAGCCACTTTAGTCAGAATGGCTAAGATCAAAATTTCAGGTGACAACACATGTTGGCAAGGATGTGGAGAAAAAGGAACACTCCTCCGTTGTGGTGGGATTGCAAACTGGTACAACCACTCTGGAAATCAATTTGGAGGTTCCCCAGAAAAATGGAAATAGACCTACCTAAAGATGCAGAAATACCATTTTTGGGAATATATCCAAAAGATGCCACAGAGACACTTGTTACACTATGTTCATCGCAGCCTTATTTATGATAGCCAGAAGCTAGACAACCCAGATGTCCCACGACAGAAGAATGGGTACAGAAAATGTATTTCATTTACACAACGGAATAGTACTCAGCTATTAAGACTGAGAACATCCTGAGTTTTGCAAGCAAATGGATGTAACTAGAAAATATCATCCTGAGTGAGGTAACTCAGACCCAAAAGGACATGCATAGCATATTCTTACTAATAAGTGGATATTAGTGCCCCCAAAAAACTACAGAATACCTAACATAAAGTCCACAGAACTCAAAATAGTCAACGAGTTGAAGGGCCCAAGTGAGAATGTTTCAGTTCCACTTGGGAGGGAGAAGAAAGCAACCACAAGACGGGAGGGAGAAAGGGAGGGTCAAGGAGGAAAAGTGGATGGGGTGGGAGGAGAGGGGAACATGATCTGGTATTAAGTGGGTGAAAAGGACTGAAGCCCTGAGGGCCAGCAGAAAAAATGGAAACAGGCAACCTCAGGAGGAAGGAGGTTGGGAGGATTCTCCAGAATGTACCAGAGACCCGGGAAGTGAGAGACTCTCAGGACTCAAAGGCAGATACCCTAGATGAAATGCCCTACAGTGAGGAGAGGGAACTTGTTGAGCCCACCTCCAGGAGAAAGTCAGGGCATCAAATGAGGGATGGGGTTGCTATCCCACAGTCAAAACTCTGACCCATAATTGTTCCTGTCTGAAAGAAATGTAGGGATGGAAATAGAGAACAGCCTGAGAAAAGAAAGTCCAGAGATAGGCCCAAATTGTAATTCAGTCCAAGGGGGAAGCCCCATGGACCATTACTGAGGCTGTGGGAATTCACAAAAAGAGACCTATCATGACTGCCCTCCAAAAGAGCCAACAAGCAGCTGAAAGAGTCAGATGCAGACATGTGCACCCAACCAATGAACAGAAGCTGCTGACCCCTCTGGATGAATTAGGGAAAAGCTAAGGAAGCTGGGGAGGAGGGCAACCCTACAGGAGGACCAGCAGTCTCAATTAACCTGGACGCCCAATATCTCTCAGACACTGGGTCACTAACCAGGCAGCATATACCAGCTGAGATGAGGCCCCCAACACATATACAGCAGACGACTCCTGGGTTTGGGTTCAGTCAGAGAAAATGCACCTAACCCTCAAGAGACTGGAGGCCCCAGGAGATTTAGAGGTCTGGTGGGGTGGGTGGGGTAGAGACATCCTTGTGGGGAAGGGGGATAGGTGAGGAAGTATGGATGTAGAACAACCGGAGGATGGAATGGGAGGGGAATAAAATCTGGAGTGTAAAAATTAATTAATTAGTTAATTAATTAATTAAAAAGTTGTTGTCAAAAGAGGAGAAAAAATAAAACACAAGCAACTCAAAGGTCACTAGCAGAATAGATTTATTAAATATAGCCACATATTTTACGTTGTGCAAATTCCAGACATGTGAGAAAGTCTCAGAAGATTATTTAATTATTCATCTGTGTCCTTGGCTTCCAGATCTAGGAATTTAGCTAATTATGAATTAAACATATTTGAAAAGCCAGGTATAGCAGCTCACACCTATTACTCCAGGGCTTGAGATACCAAAAAAGGAAGATTTCCATGAGTTTGAACTCTGTAAGGCATAGTAAATTTCAGCATTCTAGAGCTACAGAATAAGACCATGTTTCTGAACAAAAGAAAGATCATTATATTTGAACTGAATGTAAAAATAATTATTTGAGAAAATAACACAAAGTGCACATCTTTTTACTTTTGGTTATTCTTCAAACAATAGTAAAGTATTTCAGAATACTTACAAATCCTGGGTATTCTAGGAAATCTAAAAGTGGTATAAAATATATGGGAGGATGTGACATTTTGACCTCTTTCAGATTTAACTAACTGTCTACAGGAAATTCTAGAGCCAGTCTCCTATGGATAATTATCATCACCTTATGAAAATTAAAAATAGAAGGAAGTGCATCATATATGTATCTAACTGTATAAGATAGATGTATGAATGTGTATATATATATGATGAAAATTGACAGAATTCACTGTAGTGATCAGTTCTTTGTTCAATGCATTCATATCCTTAATGCTTTGCTAACTGCAAAGAGGCATGTCAGTGAACTGAAGATTCATTTGCAAGGAGAGAGCCTCTCTCAGTGTGTTCAGCTACTGAAGCATCAACTGTAGTGGAGGTCAAATTTCAGAAGCCTGAGGTTAGGAGGTCACTTTTATCCATATGTTCTATTATCTATACAATTTTTTTAATCTATATACTCTTATTTTACATTTAAAATCAGATCCCCCCCCCGAGACTTGAAATAATGGTCAGGGACAATTTACAGCGTCTTACTGAAAAATAAAATCCAATTACTATCATTCCTTCTTCCAGATGAAGGACCAGAAGAGCATTTCTAATGCTATTAGAGAGCATGTTACGTGAGTGGCTATATTCTGAGGAGGATAGGAGATGGCACTGGGAGCAATGCTGACAGTCACACTACCATAATGTATGAAGACCCCTAGGCTACACATTAGTAGGTCAAACTTCACAAGACCAAGGCTAACCAAAATATTGAATGAGCATCTACAGAGTTTTTCACAGGAAACTCTAAGATTGTCTCTGTGAACAAATGAGGATTTGTGAACTTGAACTTGACTGTGAAACTTATAATGAGGGCACATGACGGCCCCAGGGTGGGGTCTAAAGATGTTGGGATATAAATGGACTATAGGGTTGTCATAATTCTTTTGTTTTCTATATTATGGTTGTGCCTAACTGCATGTATATATCATATAGACTAGATTTAGTCTATTTGAGTACTGGAGTTTCCTGAACCGTAAGCCTGTGACTGTCTTGATAATACATGTCGTCAGCATTATTTGGAAGAAAATAAAATATCAGCCTGTATCTGTTTGTTTGGTTCACCAATCTCTTGAGAACAGAGAAATACAAGATGTTCTTCCCTTTTACGAGCAACAGCATGCCATGTTTAAGGTCCTTTAATCATTAGTAATCTGTGCCAGTAATTTGAAGGATGAAAAATTCATCCTTCAAAACTTAAAAAAGATCTCAGATAAAAGGAGAAATAACTTAATCTGCACATGTCTCCAAACATCATTCCACCTACAGCGAGATTCCCTGAGCCAGCTCAGCCTTTGTGGAAGCCTAGCTAGAGCCACTGTGGAGCCACCTCTGGTATTTCACTCAACTTCAGTTACATTTACCTGAAGTGAAGGAGCCTGAAAACTGCAAAGCTTTTGCTCAGACTTGAAGTGTGAGTCTGACCCATGTCTCTGTCTTTTGGTTAGGTGTGTAATAAACTTTGAACTGCCACTATTCACTGAAAAGCTTAAAAGCCTCATTGCCCTGCCCCAGAAAACACATCTAAACAACTAAATCTTTTCGCGAGTTTAATGTACCAGTTTTACTTGAATGTTTTGAGATGGGATGTGTCCTGAAGATTAAAATGTAATCCTAGATTTATGATGTGGGAGTGAGATAAAGTGCACAATTTACACAGAAAGAAAACAGGCTATCCTGGATACACTCTAATCAGGATTATGCCCTTTGGGCAACATGAAAATTTAGTGTGGTAAAAACTATTTTTTCTCCCACAGTTAGAAATGTTGAGGTCTCATTTTTTTAAAAAAGTAAAAACTATGATTGAGAAAACGTTCTACAGTAAATGTAACTTCCTTAAACATCTTAGACTCAAGACTGCCAACTCTCTGGAAGTAATTCCCTACTAAGAAATATCTTATCCCAACGTTATTTTTATTAGATTTGCATCTCACTTTAAAGCCTTTGTATATTTCCTAAATATATAAAATATCGAAGTTGCACCCCATGTCCTGTCGTATTGCACACTCTCACCACATCTCAGTATGTCATCAATCAATCGATTGCCTTCCTGCTCTAAATGTTCTTTCTAACACATCCTCTGTATAAGCAATGTACATCTTGATCATCTTTTTAAACAAGTTGATGTAAGTGAACTTCAAATAAGTTCATGTAAAGGGTCCTCAGGGGACATAAGACAAGGAAAGGTTTTCCCCAAGTGTTACGATGTAGATGAAGGGTCAGTGGTATAGATGTCAGGCTATCCTGTGGAACACCAGCCAAGGACCCAAAATGAGCTTCTGTACAATTGTGCTACTTCTGCCTTATGATAAAATACAGAAAGTCCCAAACAACAAATCTAATCACAGGACCTCTTGAATTTACTAGCACTGGGTTACTGCTACATGGCCTACAAGCTATGAAGGCCACTAGACCACCTATTGATCACCCTTATAATCACATATGTTTCAAAGTGCTGATTAGTGTTTGCTCAGTCACTTTTAATTAGGGTGTAAAATTCAGTCATCTACTACCTGGTAGAAGGAACAATACTCTAAACAATGATAGCCTGAATTGCTTCTACATTTGTACATCCTTAGGAACTTTTCTCCAGCCCTAGTGTACTACATAGAGTTTCCTCGTGGTTATGTTACTCTTTTGTCATTGTTGGTAATTATTCATATTGAATATCCCCTATTTAACATACTGTAGGTTTCTCCCTGCTGCACCACGCCTACTATGTGAAAAGCTTCCACAACTTTGTACTCTAACGAACTGGTACTAGCATAGGAGCCCTATATATCCACTCTTGTTTTGTTCTTTGCCATATTCTATACCAAATCCAAGGCTCCAGGAGTATCTCTGTTCTGTCTATCATTCTGTGACTAGGAAATCTGTGACATAGAAATTAAGTTACCAGAACAAAATTGTTATTTTGAACACACAAATTGTCACATTCCGTGCAACTAGGAACCTGGCTAGGTGTGGCAAGGAAAAGACGAACATCAGGAGAGTGGAGCTGGAGTCAGATGGTGCACTGCTACAACCTAGAGCTTTGAATGCTGGGTATTTATTAGGTACAACCAACGGGAGGGGTTAGCTAGTCTCTGTAGGAGCTTTCCATAGGGAAACAGCCTCGGGGTGTAAACACACAGGAAGAGGGAGCCTCAGATACAAAATCTTTGTACACACAAATGAATCATTCATAGATCCTCATACTTGGATTCTCTAGGAAAACATTGCTAGCATCGTTGATGTGGCTATGCTCTTGTCAACAACTCACATTCAATCAGGACTTCACTCCCTAGGGCTCCCTACAGCAAATGCTAGTGAATATTGAGAACACATATAGGAAGCACTGTCCCAAATATTTTTTAGTCATCAATACTTTCTAAATTTGGAAAGTGAGAGTTTGAATACAGCATCACATAGCTATTAATGAATGGAAATGGGCCCACACATGTTTGATCCCAGGGCTGTGTTCACTCTACTGTGAGAATTTGTTAGTGTCCTATTTCTCTCAGAGCCCAAGGCAGTTGCCATATGATCATGAAAATGTTCTCTCTCCTGACAGCATTTCCAGTGGATATTTAATAGTGTTCAGCAATTTGCCTTGAACTATATGTACTGTGTTTCTTGAATTCTAATATAAACACTTTAAAAACTGTATTCATTCTTAGAAACCATCATTCCCATCTGAGCTCCCCAAATAGTATTTATTACCTTTCCACAGGGAAATACATAAATACAGATCCATGGAAGCTAACAACAAAGATGATGTATACTGCATTAATAATTTCTTCAAACACATTAAAAATTAAAGTCTCAGAAAGGAAGATGAAATGATTATGTTGGTCCTATGGCTGCTGTGATAAAATAATTTAGTTTTTCTGAATATTGCATACATATCTATACCTCTAGATATTAGCATGTTATAACTGATATAATTATCATAAGTAATAAAATACTGATACCGCTCTTTCCATTATTAAGCTACAGTTTAATATCCCAAATAGTTTAATCCCAGCATCTCCTACAATATCCAGAACATAATTTTTACTCAACAAATATAAACATGTGAAAAAATATTTTTGAAATCAATGAGATAAATATTTTCAATGGGAGTTGAGTAACACACCAAATGAAGCTTTTGTCAAGATGGGAAAATAAAACTATTTTAAAATTATATTTCTTATAAATATGTAATGAAAATCACAACTGCCTAAACACAAAGTTCATTTCACCACAAAACAGTTGGTTTGGTTTTTGTTGTTGCTGTTTTGTTTTGTCTGTTTGTTTGTTGTTTGTTTTTTATGTTGTGAGATGTTTCGATAGAATGAGAGGTTGATGTACAGCCTGCTGGTTATTGCCTCTAGATAAGGTTGGGAGTTTTTGTTTGTTTTTGTTTTGTTAAATCCCCAAAGCTGTGGAATTCCTGATGCTGAATTTATATTTCATAATGAAAAGGCACACAAATAATAAAATTAGCAAATATAAAATGTCAGAGTCTGGGACATTGGTCAATAAACAAGAGTGTCTTCAATAGTTTTGTGCTGCTACAACAGACCCATAATGGACTAATTTACAAGCAATAGAAATTTCTTTCTCAAAGCCCTAGAACCTAGAAAGTTCTGTATCCAGAGATGGGCCTTTAAATAAAGTTCTTTATCACCTCACAGTGAAAAGAAAAAGGAAAACTGGGGCAAAGAGACAAGGAAGGACTAGCTGGAGAGGTAGAGAAAACAAAAAAGATAACAAGCTCACTCACTGTCTTAGTCAATGTTCTATTGCCGTGAAGAGACACAGCTATCATAACTCTTACAAAGGAAAGCATTTAACTGTGACTCGCCTACAGATCCAGAGATTTATCTATTATTGGCATAACAGGAAGTATGACAGCCTGCAGGCAGACATGATGCTGGACAAGGAGCTGAGAGTTCTACATCCAGATCCACAGGCAGCAGGAAAAGGGAAGCTCTGAGCCAGCTTGGCTTGGGTTCTTCAACCACCAATCCTAATCCCACCCCTACTGACATATTTACTCCAAAATGGCCTCTTCCACTAATCCTTTCAAATAGCAACACTCCCTAAGTATTCAAATCTATGAGCCTTTGGAGGCCATTCTTGTTAAAACTACCACATTTCCTCTTTTATAAGGATACTATTTCTACAATAAGAAACATGTACTCTTGATAACAGCATTAATTCACATATGAAGGTCATTTCCTTGATACATATGATTCCCAGTTGACCACATGTCCCAGAACCACTAGATTAACCATCATGTTGTAACATATAAACTAGAATGTATCCCCAGTGTATCAGTCAGTGAAGTCAAACAGAGTCTGAGACAGTCCTAGGATGGCTTCTGCTTGCTGATTTGTGATAGCATTTATATAATGGTGTAAAGAAGGAGAATAAAAGAAGAACCATGTGGCCTATTCAAATTCAGGGGGTTGGACATAGAATGTAGAAAGATAAGGCAGCTAGAGGTCATTTGACAGAATTGGAAAGAAAAAACCATACACAGAAATTTCAAGATTTTTAGAGAATTCCCAACAAATCTTGAAAAACATCCATGAAAAGATCAAATAGTTTCCAGTAAAGTAATTCTCCAATAAAATCAATAATAGTCTTAGGAATAAAAATCTAGACAAGGCAACATCTGGCAAAGGTAAAATTACAATGCCTAGCATCCAAAGAAAGATTACCAGACATGCAAAACCCAAATTTCTGAGAAGAAAACTATAGTGTATAGTTTTCTAACACTAAAGACAAATTAGACATTTCAAAAAAAGAGAATAAGCATCTGAATACAGAAAAGCTTTAAAAATTGAATGACCAAAATACAGATGTTCCCACCCCTTCTTAAAAGGAGAAACAAAAATATCCATAAGAGGGGAAATGTAGGCAAAGTTTAGAGCAGAGACTGAAGGAACAGCCATTCAGAGCCTGCCCAACATGTGGCCCTTTTATATACAACCACCAAACTAGATAAGATTGATGAAGCTAAAAGTGCATGCTGAAAGGGACTGGATATAGGTCTCTCCTGAGAGACACATCCAGAGCATGCCCAATATAGAGGTCAATGCTAGCAGCAAACCATTGAACTGAGAACAAGACCCCCTTTGGGGGAATTAGAGGAAGGATTGAAAGAGCTAAAGGGGCTTGCAACCCCATAAGAGCAACAATGCCAACCAAGCAGAGAATCCAGGGACTAAACCACTACCCAAAGAGTATACATGGACTGACCCAGGAATCCAACTACATGTGTAGCAGAGAATAGCCTTGTTTGGGCATCAGTGGAAGGGGAAATCCTTGATCCTGCCAAGGTTGGACCACCAGTGCAGGGGAATGTCGGACGGGGGCGGCAAGGGGGATAGATGGGGGAGAACACCCGTATGAGGGAAGGGGAGGGGATTGGGGGCTTAGGAACAGGAAACAGGGCAAGGGAATAACATTTGAAATGTAAATACGAAATACCCAATTTAATATAAATCGGAAAAAAAGAAATCTGAGAATTACTTAAATATTGCCAGAGTATATAAGAAGCACCAAGCACAGCTTCCAAAATTTAAAAAATTATAGAGACAGCTGACTACCTGGACAGCCCCTAACATTGGAGCATCTATCTTCAGCCTTCCAGACCAGAACCACATGGCAGACTTTTCGATAAGTAATGAATATGACGGACCAGCTTAACCTGTATTGGCAGAGCTTAGTCAACTATCCCACCTCTGTTTGTCCCGTTCGGACTGCGTATTGTCTGCAGATAATATAAGCAGTTTTTCCCCAGTGGCTACCTTGCCACAATAAGCAGCCTCACCTAGAGGTAAAGGTGTTTGACTCTTCTTTAAAGAGGAATGGGGAAGCTGGCAAGGGTAGATATGTCTCGTGGTCAAAAGATCCTTAATAATGAAATAATATTAAAGTCACATTCCATGGATTTCTGATGATTTTTGAAGACTAAGAAAAGTATCTCTGAACTCTTAAACCCTTAATTACTCCTTGCCATTTCTATTGGAGTAAATGGAAAACACCTTATTACAATTAAAATTAGAATCTAACATCGTAACCACAAGTTTGCTATCTGGCCCTTAACTTGTGTTATTTCGTCATCTTAAATGGCTTTTGAAGCAGCTATTAGAATGACTGGGTATAAGCCTCATATTCTTAAATGAGTTGTATAGGCACAATGCCAATCTAAGAGTAGCAATATTAATCTCAAATTTTTATCTATACAGAAACTTATACAAATTAAAACCTTAAATCTATCAATATAAATTCTGTACCAATTTAAAAAATTATAACTTTCAATTTGTATCAATTATAAAGATTTCTATCAATTAAGATTATGGCTACACAAGGTTTTGTTCAAGAATAAAATTTAATAATCAATCCCATCTATTTCACCCCTTTTCTTTTCTTTTTTTTTTTTTTTTTTTTTTTTTTTTTTGGAGCTGGGGACCGAACCCAGGGCCTTGCGCTTCCTAGGCAAGCGCTCTACCACTGAGCCAAATCCCTAACCCTCACCCCTTTTCAAAATTATGACCATTTCTAAATTATCCCTTGAAAGACCCTAGTGGCTTTTGCCAGCTAACACCCACCTACCTCAGGGCAAGGCTAGGCCAGGATCCAGCTTCCTGTCTCTGGTCAAGGCTAGGCCTAGTTCCATTCTCTGTCCACACTTCTCAGGAGAAGCAGGAATGTTCTTGAAAAACTGCAGAATGTACTGACTGATAGTCACCTGACCTTCTGGTCCCAAATACAGTTCGAATGCATGTCATATGTTTGCTAGCCAATAGATTCAAAGGTCAGTATGCTTAATAAGTTTAAACTGTGACCTTGCTGATGTAATCTGTACCCCTAAAACGTATAAAAACTACTTGTTAGAGTCATTCGGGGTCACCTTCTAGTCACTCGCCACGAGGAGCTGATTGAGGGTTGACCCAGATGCACCAGAAAATAAACCTCTTGTGTTTGCATCAAACTCCATTCTCCTGTCTCACTTGGGGAGGTCTCCCGGTATTTAAGACTCATTTCGAGTCTTATACCCTTAAAATGATAACTTATCTATTATTTGTAAAATAACCATTACCAGACACCCAGTGAATTGGGGTTACAACTCTCCAAAGTTTCTTCCTACTGAATAAAGGCAGGAAAATTAGAAAAACTGAAAGCTACCTTTGACATCTGTTATCTAGTCTCTGTCTGCTCAGAAGGCTTAGGGCTTGACTAAAGTTCTGACTGGATCTGTCTGAAAAGTTGGAAGAAGCAAGATTATCTGGAATCAGCAGCAATCTTGAGGCTGTTTTGGAAGCAAGTCTCTGGACAACATTGGAGAGCAGGGGTCTGGAACAGTAGGGTTAGTTCAGCCTCCCAGTGGATGAATCTTGTTAGAGCTCTATATTCTACAATATACAGCTTACAAGCAAAATTTTAGTACCATTAAGATTTTTGTTTGGATTGTGCAAGTTCACAGATCACTTAAGGATGAAAGTCTGCTCCTTGTTTGAGCAGGCAAAAGACAGCTGTCTTCATGAGTTAATTTTATCAATAACCAATTGTAATGAGTATTCACTTATGCCACATGAAGGATGGCATGATGAATCTTTGCCTGTCCTGTTTGATTTTCTTGAACTTTTATAGTTCTTCATGGAGTCTCTCCCTGTTGTCCCTGAACCATATCTCCTTGGAAGGGGTCCAGAGCCTCTTCCTTCCTGTCAACACAAATGCAGAGCCTCTCTTCCAAAATAGCATGCCCTTGGTGCAGTCACCAGGATTCATTGAACATTTAGCTTGACCTCTCTCCCAGAGGAATTTTAATATGACCACCAAACTCATAATCACACTCATTTTTTGATAAATAAAACAATTGGAAGCAAATAAGGCAATCTAAACAAATATTAACCGATGAGACAGTGCGTTTGCTGTTCCCTGCCCTGACCTTTACGAGATCAAGGCCTAAATTATTTATATAATGGAAACTTAAATGTCCTTCTGCTTACCGTTTAAGCCTCTTTATAGGCTCTAATTTTTATCATACTACACTGGCAATTCCTAGAAATCCCGTGTCAACAACACTCAAGGATCCCGAGAAATTGTCCTGGCGAGACTTTTGAATGTCTTCAATCATTTGTTCATTTGTCTGCTCCTCTCATCTACCATCTGGCTTTCGGCCTCTCCTCATCTTAAGCTTTTTGTGTCAGTTTCCAACCACAAGAAGAAATCCCCATGTGGCTCAGGCAAAGTCTGTATATTCACTTATAGCCTTAAAAACAATTAATCAGATTTCTAGCCTTTATTTTCTGGTGACTGGAGGCAGGCAGCATAATTGTTTGCTTCTCTGTCTCCTTCCAGCCAGTGGTGTGGCGTAAATCCCTTTGTTTCGAGTTTCCAAGGCTGGAGCCACAGATGCCATGATTCCTTGACTCTGCTCCACTCTGTTGAGAAACCAGTTCAGCTCCTCCCCTCCACTACCCGTCCTGCCACCACCACCCCTGATCCCCGCCATTAAACTATAACATAGTGTTTATGTAATCCTTCCGAGAATTTCTTAAATTAATAGTGGATTCTTGTCTTCAATGTGGCGTGCCATCTGTATAAATTTGTATAAATATTTAATATTGCATAAATATTTAATTCTGTATAAATATTTAAATAAATCCCTAAACATATAACCTAAATATTATTTTAATAAAAATAATAGCACTATTAATTAGAGGTTAGAGCATATGATAATGAAATGAATGACAGAGGGTGATATTAAATCAGAGAAGGGATTTATAGCAACACAAGACTTCCACTGAAGGTAAAATGTTACACTATCGTTTAAAGCTAGTACCTCGAGCAGCCACTGAAGTAGCAAAACAAGTGTTTGGAAGTATAATTTAAACCTCAAGTATATTTAGAAAATGAAATCATACAAGTAAAAGAAAAACAAAAAAAGAGCAAATAAGATACTACTAACAGGATTATTGGATAAAACGTATTAATATAAATAAGCATATTAAATGTAAAAGATATTACCACCCAAGTAAAAGGCAAAGATTGTCAACTTTTCTTAAAAATCAAAGAACCAGTTAACTACTGTTTGTGGTTGGCAACAATAAACGTCCTCTCCAAAGAGGCCTCACTCTGATACAGCTGATATATACAATGAGAGACATCACTTGTATTTCTTTATCTTTATGCAACATGGTACACAGGTACGATAAAGATATTGTTGAAACGGTTATAATCTAATCACAAGAATGCTTAAAATCATTAATCATTTTATAGTTTCTGGCAAAACAGGAATTTACTGAGATTGAAGTGTGAGAAAATCTGTTAGATCATTAGTTTGAGATGAAGATAGCTACAATGTAAATATTTTAGAAAGCCCCAAGAAACTAATGACCTTTCAAGCCTGGTAGGCAGTAAGAAGCAAGGACCTCAGACCTTGCAATAACAAAGAATGAGAAACTGCAAACACATGTGAAACAAATTATTCCTCCGAAAATCTGAGCAGAGATAAGCGTGGCCAACATATTCACCAATAATATAAAACTCTTTGCAGGAGATCTAGCCAAACCTGCATAGATGGCTGATTTATAAAATTGTAGGATAATAAATGCAAATGGGTGTTTGCTTGCTTATTTATTTTTGAAATAGGATCTTACCACATATCTGTGGCTTTCCAGGAACTCACTGTATAGATCAGACTGTACTTGAACTCGGAGAGATCTGCCTGCTTCTGCCTTGGAGTGCAGGGATTAAAGTAATACACCAGTATGCCTGGCACAAATGCATGAGTCTTAAGTCATTGTAATAATTCTTTATGCCAGAGTGTAACAATAAATAACAATATTTTAAGAAATATAGTTTTAATACCAAGATAAACATTAACACTCTAAAGATGGGGAAAAATACATCAATACACTTCAGTACAAAGCAGGCAACATAGATTAAACAGTAGAAATAGACTTTGAGTAATTATTTTACAATGATTAGAGCATCAACTTATGAGAAAAAATATCAATCGTAAATACTGTATACCCAATAACAAGGTTTCAAAATATGTAAAACATAAGCTAAAAACAGAATTAGATAAAAGCACAATTTTAGTATGATGATGCCCCCCTTTCTCAACAAATACATTCACACACACACACACACACACACACACACACACAGAGTTCAGGCCTGTTACCTCCTACTGTCTTCTGGGATCTCCTATATAAGTTAACAAAAGAATATGACACACAAACTTGTTCACAAGTCAATACAATACAATACAACCATAGATAAATGCTCAATTGAGATTTCCTGTTCTTAGGTCTGTTAAATTGACAGCTGAAGCTAACCAAGACAACTTGTATGAATATATATATATATATATATATATATATATATATATATATATATCCCCAAATCAGTAAAAACCAAGATGACCAAGAGCATTTTAGCAGAAATATTGAGGAGGCTGATATAATAAATAATGTTAGAATCCATGGATCAAAGAGAAATTGCTTATCATCATCATTATTATTATTATTATTATTATTATTATCGTCATCATCATCATCATTATTATTATTAAACTTATTTATTTATTTACTTTAACCCTGATCATGGTTTACCCTCCTTCATCACCTCTGAATCTCTCCCTCTCACCTCACCTACCTGCTGTTCCTCTTTTTAAATTTACTTGGAAAAACTAAAAGAAATTTGCAGCTATAGAACTAATGTGAATAAAATCACCTTGCAAAAGATCCAGTGGAATGAAATATTTAAACAATGGTTTAAATGTACCTAGGAAACTTGATAATCAAGTAATGTACTTACAAAATCAGAAATAAAATCAAAACTCAGGAGTTTAATTTGAAGGTACTTTTAACATCTCAACAATTAAAGGAAATCATTTAATAATATTCAACTTATGTTTTTTTGTTTTTTTTTGTTTTTTTGTTTTTTTGTTTTTTTTTTTTTTTTTTTTTTGAGCTGAGGACCGAACCCAGGGCCTTGGGCAAGCACTCTACCACTGAGCTAAATCCCCAACCCCTTTATGTTGTTAATTTTTAAAATATCAAAGTTGGAGCAACTAAAAATAAAAGTGATAATTCTAAAGCTTAGTAAAAACTTTTATCAATGAGTGCATAACATGTGTATTTCTTTGATTGGGTTACCTGAAGGAAAGGCCATCTAGAGACTGCCCCACCTGGAGATCCAGCCCATATACATACAGCCACCAAACCCAGACAATATTGCTAATGCCAAGAAGTGCGTGCTGACAGGAGCCTGATATAGCTGTCTCCTGAAAGGCTCTACCAGAGTCTGACAAGCACAGAGGTAGATGCTCACAGCCAACCATTGAACTTAGAACAGGGTCCCCATTGGAGGAGTTAGTGAAAGGATTGGAGGAGGTAAAGGGGTTTGCAACCCCCTAAGAACAACAATACCAACCAACCAGAGCTCCCAGGGACTAAATCACCTCACCGTCTAAAGCTTACACACGGGACAGACCCATGGCTCTAGCTGCATATGTAGCAGAGGATGGCCTTTTAGGCACCAATGGGAGGAGATGCCCTTGGTCCTGCCAAGGCTAGATGCCCCAGTGTAGGGGAATGTCAGGGCAGGGAGGCTGGACGGGTGGGTAGATGGGTGGGGAAACACCCTCATAGAAGAAGGGAGTGGGGGGATGGGATGGGAGCTTATGAACAGGAAACCAGGAAAGGAGACAACATTTGAAATGTAAATAAAAACTACCCAATAAAAAATAAAAGCAAGTCTTAAAAGGAAAAGAAACTTTTATGAAAATCTCAAGGTTAACAGGACATTGAGTTGTGAAAAGCTAACTTTTTCCCTTACAAGTAGTGAAGGAAGATAGCTATTCTGAATGTATGCATTCAGCACTGTGCTGGGGTCCCAGTTAATCCTAAAGCAAAACAACTGCAACAGCAACAGAATCTGCAATTGTCTTTATTCAATAACAACGAATAATATCACAGATTAAAAACATGACTTGCCAGGTTGGGGTGGCACATGACTTTAATCCCAGCACCAAGGAGGCAAAGGCAGGCAGACCTCTGAGTGCAAGGTCAGCCTGGTCTACAGAGTGAGTACCAGGGATACACAGAGAAACCTGATGTGTGTGTGTGTGTGTGTGTGTGTGTGTGAGAGAGAGAGAGAGAGAGAGAGAGAGAGAGAGAGAGGCAGAGACAGACAGAGACACAGACACAGAGACAGAATTTGACTTAAATTAATAAGTGGGTTTATAGAGATTTTATGCTATATTAATTTCAAAAGGTATAAAATAAATTATACTTGCATATAGCAGTAACAAAACTTTAGAAAATAACTAACAATTGATACAGTATCATTTTCAGAATACCAAAACCATTTTTTTCATAATAAACATTGCAAAATAAGTGGAATTTTTTTCCTGGTTTGCTTCTCTAATGTGGTGACAAAAAACTAACCAAACACAACTTGGAGGATGAAAGGGATTATCTGACTGACAAACTATAGTCTACCATGAAGGTCGGGGAAGGCAGAAGCTGAGGACCAGAACCTGTTGTCAGGAACTGAAGCAGAGACTGAGGAAGAATGTTGCTGACTTGCTTGCTCCTCGGCTCTCCTTCAGCTACTATTCACGTATTTTTCAGGCTTACCTGCTCAAAAATGGTAGCTCTCACTGTATTCTGGGATCTCCTATATCAGTTAGCAGAGAAGATTATGACTAGGGGACATGTTCAGTAGTCAATCCAATAGAGATAATTTCTCAATTGAGGTTTTCAGATCTGTTACATTGAAAACTGAAGCTAACAATGACAACCTGCATGACTTAAAAAACATATACAAAATGGTACAGGAAAAATTGACTAAAATAAATGGAAATACATTTAATAAGAATAATAAGTTATATTAAGATATCAGATCTCCCTGAATTGACCTTTAACATCATCAAACAATTTAAATATATGATAGATAGAAAGATAGAGAGATAGATAAATAGAGATAGATAGATAGAGATAGATACACAGATAGATAGATAGATAGATAGATAGATAGATAGATAGATAGATAGATAGATGGTATTGAGATATGGATGGATAGATAGATGGACTCCAAGTCTAAGCCTAACAAGGATTTTAAAATGTACTGGTGATTTAAAAATCATACACAAGTATGTAGGATAGTCTAAATGATTTTGAAAAGAATAAAGCTAGAAACTAATGCCATGACTCAATTTTTCATTGCAAAAGTACAATAATCAAGGTGGGGCATGGGCAAAAATAGAAGAAAAAAAGATAAATGAAACAGAATTTAGCAGAAATAATGCAACAAGATATTGTAGCTAATTTTCAGCAAGACACAGAGGTAATTTACTACAGAGAAGTCAGTTGTTTTCAATAAATGCTGCTGGAACAGTTGGAAATCCTCAAGAAAATAGATAAACTTTATCTTTGGTTCATATCACACAACAAATTAACTCAAAGTAGAACCTAGGTCTAAAAAATATATAAACATTAACTTTCAAGGAAAAAAATCTCTGTGACTTATAGTTTGATAACTATGTCACAGATACAACAACAAAATCACATTTTTAAGTAAATCATCCAGATAATTTTGTATTTACCCAAATAAAATCCTTCTTTCTATTTATATCAACTGTGTGTCAATAATCTTCAATTAGAAAGGGAACCTACAGTTATCAGGTTTCAGTTTCAAATGAAATTATTGAAAATAAAATGTTATAATGTTATTCTAGTTATATTATGCTATCATTTCATAAAGAAATAGATGAAGCAAAAAAAATCACACAATAAAAACTAGTCCCTTGAAGTTAATTAACATATTTATATTCATTTTCCCTTATTGCATTCTATTTACTTTTATTGATTTTTCATTTTTTCTTTTATTAAAAATAGATTCTTTCTTCAAGAAATATATTCTAATTATAGGTCTTTGGGATACTCATTCTCTGGTACTTGGTTACCCAAATAGTGGAGGGCATGAGTTTCTTCTCATGGAATAGGGCTTAAGTCATATCCGACATTGGCTGGTTTTCCCATGAGATCTGTGCCACCATTGCTGTAGCATATTTTTCAGGCAGGACAGACTGTAGGTCAAAGTTTGGTGGCTGGGTTGATGTCCATGTTTTTTCCTTTAGAAGCTTGCTGAATACTGAAGAAAACAGAACATAGGGGTCAAAGGTCTATGTAGGCACCAGTTTGACTTCTCAGTGTTCAATGAGTTCTGTGGGTGTTGTCCTCAGCAGTGGAGCCCTCACTGTCATTTTGTGGAGAGCAAACCTTTGTCTTGGCAACAACATGGATTGATGGGGACTTTCCATAGGACCCTCTTGGCCAACAACTCATTTGAATGCAACCAAGTTCCACCACTGGAAGTTTGCCCGACAACAGATGCATAGTCGAGAATCAGTATTCACATTACTGGAAGTTCTCATTAGAATCAGTTTCCATACACTCTAGGCAATTTCTACTGCCTTAGGTTTCCATTCTACCTCCCAAATTCTCCCCAATTGTAGCCTTCTCTCATGAACTCTGTCCTTCCACCAATCTACCCCAACATAAGTACACTCCCATTCCAACCTGTACCCATATGCCTATAAAACTTATTCCATTTCCCCTTCCAGGGATATCCATGCAACAACCCTAGACCCCTGCTCTGTGCCTAACCTTAATTTCAACAAATGAGGCCTTTGAAAATAAAATAAAATGTTATACCAGACTATTATTTCATTAATGAAATAAATAAAGCAAAATATCTTAGAATGAAAACTAGTCCTTCAAATTTAATTAACCTATTTACATATTTATTTGACACCTTAATGCATTCTATTTACTTTTTGAGATGTTCTAGAGGAAATAAAAGTGTTTTGCTAAACATTAACTTTTCTGAAATAGGACTGGTTAATTGCCTTCAGATAAATTGCTTAGCAAGATGACTTTACATCTGCTTTTGTTAATCATCGTTAAGTGAAACACACACACAGAGAGAGAGAGAGAGAGAGAGAGAGAGAGAGAGAGAGAGAGAGAGAGAGAGAGAGAGTCAGACAGAGACAGAGACAGACAGACAAGAGATGGGAGTGAGAGGGAAGAACTTTCACCCAGGGCTCTCCTCAGTTAATCTTCTTTGGAACTACTTCCCAGACACCCAGATATGTGCTTCATCACTCTGGTGACTCTAAATCTAATCAAGTTAATATACAAGGTTAAACATACTGGGTGATGCAAACAATCAACAATGACAGTGGGAAAACATGAGTGTTTTCTAGTTTGCTCAGTAGACATTGATCTCTTTTCATTGTTCCACTGATGCTTTAAATTAGTGTAGAGAGCTCATCCTTGAGAAAGCACTTTTAGTGTGGTCTCTGGGGAAAAGACATGAGAATCACAACAGAACTGAGGACTGAGAATCTTACAGCTGACAGCAGACAGCTTTATTAGCAGCAGAGCTGTCTCACCTCACAGGAACCAGGAATGATTCTTCCATAGATGTAAAACTCAAAAGCAATGGGCAGAAGCCAGAGTCAACTTACAGTTTTGAAAGCACCAAAGAGGGTGACGATGAGAACCAGTAATGAATATTTCAAGCTCTGCAAAGTTGAGCTCTCCCAATTTATGCATATGGGGAGTAGAATAACAGCTAAACATAAGTTATTAATAGTCTAAAACTCTGCCTCTATTCCTTCAGAAGACTGGAGGTTGAAGAAATTCTAATTAAAATTGGAGAAATGAACGAATAAAACTTTCTCCCAGATTTCGTAAATTCCCAATGGACATAAAAGCACACTATGGACTGAAGCATAGCTAATTAAAAGGTAAGTGAGCTTCACTCTAAAAATAAGCCCAGTTCTGTACCCTCACATAGCCAAGTTTCAAGTTTATAAATACAGAGACTGAGAGAAGGTATTCGAAGACTCTTTCCTTTAAAGTCACCCGACTCACACAACTAACAAACAAAGCAGTTAGGAGACCACTACCTGATAAGCTTGGAGATGTGTACATGAGCGTCCGTCCAACAGTCTCTTAAAGAAGCTCAGTAACTTCCAGATCTCCCAGTTTGCTTTTCTCTGTCGCTCACACTAGAAAATGCTACTAGAACTGTTGAGCCAACTGTAACATTTGTGGTTGACACTCATGACACAGAAAAGCAACGAAATTAGCAGAACTAATGTTTGAATAAAGAAGAACTCCCGCACGGACATATTTATATGTATATAACATTGATAATGGTCAATCTACACACGAAGAAAGCAACTCTGATATTTAAAGGGAAAATACAAAGTCCTAATTTGATAGTCCTACTTTTGTGTGTTTCTTTGAAACTACGCTTTAAACATTTACATTATAAAAACATAATATACTAAATGTTTTATCATATGTTTATTCTTATTCTATTAAAGAGAAGATATGGTGGTTTTAATATTCATATCCTTCCCTGTGGAGAGGAAGTAAGTGAGTAAGATTTTTTTAAAAAGCATCTATGGAATAAGTTAGAGAGGATATACTATTTAGGTAATATAAAAAGTGTTTTCCATTATATATATTTTCAACTATGATAGAAGTTAACAGATATGAAAATCAAGCATGGTAGTCTGACATGTCTATACAAGTTTCTGAAATAGAAATACTTTAGAATCAAACACATGGTGGCTTTTCTACAAGTAATGAATAGGTAATCCATCCATAGAAGATACATATTAGAAATTAATAAATAATTAGTTTTATTATAATGGACAAAGTTATTTGGAGTGTCAAGAAGATTGGAGAATGTGGAATTCCCAAGAGTTATTTTTTAATTTTTCTGCTTATATTTTATGTTTTACGACTTTGATAATGTAATATTTGCATAAATAATTTAAAAATAGTTTAATATGTCCTAATCTGTTGTCACTGTAATAAACATCATTTTGACGACTTCATCTAATCATAGCTACAAATGTTTACAACCATATACTTACATCCAAACTGAGAAATAAGGCACTAATTACAAAAAATATCATTGAAGCCTAAAGCCCATTTTCTGCCTTTGAATTCGTTAACTTTTGCTACCAAAAGTAGACATAAATACGAACCCTGAGACATGTAAATAAATGTAAAATATAATATAAAATTACAAGTGTTAAAACTGAAATGAAACCTTTTAATTTCATAATGAGCAGAGTGAATAGAAAATATAATGTACAAAGAGCCCGAATTAGAGTGAGTGGCCTTCCAAACGCTCATAAGCAGGGCAAAGTAAGGAGTAAGGCAAAGCCTATGCCCTGTAGGAACTCACAATTGGTTGGCAGTCGAAATGTTTCACCTTCTGACCGGTCTTTTGATGGGACACATTTCTTCTTAAATGCACTCTCTGCTTTAAAACCTCCAAACCTCACTCTACAGTAATTACCAATCATTATAGACTGAGGCAGCCAAAGCACTGGTGCTGAGGTTGTTGAAAGAATTCTGTGTAGGAAGTAGATGTAGATGCCTGATAACCAAGTTTTCTCCAGAAAGAAAAAAATAGCTAAAATTAAAGCCTACAAAGTCAACAAAACTTATTATTAATAATTAATAATAAATATCCTAAAGCCATAGATTTTTGATATATTGTGATATCTTTCCAATTTATGATCTATTAAAATCCATTGTTTTCTGCTATGTAAATTATAACCTGGATTCTGAGTTTCTCTACTGAAAGATTTTGACAAATTTCCCATTTGTTTGTCTAATGAGGGCATTAGGTTTGGTTAGAACAGAAGGTTTAGGTTAGAGAACAGAAGACCTTGATTTTTGTAAAAACAGACAGCAAACAGAACTATTAAAAAATCTCTAAAAAGAATTTGAAAGGTAGACTAAAAGTGAACAAACTGAAAGAATAACTGTCCTTCTATAATTTGATAATGGGATGTATAAATGACTGTAGAGAGAGAATTCGGCATAATGATACTTATGCTACTCCCAGGTATGAATCAACAGCACTTGTAGAATGATTGGCAATGGTGATAGAGGACACAGGGGAGTCAGAAATTACTCCTAGGTTTCTACTGTGAATCGTTTTGAAATCATTTCAATAACTTCTAAATGATCTTCTATTGAACTGAGAGAAGAGAACATCATTAACTGATATTTGAAGCGACTAATATGCTTACAATCCATGCATAAAAGTCCATAAAGAGAGGTTACTCATGCATTAGGCAAAATGCATATTTATTTGCTTTCGAACTGAAATGTTTTGAGAGAAAAATGAGGTGCTCGTCATCCAGGCAAACAGATATATGAACAAAATATCTCTGGCAAACTGAAACATCAGGGACCCTCAGTCTGGTGGGATTAGAGTGAGTAGTTATCTGATTCAAGCAAAAATAGAAACCACTCAGTCTTCAATACTCTCCCTTCATACAATTACTAAGACCCGAGAAGAGCAGGAGAAAATCACCCATAGACAATCTCTGAAAGGTAGGGGAAGACAGCAGACTGCATAGCCACTGAAGGATTTAGGAAAGAAAATGGCATAGCACCTGTGAATTTCCTTACTAATTTACATTTATTTGCCTCAGAGAACTTTGCCAGCTTAACTTCTCCATAGTTGTGTCTGATGCTGGGGATTGACAACAGGTAAGAACAAAATTAAAATTTATACTAAATCTTTAAGTGATTCCTAGGCTCAGCAAGAGGGCCCAGGGAAAGAGGAGCTAGCAGAACACATGTTTGTATAACCAGAGTGGGTAGAAAATATAATGTATGCGTGGAAAACTCAGTGTTCCACCTGTGTGAGCATGAATCTTCTTATACACTGTATCCTCCTGCCCTACAGTAAAGGTTTGCAGCCCATTCTGATTCCTCCCCCAAACCCTCTGAGCAGAGAGCTAATCCTCCACCCAATTTGTTGAATAAAAGAAGGTAAGTTCTCACTCCTCAGCTAAGTGATCTTCTCAAACCAATCAAACCAACTCTCCTATTTCCCATTAAGAAGGCCAGAGTACCTTGAACTCACTTGTAAAAAAATGTGTAAGAAGTATTAGAATGTGGGGCTAATAATAATTGTGCTTAACCTTGCCACTACCATAGGATCTGCTTAAGCAAGACATTAGCAAAAAAAAAAAAAAAGTCACTAAAAAACTTGAGAGAGGAGGTGTCAACATGGAATCATTGACAAAGGGTAGAAAAAATGAGAATGAAAATAGCATTCCTTTAAGTAGATCGAAGACAAAGGGAGGGCAAAAACTGCTCACTCCAAAATGATGTCAGACAAAGATAAAAGTCCAAAACAAAAGAACAAAAGCAGAAACAAAAACAAAGAAGCCCACCATTGCTATAAAGTACTCATGAAGGCATTGCCTACAAGTACAACAAACAGGTGCCCACCAACTAGCAGGTGTAAAAGCCACGGTCCTGGCCAGTGACGTTCGCCTGCAGGGTCTATTTGGACAAGGCAGCTGACTCTAATTTCAGTCTAAAGCTAAAAAGAGAGTAGGAAATAAATCAAGAAAGGGAAAGAGAAGAGAAATATTCTGACAATGGATGTCTCAGTTTTGCAGAATACAGAGCACTACACCGGTCTGATTAACATTTCTTCTGGATCATATGTTCTTAATGGTTGCTGATGGCTGACTCTCTGATTGCACTTTCTACAGAGGGGGAAGAATGAGTAAAATTATACTCTTGGGAAAGCCCTAATTGTACATCTGACCTGCTTTTTAATGTTCTAATAATTGAGTAATTATTTCTGTGTAGTTTTGGCCTGAGAACCCGACCTTTTCGTCTGTCAAGAGGCAGCAATGTGAGAAGCCCTGTTCTGTAGTGGGGGTGGCAAAGAAATCTTGGTGATGAAACAGGGTTTCACCTGCATAAGGAATATCAGTGTCATAGAGGGACCCCAGAGTCTCCTCTCCACCAGGATCAGTCTATTCCCGTTCCCGGGTAACAATTAGGTATTTGTGTCCATTTCTTTCATACATACAGTGCATTTCATTGTGGTACAGAATTCTTGTTTGGATGGCCCTCATCAACTGGAGCATACCAAACTGAGTAAAGGGAAGTTTTACCTCATTTTACTCTTCAGACAAGCTTTACCGCTCCACAAATTCATATTAAGCAATCTTGTACTTGGATAACTTTCTTTTCAAACTGGATTATGATATGTGATAATTTGGCTACATTTATTTTCTTATAAAGCTTTTTTTATTTTTTAACATTCCTTTTGATTTTATTAAAGATTTTGCAATGTTGATCATTGCTTCATAAAATGTGGCTAGAGATTTAAAAAAATGGTTCAGATTATACACCCCCTTGATGTCATTTATAGGAAAATGATCCTGTGAAACTTCAAAAATTAAAGATTGTTAAGGCTCTAAGAGAAAAGCTAGGGGAATAATTCTCAAGAGAGAGAATGTGGGGGTGTATGTGTGTGTCTATGAAAATCATATACATAGGAATACATATACATAAACATATACATATACAGTCAGAATTCATCTTAAATCTCTAGCTCATATGGTGGTTCCACTCCTTATCAATCAAGATAAAAATTTGACATTGGAAAAATGGGTGAAATTTAAATCCTTGAAACACTTTAAGTGATTATTTTGCTTCTTAATTATCCAGTTTGTGGTCAAGACTTAGCTTCTTGGGAGCAATGTGTTCGACGTGCTCCATATCATTCTGAATGGAGCTGAGTGCCCTTAAGAGAACAGTGAAAGCTTTAAATATATTACAAGTTGCCAATTATATTCTCCTTTTTCCTCTCCAAGAGTCATAGGTATGTATACCAAAAGCCACCAGCAACAAAAAGTTTAATATAAATGATAGGTACCTTTTTACAATGGGCTAAGAGCAAACGGATAAAACTATATACTATACTATATATACTATAATAGTGAGGATATACTGGCAAACAAGGAAGAAGCCTGAATATGAAGAAAGGAAGTTTCCTTCATAGGTTGGAGTCTCAGATTTTACTGAAGCAAATGCCTAAGTTGTCCTGGTCAGAGTCAACAAACAAAGAATAAAGAAAGCAAAGAAGTATATTCTGAGGTTCTGACAAAGTTTTCAAGAAGCACTCCCTAGGGTTTCTGTTGAATTTCTAGTAGAGATACAAGCTGGGCCAGAGAAGAAGCTATCAACATGAAAATCATCAAAATACCAGTGCTGGAATTGTTCTAAGAAGCAAGCCGGAGCAGTGTACCCTTGAAGTACATCTTACAGAGAACAGGCATGGTGCTACAGAATTCAACGTGAAAGTACCACCTTCAGTGATTCAGAAATTCCCAAAGCTACATGATTAAATTATCAAAACTCACCACCCCTTGATGTCCTTGATGCCAGTCTCTACCCACCAAAGAAGGTGGGAGCAAAGCTCTCCAGATCTGGGAAAGGAACTTTTTCTTTCCTCATTGACACGCTAGGATTAATCAATTACTACTGTGCCAGTTAGCGAGGAAGACCTGTGGTGATATCCTATACAAGACAATGAAGAATCAATTTGGGATAGAGAAGCTGTACATATATAACTCACAGTTAAGAACACAAATGAATAAGCTAGCAATACGCTTTCCTTCAGGAAGTTTCAATAATATTTAATTATGTACTATCTGAAAAAATAGGATTGCCATAGAGTGATTCTATATACATTTTGCATCATAAATATGATATTTCCCACCAAAAAACTGATATTTCACATGCATTGGGTTGAAGTGCAGGATAAACTCAAATGGCCTTCATTTCCAAGCAGAACACAACCTTAAAACCATTGTAGTTCCATAAAAGTAACATGTTAGAAATCATGAGCCATTCTTAAATATGTTTACTCAACTATCAGCTCTCCAGTTATCTAGTAATAAATCAGAATTCTCAACACGTTCTTTGAGACAGTGAGTTGATAGCAAGTACAGAGTAAGGCTTAAGTCCACTAAACCTAGATCATTTTACTACAGCATCTGCAAGGGGGGAATCCTCAATCATAGCAAGAAATGCACAAAGTAATACATTTGCATTATGATAAGAGTTTCTGGGTCATTCACATGACCTCAGCTTCCCATATCAATAATAGTAATATTGGTATTTCATACCTGCTCTGGGCAATTCTTTCGTGAGTGTGGAGAAATCTTTTTCTAGAAGGGCAATTATTTCTCCTGCCCAGAGCTAATGGAAATAGCCTACTTGACCAATGGGCTGCAAGAAATTCTATCTGATGCTTTACTAAAAGATTTGTGGGCATATGACTTTCTATATGTCTATCAAAGCTTTGTGATGTAAGAGGAGGGTTTCCCTTTATAGAGGGAAGGGGTTGCGTGCTGTATCTGCCTCTGTGGTATTGTCTTGCACATCCCTTTTAATAGTGTTGCTATGACATACTTTGTCTTGAATCAAACCAGGTTTATCAGTATTGGCATTTTTACCCTGAAAATTCTGTAACAATCTGATCCTGTCTAACTCTCATTGTTGCCATGACATAGTTTGATGAAGGTATAATTTCTGCTCCACACATAATTAATAATGATGATGATGGTTAATAGTAGTAATATAAATAAAATTTTAAAGTATAGAGAGTCACATGGAAACAGTTGCATAAGATATAAAAATCTCAAGCTAGATAAAGTACTAGCATAGAGGAGGGGCATGAGTTTTACCTCTAGCTGAGGAGCTACTGGCATTCAATGGCTTGTGGGATAGGGAGAGTCAGTTTTCTTTAATGATATAACCCCTAATAGGTTAACCACACTCCAGGGAAGGATCCATTTCCAACAGTATAGTGCAACAGAAACTTGACTTATAGGGGAAAAAAAAAGAAGAGAATAAATTTATGTGGGAAGGGACATGGAGTCAGTTATGAGAGGAGTTGTGGTGAATGTGCTCAAAATACATTTAAATGGCCAAATAATTAATAAAATATTATTATTATTATTATTATTATTATTATTATTATTATTATTTAAAGGAACCTCAGAAATCTTCCGTTTGGCTCTTCTTCCTCTCTCTTGTTTGAAATTTTCTAGATTTGACAACTATTAAGAGAATTCTACATCCAGTTGTTCTGCCTTTAATATTTCCAAGCCACTGAGCTTTTGTCATTTTTATAATGAAACTCAAATGATGAAATGTCTTGGCTCTGAGCTGCATTTTTCTTTTTCATGAAAAGTCAAATATTGAGAACAGTTTGCAGCAAATGATACTTACATTTCCCATCTCAATTCTTCACCTATTGTATGCCGGCACTATCATTTCAGCTCCCTGGTGAATATCTGAAGAGTTCATTGGATTTTTCTAGGTTTTTGTGACAGATCATCCCTCCCAATCAATGCAGCTATAGTTCCTTCTGCACAGAACTATTGCTCTCATTTTGAATAGATTGTTTTTCAAAGCTGGACTTACAGATGTTTAATACAAAGTGTGATGAGGAGTGAATCTGGGGCATTTATCAATATTACCTTATTTTAGTAATGCTGAGACAATGATATTTATCTCCTTTTAAAACAGTGATGTAGTCTAAGATTTTGTTCCAGGCTCAAATGATAATTGGGCTTAGATTGCAACAGATTAATCAGTTGCAATATTGACTGTAATTAGACCAATTCCACATTCTTGTTTCTAAAATGACTAACTGTGAAACCTGTTGGTGAGACTGCATTTAACACCACTCCATCCATCTGTCCCTTTTGGATATTATGACAGGCTTTGAAAAGAGAGCAGTGAACTTCTATACCCATTACTGCTCTAGTGAGTGTTATGAACCTGGGTGCATATGGAGGGCCCTAGGGGCTTTCTCCAGCCTTATAGCCACTGCCTCAGGTCAAGACTAAGCCAAGTACCAGCTTCCCGCCTTGGGTCAAGGCTAAGCCAAATTCTATTCTGCACCCACAGATCTTGGAAAAAGAAGGAACATTCTTGAAAAAAAAAAAACCACAAAATGTACTGACTCTCTGGTCCCAGGTAGAGGTCAAATGTATGTCATATGCTTGCTAGCCAATAGATTCAAAGGTCAATATGCTTAGCCAATAAGTTTAAACTGTAACCTTGCTAATGTAACCTGTACTCCTAAAAAATATGAAAACTGCTTGTTATAGCCATTCTGGGTCACCTTCTAATCACTTGCCATAAGGGGCTGATTGAGGATGGACCCCGACACACTGGAAAACTAAACCTCTTGTGTTTGCATTGAACTCTGTTTCCGGGTCTCACTTGGGGGCTCTCCTGGTGGCTAAGACTCACTTTGAGCCTTACATGTAGAGCCTAAAAATGAGATGGACTAAAGTTTTATGCAATAACAAACCTCATTTAGAGCATGAGACAATTTATATTCTGTGAGTTAAACAAGGACTTAAGCAAAATGCATTTGACTTAAGACAAAGACACATCTGGAATCACGTTTGAATAACCAAAGTAAGATGATGGATAATCTGGGAGGGTCATGAAAGCACATTCCAAAAACAACCCATGTTATGGAGAAACAGAGGTTACAAAACGTTTGCCTTGTTTCCTTGGAGTTATCTCACAAGCTCTCAGAATTCTCCTCACTCAGCTTGATTCACAGACTGTGCTCTAACATAGGTCTACTTCTAGGGACATCTCCCCCAAACATGTACACATGCTTGTGTACACACACACACACACACACACACACACACACACACACACACACACCCCACCACCACCACCATCACCATCAACAACAACAACAATAACGCCAACAACACCATCCACACCAACACCAGAAAGGAGGTATTGAAATCAAAAGTAGAGCATGTGGCTAAAGTTCACTGATGGCTCATACTGATGATGGCTGAAGACTGGACTCAGTACCATTCAAATCAAACTAACTGGACTGTAGCTCCCAAAGCAGCATAGGCTTGAGAAACAGTAATATTACCTTCATCTTAGTTACATCATCTATCTTGAGAACTGTAGTGAGCATAATATTTCTATGTTTTCCCATTCTGTCCAGTAAGTAAATTCTTCCTGCCTTTCACTTTCTACTGCTTATTTAATTTTCTGAATTAAATTTGAGGGCATAGGATAGAAAAAACTGGAACCAAAATCTTTATAAATAATGTGAACCCACAAGCCAATCCCTGCACATTTCAAACTGTTCCTTTGAATGAAGTTCTTATTCTAACAACCTTCCATTTTATTAAATTATAAAAAAAAGTAGTGTTCACTCCGGAGAATACAAATGAGTCCTTAAAGTTTAAAAACTTAAAATATATATTAAAGGATAACCATTATTGTGAACAATTATTATTTTTATAAATATTCCTAAAAGAGTTGCAAAAGCTTTGTCATTGTTTTGCATTTTCCCCCCTTCGGAGCTGAGGACCGAACCCAGGGCCTTGCACTTGCTAGGCAAGTGCTCTACCACTGAGCTAAATCCCCATCGCTTTGTCATTGTTAAAGGGAGTCTGTAGTTTGCATTAGATCACTCCTATCCAACTCTAGTTAAACATCCTTCTGATGATGAGTTGTATGAAATTTCATAACTCCAGGTTTATAGCTGAAATATCAAAATGATATTCTGAATCGTTTAAATTTTTTGACTGGTACTTAGCAAAGAATCTGCAGCATATAGAATATTAAAACTCTGAGTTAATATAATTACTGTATTTGTCAACAATTTTCTCACTGGATCTCAGGTGGCTCATATGTCACATCCATTTGATATAGCATTGCTGTATCCAAAATTGTCACCTTTTAAATCAAAGAGTTTACAAAACAAACAAACAAAGCTAGAGTGCTCTGTAAGATTTTGAGGGTTTTAGAATCAGTTACCAATGAGCCAAAGATGCAAATCCTGAATCATTCATTAAGAAATAATATACTAAATAACTGAAAAAATCATTTTCTAAAGTTGGTTTTTTTAAGGAAGTGAATCATATTGGGGTATATTATCTTGTGGATAGAAATGCAAAAGACTAGCATAGAATTTCTGAATTTAGAATTTTGAAACTCATAAGCTTATGAGAAGTGTAAGAAATCAAGGATGATCCAGATCCAGGTGGACTAGGTCAATTTTATTTTGTCTGGGTGGGAGGTTTATATCTTTATTCATTGGCAATGAATTTATTGTGTGGATGTACTGTGGATTGAGAATGTAACATATGAATCTGATTGATAATTTACAAGTTTCTAGAACTTTGGTTTTATCTGGCTATAGGGGACGTGAGCAAAGTTCCCAGTGGGCAGAGAGAGCCTGGAGAGGGTGGGTATAGAATGCCTGGGGCTAGCTAGCGTGGCGTGCTGCCACACAAGAACGGCCCCACAAAACAACATGTGTGTGTCAGGCATGGAAACAGCTCTCCAAGGGGATAGTGTGAGAAAGTGGCAGGCAGAGAGACAGACAGAGTGTGCAGTTCCCACCAATCCTCGAGGAGTGGGAACTCATAGGTGCTGGTAACCGCCAATACACTTTTGATATTTTACTGCACCAGTCCTCATGCAGTCTTCCATAAAGAATCAAAGTGAACTCAAATAACTTCTATTTATTGGTTAACAGCATATACACAATTAACATTTCAATTTCACTAACAGTTGGTCCAGAGGACAAACCTTGGCCTCATAGTCATCGAGCTCTAATATTTCTTATCCTTACCACTCAATACCACCTTCTTACTCACATAAATTATGAAGATCATTTGCAGGGAGTACTATCAAGAACAGGCAAACTAATTAGGCATTCATTGTATGTTTTTTCTTAGTTTATCAACTCTTCTACATGAAATTCAAGCAGGAATAACAAGAAATTAGTTGTCTTAGTTTTTAAATGTTACAGAGTAGAGAACTGGTTTCTATATTTTCACCATACAATAACTTTACCTAAGAACAATTGTACCTCAATCAGTGATAAGTTCCAACTAGATAAACAACTGTTTCTCCTTGAAAATAATGGATGAGAGAGAACAATTCCACTATGTAAAAGACATGTAAATTCTTGGGAGAACAAAATTCCAGTCTGAGAAAATTGTACATGCCTCCATTTTCACTAAATTCTGTGGTCGCCCATAATCTGAATGTATAAGAGAATTATTGGGATTAAAGGAGCTGAAGGGGTTTGCAACCTCATATGACCAACAATACCAAAAAAGCAGAGCTCCCAGGGACTAAACCACCATCCAAAGAGTATACATGGACAGACCCATGGCTCCAGCTGTATATGTACCAGAGGATGGCCTTGTTGGGCACGAGCGGAAGTAGAAGCCCTTGGTCCTGCCCAGGCTAGGCCCACCCCAGTGTAGGGGAATGTCAGTGCATGGAGGGGGAAGAGGTGGGTTGTTGAGTAGAGGAACACCCTTATAAAAGAAGGGGGGTGGGATAAGGGGGTTTATGGACAGGAAACCTGGAAAGGGGATAACATTTGAAATGTAATTTAAAAATATCCAATAAAAAATTACAGAAAAAAAAGAATGTGTCCACAGAAGTAAGCATCTCTCTGCCCAATAATTACTTCATTGTAAAATGCTAAAATTCTTAAAGATTTTCCTTCACCTGTTAACTTGTAATAAATTCCTAGACCAATGAGCTGATAAAACTCACTAAAAAACAAACAAACAAACAAACAAAACCTGTTTTATGCTGTGCTTCTAATTTTACAATAATCCCATGGTAGGTTTTGTTCAGGGCCAAACGCAATGTTACAAGTCAACAAAAATGTATTTTGATCTTTAACATTCTTCAGAAAATGCTAAAGTTTCTCAGGTGTATCTTGAAACCACCACTTTTTTTTAAACTAACCTGTCTGACCCAGTTTGCATTAGAACAGAATCCATCTGTAAATAAGTTGAGTGCTTAATAGGAGTCGATTCCATTGACAAAGTTTGTGTTCCAATCCTTCAGAAGCAACAAAGAGAAAATGTCCTAGAGAAAAGAAAAAAAAAACTTTGACCTCCTAGTGACTTGTCACTTTTGATTTAGTGACTTTCCCCCCAAGAAATGAAAAATTTTCTTTGGAACTCAGTGCATTGGCTTTTAGACCAAACCCTAAAAGAACTCTTATAACTACTGAAATGACTGCTAGATGGATTAGACTCCCTCTGTGAGCCTAGATCAGTCTTGGCAGCACCACAAACTACCCACAGTCAAAAACTAATACGAACACATCCCTGCTGGCTACTGGACACACAGACAGCTTCTTGGAGAAAACTAGATTGAGAGATTTTCTTTAGAAAATTCTTCCTAAGAATTGCAAGCTGTACACACTAAAGTCTCCAAAAACAATATCGCCAATTTTTATATTGATATAAACAAGAAAGCATTATTCTTAATGTACATACTTTATTTTCTTGCAACTAAACTGTGAGTTTCTCTATCTTCATTCTACCTCGTTATATACTGTCTGTCCGCTTGGCCAAGATTTTTTCAGAAAGAGATATATTCTATGTATCTGAGACTCACAGTTCACCAAATGTAGTCAAATCTACAGAAAAAAAAAATCACGTTCAAAACCACCTAATAATTCTCCTTGTGCTACTGAGATTTCTCACTTGATATTTGACAAGACAAATACTTTAATGTCATATTAAAGTTAGATATATTTTCATACTCAAACCTTGATCTTGGTTATAGGTAAACTGTGGAGTTGATGGACCCTGAAAGAATATAAAGAAGTAGTTTGTCTTGGTTATAACTCACATTCCACTGTGTTCTCACACATGAGAAGAAAATGTAGCTATTCTTTTGTTTAATATGCACATATACATCTGAGTCAAATGAGAAACCGGGTATTTCTCACACAAGCATAAGAACAAAACTGTGTTTTATTACGTGAATATGGCTGTTTTTACTTCAAAAACAAGAAAGCAGCTTGAATCGCATGAGTTTCTTACTTTGACATTTCAGTGGTTTTTTTTTCAGTTAATACAGAAACTTAAACTCTGAAAAGTTGAAAGGCGAGTAAAGCAACATGTTCTCTTCTCATTCTTTCATAACTATTTTATATTAATATATCTCTCAGAGCAAAATTATATTTCTCCTACTGAGAATCTGGCAGCCAAAAGACATAGTCTTTCTAGTATCTGTGAGTATCTTAGAGAGGCAATCAAACACTCAGAGAACTATGAAGAAGCTACTGACATGTTTTGGGAAATCACTCAAGCAGCTCCTCAAAAATTTGGTATAAAGAAAATAATTTTTTTTAAATTAATGACTTTATTTAAACTCAATTTTTGGAGACCAAATGGAAATCATATTTTTAAATGTCATATAAGTGAGGTCTGTGGTCCAATAAAATCTTTTTGGCCTTTTATAATTTTCTTTGTATAATGCATTTCTTATAAATATTTTTCATCTCATAGGTTTTCTAAATGAAAAGGCAGAAAAGAATAAAAGGAGAGAGGGAATTGACATTTATCAGGTAACCGATGCATCGCTAGGGAGGTAATAACTCATTACATGTGTTATCCCCTTCATTCTTCAGCATGACCTTGAGAGATACAAACATGGTCATGACCTTGAAAGATACACACATGGTATTTGTAGTAGTTAGACATTAGCTTTGGACTCAACTTCTGTGTTCATACACACTCATAATCAAATCACTTAATTTGCTATCGAGGTTTCTATTTCCTTTTCTGTCATACACAAAATAAATGATAAAATTCTAAGCACATTAGAGTACTCATAACAAACATGCAATATATGCAGGAAAATAAGACATTGATACTATTGTTCATGTTACATGTAGAAAATGCAAAGCCCAAAAGTAAGAGAGATGTCTAAGCTGCATTTACACAAGACTGGGTTTAATTTCAAGTACCCACATGGCAACTCATAATTGTCTGTAACTATAGGTTTAGAGGAATTCAACACCCTCTTCTGGTTTCCACAGGCATCAGGCACACATGAAATACACATAAATACACAAAAACAAAATACACATAAAATAAAAATATGAAGCAATTGCAAATCTCAGATACCACAAGGGTAGATGGACTAGGGATAGAGTCTAAATTTTATTTCTTAAACCATAGAACCCATAGTCTTCAATTAGTAGATTCCTTTTAAAATCAGAGACTCAGTCTTATGGATGAAGAGCAAATGTACATAGTGTTATTTAGAAAGAAGCAATATACTATATAATTGTTATTTCCTTATTTATCTAAGAAGTGAATAATGTCAGTATATACTCTTGTAACAGTTTGCATTTCACAGGGATGATCGGACAATTTTCTAGCTTCATAAAATCAGAAAGAATTAGAATGTAATAAAAAGATAGTTCTGTAAGTAATAGGTGCAGGATGTGTAGTTTTCTTCAATCTGGATAGAGTCAGGACTTCAGTTCACAAATAGTTAAAAGCTATTGATTTACACATGGCCACACAGTTGCTAACTGAGGTGCCTAAGATTTATAAGGCATACTATAGTTTGCATTCTAGACTACACATCTGTAAATAATGTAAGATATATCTTTAGAACACTTTTAAAATCATAGTACAAAGTATTTTGTTCAGATGTCACAAAAATCTGCTAAAGAAAATGTATGTATTTTTATAAGATATAATCCTACTGTCATTTTAAAAACGAAAAAAGCAGTGCTAGTCTGCACTGTTTTGAAAGGTGTCAGATTAATGATTTCAGCATATGAAACTTCTCTTATTTTTACTTAAAATGGTACAGTTCAGACACAGTGATTGTAATTCCCTGCTTCCCAGAACATATCACAGTGTTTTATGCTGCTCATTTCTGCACACAGAAAGGGAGAAGCCTGAGTATCTTGTCTCTTGACTCCCTGACAAATTGTTACTGTGTTAATCCTTAGGTTAGACCTGTTCCTAGCTTCAACCCCCTTGCACTCTTATTTGTTTCATTCCCTGAACATAATATAACCACTGAGCATAGTTATATTAAGGTTATCACAGAGTAGAATCTTTTATTAAAATATTTGTCTTCCCTGATAGATGAACTTCTAGAGCATAGACATATATCCTAGTTAGTTTTCCAAATGTTACTTTCCATAGAACATTTAACACCTGAGTGGCCATGACATTTGCTTTATGGTACCAAACTACACAAACACTATGAAATTAACATTCAACTTTGTTTTTGGTATTAATTACTATTCTTGTTTCTGTGATAAATAACAGGCAGAAGCAACACAAGGTAGAAAGGGGCTATTTTATCTTATAGTTCCAGGGCAGGCAATCCATTATGGAAGGGGAGCCATGACAGCAGGAGCCTGGGGCAGCTGATCACCATTACATCCACAATCAGAACACAGAGAGTGATGGACACTAGAGCTCTGTGCCCTTCTCCTTTATTTAGTCAAGGACTCTGGGCCAAGAGATGAAGACACTAACATTGGGGTAACAGTGGTCTTCTTATGCTAATTAACTTAATCTAGAATATTTCCCACAGACACCCCCTAGAAACTTGCTTTCATGGTGTTTCTAGACCATGTGAAGTTGAAAATCAAAATTAACCTTCACAATCAACCTCATGCAAACTAGACACTGAAATATATCTCTTTTAAACTATTACCTTGTGCTCTATAATCCCACGGGCCCAGGGCCATCTCATATTGCAATGTGCATTAAGCATAACTTTAAAATTCCACATAGCCTTTAAGAGTTTCAAAATGGTTGAAAAATCCATAGTATGCACCACTCCTCTGAGATTCAAGGAAATATAATAACTGTGAACCCCTTTGAAATCAAAAGTAAATAGCCTATTTCCAACATGCAATTAAATAGGATAAATAGTCCCATAAGGATATAGCAACTAATGTACAAATGACCACTACTCTCATTTCTTGTACAACACAGCATATAAAAGGAGAAAGGAGAAAAAGTAGGGCATGGGCAGATATAGAAAGATATGGCAGTAGTAAGAGCACCAGTGGAAGGGGAAACTCTTGGTCCTGCCAAGACTGAACCCCCAGTGAACGTGATTGTTGGGGGGAGGGTGGTAATGGGGGGACGATGGGGAGGGGAACACCCGTATAGAAGGGGAGGGGGAGGGGCTTGGGGGATGTTGGCCCGGAAACCAGAAAGTGGAATAACAACCAAAATGTAAATAAGAAATACTCAAGTTAATAAAGATTAAAAAAAAAGAAAGAAAGAAAGAAAGGTATGGCAGATGAAACAATAAGAGAAGGGATAACTAACATAAGAGATACTTGAAGAAGCCACATGGGATCTATGATTTTATCTTCACAATGTTTTGTTTTTCATATAAAATGGGGTTACCAAACATGGTGGATAATCTTTTTCCCAGAAGCCACATGTTGTTGTCAAATAATGAACCTGTAACAAGTGTGGGATACCTCCTTCCTTCGATTATAGGTCAGGAGCATTTGAAAGACCCTCAAAACAATCCTAACTAGGGCCATTACTCTTGATTTCCCACATGAAAATAATGGGACATCTTTACTGCTGAAGATGCCATGTTGTTTTGGTCACAGGACATGAAGAAACCAAGCTGGTAGTGATTTTAAAACTTCCTCCAAATGAGTAGATTTCATAATTCTAGATGATGTGACACAGGCTGCTGTGGATATGACATAGCAATGAACTCTAAAAGTTATGATAATAACTGGCATGTGTTTTCAGGCATCATAAGTATTACAGGGATAACAATCACTTTCTGTTTGGCCTGAAGACTACTCAACAGGAAGAATGTCATGCCCAGCACTGTAAATCTTGCCCAGAGCCAATAACTGGAGAGCTCATAGGGGAGAGCCTACTTCTATTATTTTGCTAAGTGGACATAGTGAGAAACTACTTCCTAAACCATTACCTTGCTATGCAAAGATTAGTACATCTCAGCTATCATCAGGGAAGTTCTTCTTGCACTGGATGGTGGTTAACCCAGGGACTCACACTAGGTCAAAGTACAAATAATACATACCTAGGGAGTCTTACAGACCTGTATAAGATCAAACCAGGCAGCATTCTAACATAAATTGGAGAGGAGCTCATGAATGAGTCTACACCACAAGCTGAAGAGTTAGTGGAGGTTGATGGCTACTAGTTGAGGGTAAAGTCAGTTTTCTTCAGAGGTGTAACACCTGGTAGGATGATCATACACTAACAGATACCTCAACACTCATAGGTATGTGCGAAGCACTAATTCACCCCATTGGATTATTTACCATAAGAAAAGGAAAACAACATAAACTTAGGAGAAGGACATAGACACAGGAGTGTAAGGGAAAGAGGAAAAAGATGAGGTGAATATGACATCAACATGTATTTATATGTTTAAAATACTCAAAGAATAAAATATATATTAAAAGGTAATTTTTCATTGGATTTATAAGGTATTAAATGATGTGATTGTTTAATGGATGACATCTTATAGCATAACACATGAAATACTTTTATTAAAATACTATAAATATGAAAAAATTATGAGATATCCTAATAGAATACATAAGACATAGCTAAGATATTAATTTACCCATCTCCTCTATACTTTTTCAATGGCAGCAATGATATCATCATTTTAAGAAGATCCACAGATAAAGTTCATGGAGTCACAACTTTTTCTTTACAATTAGATTCTAGCCGCTTAAAAATTAAAGTATGATGATGAAAAACATAAAATAAGACCTTTAACATTCTAAGTTTATTTTTGCTACTGTTTAGAAAATGAACCTGTTAAACATATGTTATTGTTATTTTAATCTTTACCATTCTGGTTGAGATAAAACCAAATCTAAAAAAAAAAAAAAGAAGAAGAAGAAGTTTTGACTGTTTAGGCTGGTGGGAAATCATCCTCCAGCCACTGCCACCTGTGGGGCTGTGCTGCCTAGCGCACCCCCTCTGGCACAGTAGCCACAGTAGGCATGGGTCCCAGCTTCAGTACCTCGCTGAGGTGCAACAAAAACCAAGACTACATGGCATCATCAGAGCCCAATTCTCCCACCAAAGCAAACACTGAATATCCAAACACACCAGAAAAGCAGGATCTAGATTTAAAATCACATTTGATCACGATGATGGAGGACTTTAAGAAAGACATAAAGAATTCGCTTAGAGAAATGCAGGGGGGAAAAAAGTAAACAAGTAGAAGCCCTTAGAGAGGAAACAAAAAATCCCTGAAAGAATTACAGGAAAGCAATTCCTTCAAACAGATGAAGGAATTGAAAATGGAAATAGAAACAATAAAGAAAGCACAAAGGGAGGCAACCCTGGATATAGAAAACCAAAGGAAGAGACAAGGAGCATTACCAACAGAATACAAGAGATAGAAAAGAGAATCTCAGGAGTAGAAGATTCCATAGAAATCATTGACACAATTGTCAAAGATAATGTAAAACAGAAAAAGCTACTGGGCCAAAACATTCAGGAAATCCAGGACTCAATGAGAAGATCAAACCTAAGGATAATAGGTATAGAAGAGAGTGAAGACTCCCAGCTCAAAGGATCAGTAAATATCTTCAACAAAATCGTAGAAGAAAACTTTCCTAACCTAAAGAAAGAGATGCCCATAAACATACAAGAAGCCTACAGAACTCCAAATAGATTAAAGAAACGCCTCCCATCACATAATAGTCAAAACACCAAATGCACAAAACAAAGAAAGAATATTAAAAGCAGTACGTGAAAAAGGTCAAGTAACATATAAAGGCAGACCTATCAGAATTACACCAGACTTCTCGCCAGAGACTGCTAAAGCCAGATGATCCTGAACAGATGTCATACAGATCCTAAGAGAACACAAATGCCAGCCCAGGTTACTGTATCCAGCAAAATTCTCAATTAACATAGATGGAGAAACCAAGATATTCCATGACAAAACCAAATTTACACAATATCTTTCTACAAATCCAGCACTACAAAGGAAAATAAATGGTAAAGCCAAACACAAGGAGGCAAGCTACACCCTAGAAAAAGCAAGAAACTAATTGTTTTGCAACAAAGCAAAGAGAAGAAAAGCACAAAAACATAATCTCACCTCCAAATACGAAGATAACAGGAAATAACAATAACTATTCCTTAATATCTCTCAACATCAATGGAATCAATTCCCCAATAAAAAGACACAGATTAACAAACTGGATACATAATGAGGACCCAGCATTTTGCTGCCTACAGGAAACACCTCAGAGAAAAAGAAAGGCACTACCTCAGAGTAAAAGGCTGGAAAACAATTTTCCAAGCAAATGGTCTGAAGAAGCAAGCTGGAATAGCCATTCTAATATCGAATAAAATCGATTTTCAACCAAAATCATCAAAAAGATAAGGAAGGACACTTCATATTCAACATAGGAAAAATCCACCAAGATGAACTCTCAAGCCTAAATATCTATGCTCCAAATACAAAGGTACCTACATACATAGAAGAAACCTTACTAAAGCTCAAAGCACATATTGCACCTCACACAATAATAGTAGGAGATTTCAACACCCCACTCTCATCAATGGACAGATCATGGAAACAGAAAATAAAAAGAGACATAGACAGACTAACAGAAGTCATGAACCAAATGGATTTAACAGATATTTATAGAACATTCTATCCTAAAACAAAAAGATATACCTTCTTCTCACCACCTCATGATACTTTCTCCAAAATTGACAATATAATTGGTCACAAAAGAGGCCTCAAAAGATACAGAAAGATAGAAATAATCCCGTGTGTCCCTTCACAATAGTCCAAAATAATATAAAATATCTCGGTGTGACTTTAACCAAGCAAGTGAAAGATCTGTATGATAAGAACTTCAAGTCTCTGATGAAAGAAATTGAAGAAGACCTCGGAAGATGGAAAGATATCCCATGCTCATGGATTGGCAGGATTAATATAGTAAAAATGGCCATTTTACCAAAACCGATCTACAGATTCAATGCATTCCCCATCAAAATTCCAATCCAAATCTTTAGAGAGTTAGACAGAACAACTTGCAAATTCATCTAGAAAAACAAAGAACCCAGGATAGCGAAAACTATCCTCAACAATAAAAGGACTTCCAGGCAAATTACTGTCCCTGAGCTCAAGCAGTATTACAGAGCAATAGTGATAAAAACTGCATGGTACTGGTACAGAGACAGGCAGATAGACCAGTGGAATAGAATTGAAGACCCAGAAATGAACCCACACACCTATGGTCACTTGATTTTTGACAAAAAATCCAAAACCATCCAATGGAAAAAAGAAAGCATTTTCAGCAAATGGTGCTAGTTCAACTGGAGGTCAACATGTAGAAGAATGCAGATCGATCCATGCTTATCACCCTGTACAAAGCTTAAGTCCAAGTGGATCAAGGACCTCCACATCAAACCAGATACACTCAAACTAATAGAAGAAAAAGTGGGGAAGCATCTCGAACACATGGGCACTGGAGAAAATTTCCTGAACAAAACACCAATGACTTATGCTCTAAGATCAAGAATCAACAAATGGGATCTCATAAAACTGCAAAGCTTCTGTAAGGCAAAGAACACTGTTGTTAGGATAAAATGGCAACCAACAGATTGGGAAAAGATCTTTACCAATCCTACAACAGATAGAGGCCTTATATCCAAAATCTACAAAGAACTCACGAAGTTAGACTGCAGGGAGACAAATAACCCTATTAAAAAATGGGGTTCAGAGCTAAACAAAGAATTCACAGCTGAGGAATGCCGAATGGCTGAGAAACACCTAAAGAAATGTTCAACATCTTTAGTCATAAGGGAAATGCAAATCAAAACAACCCTGAGATTTCACCTCACACCAGTGAGAATGGCTAAGATCAAAAACTCAGGTGACAGCAAATGCTGGCAAGGATGTGGAGAAAGAGGAACACTCCTCCATTGTTGGTGGGATTGCAGACTGGTACAACCATTCTGGAAATCAGTCTGGAGATTCCTCAGAAAACTGGACATTGTACTACCTGACGACCCAGCTATACCTCTCTTGGGCACATACCCAAATGATGCTCCAACATACAACAAAGACACATGCTCCACTATGTTCATAGCAGTCCTATTTATAAAAGCCAGAAGCTGGAAAGAACCCAGATGCCCTTCAACAGAGGAATGGATATCCTAAATGTGGTCCATCTACACAAAGGAATATTACTCAGCTATCAAAAACAATGACTTTATGAAATTCATAGGCAAATGGATGAAACTGGAAAATATCATCCTGAGTGAGCTAACCAAATCACAGAAGAACACACATGGTATGCATTCATTGATAAGTGGATATTAGCCCAAATACTCAAATTACCCTAGATGCACAGAACACATGAAACTCAAGAAGGATGACCAAAATGCGAATGCTTCACTCCTTCTTTAAAAGGGGAACAAGAATACCCTTGGGAGGGAATAGGGAGGCAAAGTTTAGAACAGAGACTGAAGGAACACCCATTCAGAGCCTGCCCCACATGCAAACCATACATATGCAGCCACCCAATTAGATAAGAAGGATGAAGCAAAGAGGTGCAGGCTGACAGGAACCAGATGTAGATCTCTCTTGAGAGACACACCCAGAATACAGCAAATACATAGGCGAATGCCAGCAGCAAACCACTGAACTGAGAATGGGACCCCCGTTGAAGGAATCAGAGAAAGGACTGGAAGAGCTTGAAGGGGCTCGAGACCCCATATGTACAACAATACTAAGCAACCAGAGCTTCCAGGGACTAAGCCACTACCCAAAGACTATACATGGACCTACCCTGGCCTCCAATTCCTAGGTAGCAATGAATAGCCTAGTACGGGCACCAGTGGAAGGGGAAGCCCTTGGCCCTGCCAAGGCTGGACCCCCAGTGAACGGGATTGTTGGGGGGAGGTTGGTAATGAGGGGAGGATGGGGATGGGAATACCCACATAGAAAGGAAGGGAGAGGGATTAGGGGGATGTTGGCCTGGAAACCACTGGTAAAGGGAACAACATTTGAAATGCAAATAAGAAATACCCAATTTAATAAAGATGGGGGAAAAAAGAAAGAGAAGAATTGGGCTTGTCAAATATATCAAGGAAAGTGGAACATGCCTCACAGATCCTAACAGCATAAGATCATTTAATTTCTTAAAGTTAGATGTAGGGCATTCCCACCAAAACCATATTTTCTTAGTTATTGTGATAAAAATACATTGGCAAAAGCAACTTAAAAGGAAGGTTTATTTTTTTAGTTTGTCGTACAGTTCTAGAGGGATACAGTTTATAATGACAGAAAAATTGTAGCAACAGGCAGGGAGGGCTTTGTAGTAGAAGCAGGAGTCTAGCTATTCAGATTTCATCAACAAAGAGCTAGGAATACTTGTGTCCACATTTGCTTCTTTTTATTCAGTATAGGAACTTAGACTAAGGAATTGCTCTTTCCACAGTGGCTGGGACCTCTCACCTCAATTTAATTAATTAATTAATTTAAAAAATCTCTCCAAGGTGTTCCTGGATGCTGAACTGTTAGGAGTTTCTAGGTCATATCAAGTTGACGCTTAACACACTTAATAAAACACTGGGCCACATGCTTCTTGATATCTATTATTCTCGTTTCATAATTAAATTTCAATTTAGACATATTAATTCAGCTCTCAGTCCTTTAGGTACCATCGTGTCTAACTATGGACACACTAACTGCAGCTGAGCAAGATAATACTCAGAAAGAGGGAAATCGAATTTTCAAAGACTCGCCTAGAAGTCATTAGGAAATGCTGTAATCCTAATTATTAAAAATACAACTTCTTTGTAATATTTTAACAGGACACAAGGGCATTTTTTATGATTCCCCATATTCTACTGCATTCCTTAAAGCTATAATTTTTACTTTGTTATTGGTAGTGTCCTGACTATTACATATATATTTCATAACTAGAGATAAAATTACATTTCTAAAATTGCATGGAAATGCCATAAATATTTGTTACACCTGTTAATCTTAATGAACTATGTCATGGAATGTGTTTTGTCAATAGTTTTATGTGAAACATTATTGTAGTATTGAATGTACTTTTAATTTCCAAAGTGTGAAATTTTTCTGATCTGTAACATGGATTTATATCAATACAAAATATGATCTGTGTACTTTATTCATTTTTATAGTCATTAAAATTTTTGACCTATGTTACTTGGATATTTTGAAAAACAAGAAAAAAAAGTTTTATTTTGCATTTCCCTGACAAAGGATGTTGAAATTTTTACAAAGGTCCTTAATTATCTTGGTACATTTTTTGTTTTTGTTTTTGTTTTTTGTTTGTTTGTTTGGTTGGTTTTGGTTTTTATTAATAACAAAGTCAATTTTTTGGATTGGATATTTTCTTTACTTACATTTCAAATGTATCCTTTCCAGACAACCCCTCTGGAATCCCCCTATCCTTTCCCCTCTCCCCCACCATTATGAGACTGTTCCCCCAACTCCCCATCCACGCACTCCTATCTCCCCACCTGGTATTCCCCTACACTGGGGCATTGAACCAAGCCAACACAGGGCCAAGGGCCTCTCCTCTCACTGAGGTCTGATAAGGCCATCCTCTGCTACACATGCAGCTGGAGCTATAGGTTGCTCCATGTGTACTCTTTGGTTGGTGGTTTAGTCTCTGGGAGCTCTGGCGGGGTCTGGTTGGTTGATATTGTTGTTCTTCCTATGGGGATTAAAACCCCTTCAGCTCTTTCAGTCCTTTTTCTAATTCTTCCATTGGGGGCCCCATTTTCAGTCCAATGGTTGGTTGAGAGCATCTGACTCTGTATTTCTCAGGCTCTGGCAAAGACTCTAAACAAACAGCTTTATCAGGCTCCTATCAAAAGGCACTTCTTGGCATTCACAATATTATCTGGGTTTGGTGATAGTATATGAGATGAATTCCTGAGTGGGAACATGTCTGTATGACCTTTCCCTCAGCCTCTGCTCCATACTTTGTATTTCCTCCTGTGAATATTTTGTCCCCCATTTTAAGAAGGACTAAAGTATCTACTCTTTGATATTCCAACTTCTTGAGGTAGATGTGGTCTGTGGTAGGTTCTTGGGTAATTTGAGCTTTTGGGCTAATATCCATTTATTGGTGAGTGCATACCATGTGTGTTTTTTGTGATTGGGTTACCTCACTCAGGATGATATTTTCTAGTTTCATCCATTTGCCTATGGATTTCATGTTTTTTGATAGCTGAGTAGTATTCCATTGTGTAAATGTACCACATTTTCTGTATCCATTCCTCTGTTGAAGGAATCTGGATTCTTTCCAGCTTCTGGCTATTATAGATAAGGCTCCTATGACAATAGTGGAGCCTGTGTCCTTGTTATATTTTGGAGCATCTTTTGGGTATATTCCCAGAAGTGGTGTAGCTGGGTCCTCAGGTAGTACTATGTCCAGTTTTTTGAGGAACTGCCTGACTGATTTCCAGAGTGGTTGAACCAGCTTGCAATCCCACAAACAATGGGGGAGCATTCCCTTTTCTCCACATCCTTGCCAGCATCTGTTGACACCTGAGTTTTTTATCTTAGCCTTTCTGACTAGTATGAGGTAGAATCTCAGGGTTGTTTCGATTTGCATTTCCCTGATATCTAAGGATGTTGAACATTTCTTAGGTGCTTCTCGGCCACTTGATATTCTTCAATTAAGAATTCTTTGTTTAGCTCTCTAGCCATTTTTAATAGGGTTATTTGATTCTCTGGAGTCTAATTTCTTGAGTTCTTTGTATAGAATGGCTATTAGACCTCTATTGGATGTAAGATTGTTAAAGAACTTTCCCCAATCTGTTGGTTGCTGTTTTGTCCTATTGACAATGTCCTTTGTCTTACAGAAGCTTTGTAATTTTATGAAGTCCCATTTGATAATTCTTGACCTTAAAGCATAAGCTATTGGTGTTCTGTTCAGGAAAATGTCCCCTGTGCCTATGTATTCGAGGCTCTTCCCCACTTTCTCTTCTATAAGTTTCAGTACATTGGGTTTTATGTGGAGGTCCTTGATTCACTTGAACTTGAGCTTTGTACAGGATGATAAGAATGGATCAATTTCCATTCTTCTACATGCTGACTGCCAGATGAATCAGCACCATTTATTGAAAATGCTGTCTTTTTTCCACTGGATAGTTTTCACTCCTTTTTAGCTTTATGCCAAGTTTTAATTGAGTTGTTTATATTCTTTGTGTTTAGGTTTTGTTATTGTTGTTGTTTTTCTTTACATATTCTAATTATTTATCTTCTGTCTGATGTACACTAGTAGGGAATTTTTTTCCCCTATTCTACAAGCGGTCCCTTGACTCAAATGATAGTGTGCTTTGCTCCTATGAAAATAGTGATAAACCCTATGATAATAGTACAAACCCTTTTTACTTTCATATGGTCAATTTTATCAATTGTTGATCATAATGCCTGTGCTACTGGAGTCCTATGAAGAAAGCCCTTTTCTGTATCTGAAAGTTCTAGTGTTCTCTCTATTTTATCTCCTATCAGTTCAAGAGTATATATCAAGTGATACATCAAGGTCCACTTGATCCATTTGACATTAAGTTAAGAGAGAAAGGTTTAAAGTCATTCTACAGCATATAGCTATCCCAATTGACCAATGCCTTTTCCTAAAGATGTTTTTTATATTCAATGTGTATTTTTCGCTCTCTGCCAATAACTAGGCAGCTATCTATCCTTGATTTTGTTTTAGTGATCAGTGTGTCTGCTTAAATGTCAATGCCATGCTGTTTTAATTATGGAGCTTTACTTTATAACTTAAAATCAGCAGTTGTTTTCTCGCTTAGGATTATTTTGGCTATCCAAAGTGTTTTATGCTTCCACATGAAATGTGAGATTACCTTTTGAATTTCTGTGAAGAATTGCATTTTGATGGAGATTGGATTGAATCTACAATTTGCTTTGATAAGATAGCCGTATGTACAACATTAATTCTACTAATCCCTGAGAATGGGAGGTTCCATTACCGCTGTGCAGGAAGAGGAACACTTTTTCACTGATTGTAGAAGTGCAAAGTGGTACAACCTCTATTAAAATCAGTGTGGAGGTTCCCATAAAAGCTAAAAATAGATCTATCATACAATCTAGCTATACTGCTCTTTGGCATATACCCAAAAGAATTTAAATCTAGGAATTCTTGCACTTACATGCCCATTGCTGCTTTATTTATAGTTGCAAGAAAATCGATGCAGCCTAGACATCCATGGATTGATGTTTAATTAAAATGTGGTACATTTACACAGTGAAATATTACTTAGCTCTTAAAAATGAAATTATGGGCTAGAGAGATGGCTTAATGGTATTTGTTATTCTTAAGGAGGGCCCAAGTTCAGTTCTTAGCACCTATATGATGGATCATAAGCATCTATCACAACAGTTCTGGGAGATCTGATGTCTGTGGCCAGGAACTTGGCATGCATGAATGCATGAAGGCAATATACTCATATCATATAACAAATGAATCAAAACTTTTAATGGTTATAAAATGGATGCAGCTTGAAACAAGCATGCTCAGTGAGGTAACCTAGACCTGCAGTGACAAACACTACAAGTGTTCCCTCATCCATGAATGGTAGCTTTGACTCTTAGATATTTGTGCTTCCTTTAGAATAACCATAAAGGTTAGGAAATAAGAACCTTTGGAAGACTAGGATTTTTTTTCCCAAGGGAGGGACAAGAATATAATGCTAATAAGGGGAAAGGAAAACTAGTGGAACAGAAGGATTAAATGGGGTAAAGGTAGACCAAGTAGGAAAGGGAATATGGAGGAGAGATAATATTGAATTCCTTTTAAAAATTTACTACTGTAGTTGCCTCCTGAAACATATAGATATGCATATATAAAAATATATGTAAATGGAACTGCCCCTAAGAAGGGACAATATCCCAACTGCTAACAAATAAAAACTCCAATTCAAGGAATGGGTTACCTGGTTTTTGAGTTGTTGGTCAATTGAGTCCCATAAATGCCCCCAAAACACTAAAAGCTATTGCACGTGCTCTTGATTGCCCTTCAGAACTTGGCAGTAAGCTCCTATTGCTACAAAAAAAACACTACAACCAACTCGATCCATATAGTAAAGAATTCATGCTGGCATTCACCTGGAAGCGTCATTCTCACTGGCTGGTTTTCATAATACTGAAAGGTGCTGTGCACACTACCAGAGGAGAAAAATAATCATTGGTGTCATCCATTTATGAGCCCCACGAGCTATAACAACGACAGGCCTGACATGCTATATTCAATGATACAAAACTGGCACAAATGTGAGAGTAGCCATCCCCTTTCTGATTCAACCTAAGGCCCACTCTATGAGTCAGAATCATTCCCTGACACTGAAAACAAGTTAAGAACATGTATCTAGCTAGGTCACAGGCCCTAAGAAAAGACCTATTATCCTGCTAAATGGATATAGTTTTTTAAAAAAAAATGTTTAATAGCATTGCTATACCAAGAGGTCAATCTATCAATCCTTATCAGTAGTAGACAACAATTAACAGACTTCCTCAATTGTCAGTGTGTAGGCAAAGGAGGAAGGAGAGCATGGATGGTACCGCCCTAAAGAGGACGTGCATATCATTCTTCTCCAAAGCTCAAGGTTCTACAAGGAAGAGGCGGGGAGAGATTGTTAAAATAGGAAGCAGGTGATAACTTAAAGGAAAGTGTTTCTTTCTGTACACAGAAGGATGGTTTTACATATGAACTCACAGCTATTGTGACAGAATGCACAAGATCTGGGCAAGCTCAAGTCAGAGGAAAAATCTCAGGGTGGAGTGAAGAAGGTGGTCATGTACTCCAACCACAGCAGAGGCATGGTTGCCATTTGATAGCTGTGATCCCTAGTTAATCCACCTCACTCAAAGGTAGGCCCGCTCTCGGTTGTTGGGCAACACAAATTGGACTTATCCTATTTTAAAGCAAGGAAGAAGAAAATTCTAAGTTGGGTGAGTAGAGAATTGAGGGCAGAAGAATGAATCATGAGGGAATTAGGAGGGAATATGATTACGATCCAAGAACGTTGTAGAAAATCTCAACAAATTAATATAAGCATCATTTTTAAAAAATATGACTGCTTGTTGTTCCTAACCTTTATGGTTTTAAACCAACTACTCTGAAATTAAAAAGTTGTTTAAATCTAGGCTTTATAAAACCAGGGTATTTAATAATTCCCACTGAACAAACTTTTTGCTAAGGAAGAAACAGATGCTATAATCCTCTAAAACATTTGTCCTAGTTAGTATTCTTAGTACTCCCAGTGTGTAAATCCGATTTGAAACCATACTTGACAAAAGTCACTGACTACATATGCAAATGAGCATACCCCCTTAAGCTTAACTGCAACTCCTACCAAAGCAAATAACAAAGAAGGACCTAGGCATTCAGGAAGCTCACAGGAAAGAGGCCCCAGAACTACTTAGAACAACAAAACTACATCCTGGCAAACCGCAGAACAATAAGCTTCCATCAGGACTCATTGACAGTGACTTTTGCTTCCTTAAAAACATACACAGCCTTGATTCTTCTTTGAAAGTGCCACTCTAGTCTTAGAGATCTGCTTAAGAAGCCCCCCCACCCCACTCCCGCACACTATTTAGAAGGCTGTTTGCTTAGTCTGAATTGCATTTCTTCGACCTCACAGTGGTTCCTCTATTCCACACAGCTGGCTCTGCCCTCTGTGTTCCCAGAGAGTGTGAAATGGAAAAAAATATAATGGCCATCCAGGCACAGGAGACTTGCTGTGAAAATTCTGGTTCTCTTCACAGTATCCATCAGGGAAAATTGGTTTTCTGGCAGGCCACACTTGAACGTAGGCATTAGAACACTTTTGGGTGTGCTTTGGTAAGTTTTCATTTATCCTCACGTCTTTTGGTTCTTTGATTGGCAAGAGTTATCTTTTTTGTCTTGGTGGATAACATTCATTGTTCTAGAAGGAAAGAATAGTTTCTTAGTAGCCATTAATTCATAAAGTTAGTAAAAATGTTAGCCTGCTGGCTGTGTATGATAGGAGCTTCCAGCAAATCCAGTATTCAGAAGGCTGGGACAGAATTGCACGTCTGAGGTCAGCCTTGCCTACAGAGGGACACCTGTCTCAAGAATTATATTAAGGTTTTGGATCACAACTTCATTTACAAGTCATAAAAGTATGTTGAAAACTGTTCACGGTCCTAACCCTTGGACATCTTTTTTATCCTTGAAACATCTTAGCTGAGTTAAAACACAGAGTTCCTTCGGACTTAGTTCAAAATGATGAACTTGTACATGTGACACTGTGGATGGGGCTTGAAAACACTATACTATATGAAAGAAACCAATTATAAAAGACCATTGAATCATGCATTTAACTGGATGAATTATATGGTGTGTGAATTATATCTCAGTCAAACTCTTACATTATAACATGCACACAGTAGCCTACACTAATGCATTAAGAAGTTTCAAAATCCATTAGTCCAAATCATTGATTCCATATTCTGATACTTTAAAAAATTTAAACGTATTCAAAACTCTTTCTAGAAGTCATATTTTCTTTTTCATTTAAATCATTATCTTCTTCTGCCTCTCTTGTCGCTCACCATCTATAGCAGGTGGCGAAGCTGATTTGGGAACATGAGAGGAGAACTGGCTATTGTCTCTCACTCACCAGCTGTAACACTCTGGAGAGTGGGCCCTGTTCTTCCCCTGGGCAACAGGGTAGATCTGGCTCTGGTTGTGGGGTTTGCTGGTTAGTTGGCCTCAAGGGAATGAGAGGAGGAGAGTCCGTGGGCTGACCAGCTGAGATCCCTCTCAGGCCCAGATCCAAGACTTTGAATTGGCCCTCTGCAACACCTATCCCATTGATGAACTGCTGGAATGCATCAAAGGGCTGGTCCTACAGATTCAAGGTTGCAGGATCTCCATGCCACAGGGTAATAACAGAATACTGGAGAGGAGTGCCAGTGAGGTTCCAGAATGGATAGAGTGTCAAACGTGTGAAACCTTGCACCAGACCAAAGAGCCATTGTGGTAAGCATTTCCAAGCGAAGAACTATAGAAAAGGGGGCATACTGTAGACACAATGTGACACCTTACACATTACACAATGGAATTTTTTTTTCTGTTGGGAGGGAGGTTGCAGGGGTAGAGGATGAGACAGACGGGAGGAGCAAATTAGTGGGATTGAGGTGCAGGATGTGAAATTCACAAGAAACCAATAAAATGCTTTTTAAAAAAGCTGACAAAAGGATCATATTTTCTGTTTAATTTAAAACGTAATTACATCATTCTCTTCTTCTTTTCCCTCTAAACTTTCCTGTGCTCCCTCCTGCAAACACTTTCTATGCCCCACCTTTCTTCCTTTCAAATTTTTGTCCTCTTGTTCTTTTATTACTTCTCTTAGTTTGAGGCACTATTGCTGTCACAAAATGTCATGACCAAATCAACTTGGTGAGGAAAGGGTTTATCTCAGATTACACTTCTGTATCTCTGCTCATCATCAAAAGAAGAAATAAGGACAAGAACTCAAAAGAGCCAATAACCTGGAGGGAGGAGCTAATGCAGAGGCCAGGGAGAGATGCTGCTTACTGGCCTTATCTGCGTTTTTGTTTAGCCTGCTTCCTTATAGCACCTAGAACTATCAGCCCAGAGATGACCAAGCCTTCTTCCATCATTTACTAATTACAAAATGCCCGAGAGGCTTGCCTACATTCTAATTTTATAGAGACATTTTCTTAATTGAGGATCCCTCCTCTTTAATGACATTAGCTTATGCCAAGTTGACATAAAACTATCCATCACATATTGTTACAACATTCACGTGTGTGTGTGTGTGTGTGTGTGTGTGTGTAACTGCAGAATTGGTTTAGTGATGCTGATGGTTCCAAGGCTGACCTTTTGGTGTTAGATAATGAATTAAGATATTCATCCCTAGGAAAGAGTAATTCTCTGTTCTCAGCAGTTAATAGTTAATTTGTAGTTTTTGACTAGGTATGGGCCCCCTGAGATTTCCACCTTCTTATATTCATGTTAGGATTGTTCAGATCTTATTTAGGTAAGGCTTGACTACATGAAACACTATTTTGAGAAACTAGAGAAGAAAACATGTATTTTTCTAATAGGCCTAATATAACTTATCGTACCTAGATATGAGCCATAAAGAAATTATCTAGGAAGGAAAAAGCTTTCATAGAAAAAGAAAAACGTGTACACGATTCCTCAAGTTCAAGTTGAAGCACAATAAAGAACTACAGGAACTGAGGAATGCTGAGAGCAGGAGAAAGGAGTATTGCCCAGGGAAGAGAACACTAATTAGTTAATTTTAAATGCTCATTGCTGAACACATATATACATATAACATTATACAAACTGAACACGTTATACGTATGTATTAGAAATACACAACACACACACACACACACACACACACACACACACACACACACACACACACGTAACAATGACAAAAATGGCCATGAATTTGAAAAATAGGAAGGAAGGGTATATGGGAGGGAAGAAAGAGAAGGGGTAAATGACAAATATATTATTATATTGCATTCTCTAAACTTTTATAAATAAAAATTAATTAAAAATAATACTGTTTATATCCTATGAAGGTTTTGTCTTGTGTGTTACTGTAATCTGGATCTACAATATCCCTCTAATGCCCATGTGTTAAAGGTTTTCCCTCAGATTGGAGCACCCAAAAGATTGTACAAACTTTAAAATGGGGGGGGGGACAATTAGGTCTTAGAACACTGAAGACATGTCTTCAGAGGGGACTGTGGGACTCAAGTCCATCTTGTTTTATGAGTGACATGAGTTGAGCAGTCCCCAGCATGATGTGCTGCCTTTCCACATGCCAGAACCTAATAGAATCCCCTGGCCATAGACACAAACTTCTAAAACTCTGAGCTTAAATGAACCTTATCTCTGGTGCTTCACTAAAGTAAGGAAATCTTATGAGAATGTAAACAAATATGGATCTATTTACATAAACAACCTATTTGTCTTTCTTAGATTTTATCTATACATGTTTTTCACAAGCATAACTATTGCAACATCATAAACAGTATTGGATACTACTATGATCCCCACATTTGCTTCTATACTATGAAATTAAAGGGAAACACTGTCCTTGACATGCATAATCTAGTGAAATCATCGCTACCAAATAAATACATATAAATTAGGAGTTAAAGTCAATGGTAAGAGAGTGTGAGCATGTCTAACACTCTCTTGAAGAGCACTTCGAGAAGTCTTCAGTTTACCATAGGGAAAACAGATTGTCATCTCAGAAAGAATGGCTCACCAGGGAATAGACAATATAAAGCCGTGTTTAGCCCCCTTCTATCTTTGCAATAGTTATCACAAGCAAAGGATTCACACAAACAAACATTATAGGGATGATAGGGAAACTGAGGCCTGGTGTAATATGTGCAAGACTTTGAGTCAAATCAGTGGCACATCAGAAACGTGTTCAGTGAGATTACACTGGTAATCTCTGTACTGCAAATTTTGAGTCAGCCTATACTATAGTAGAACAGTTTTTCTCAAACAGCAAAAGAGTCAGAAAAGTGTTTGATTCATACAATGGCACAACCCCTCCCTTTCTGACGCCTTGAATTTGCTAAAGATTGGAACTCACTCACAACTTTTTCACCACTTACAAATCTAAGTATCTAGATAATATTTCATCCTCCACATACCCTTGTTTTGTTATTTTTGTTAGAAGTTTAAGTATTCTGTTTTGATACCTATTTCTTTAAATTCATCTTATATGTTCCTGGCTTATACTTTCTATTTGTGGATTGTCTCTTGCCAAATTTAAGAACTTTTGTTTTTTATTCAACCACATTTTTCTAAGTGACTTTTTGACCTTTTCTTTTTCTTCTCTCCTTCTGGAATTCTGAAACTATAAACCTTTTGTCTAATCTGCCAGCTCTGAGGTTTGCTTAGTTCTCCTCATGCTGCTGTTCTCTCCTCCACAGCTCAGATTGAGGAATATCAATTTCCTCTTTGCTGCTAAGCCCATCATCTGAACTCTTTAGTATGGTGTTTGTATCTTGGAGGCTTTAAAATTTCCCTGTAATTTTTCTGAGACATGCTGTTTCTTTGCTAAGGCTCACTGTTTGCTTGTGTTTCAAGTGCTTTTGTAATAGCTCACTGAAGCATTTTTATCATGACGACTTAAAATCTTCATAGCTAATTCTAACACCTATTCATCCCAAAATTGCTATCTTTTGACTGTATTTTTCCTCTCATGTTAAAATGTGGGTATTTTTTATTGCATGCTATGAGGCTTTACACCATGTTTAAACTTCAAGTATAGCTAACTTCTTAGGCCCTATGCAAATAAGGGAATGGAGTACGGATTCTCAACTGTGATCTTAAATGGAACTTTCACCACTCAGCTTCCATCAGAACTCCTCATCACAGCTGTGAAGCGGGAGGTTTAATTGCCTTGTTGATCTCCAATAATATTATAATGAAGCAGGAGTTTTTACTGGTGGCAATAGTGAACATTGTGAGTATCCACGGGACTCCTTGTATGTCATCCCGGACTTTTGCCTTTCTATAACATCCTTGTACTGGGAGAAGTTTGGGTGCCTCACTACCTGAGAAGTTTGTAAGTATAGGTGTCCATCTGATGGAAGGATTGGGGAAGGCATGAAGTTTGTTGTTCTCATTTGAATTGGGACCCCAAGATTGAGTGCCATGGATATTTTCTAAAAGCTTTTCTTTGAGGCTAAGTTGTTACTGATTTGCTAGCTACAAAGAACATGATTTTGTTGGAGCTTTAATCTTTCATCTCACCTTTGGGATTCACGGACTGCTGAATTTCTCAGTTCCAAGTCTAGACTGTTTAATGGAGAAAAAAGAGCCAGAGGGATCACCACCCTTTTATTCTTTAGGTCTCAGCATAACAGGTGGCCTTCTTCTTTCTCTCCCATTCTACCTTTTAGAATTTTTCATAACTGAGATTTTTTTTAGTTGAACATGACCTTAGTGGCACAATAGGACATATCTGTGCCATCTCCACAGCAGCATGAACCTGAACTCTGAAACTACTTCTAAAATAATAAAAGTTCGAAGACTTTGAAAAGTTACTGTGATTCTTTCAAAGTTTCAAGTGAAGATAACTTATTTTTGATGCAACAATTTAAGAGTTCTGAATACTATAGTAAACCTGAAGGTGTGGTGAAAACACAAAGTAGTGAACAGAATTACAAAGACTACATTCAGCTTTTCTACCAATAAGAAGACTGCCTCTATGCCCTAGTCCATATGTATCACCCAGAAGCACATACAAGACACACTCCTCATAAATCATTGCAAGAACAAACACAATGAGGAAGGAGGGAGAAAAATGAGCCAAATATAATTACGTCACCTATAAGAGAGCAAGTGAAAGGTCATAGTAGAGAGAACTATAACTCTAAAAATAATAGGGCGAAACCAACGATTTTAGTAGCAAACATACATTTTTGTGCACATTACAAAGTATCTAATTTTCAACCAGTGATTTATTCAGTGACTGCAAATACACAAACCAAAACTGGGAAAATGTATTGGCGAAAAAATTGACTTTCTCCCATTGGTTTGTAAATTTCAAGTTAAATGGTACAGCTCTGTGTAACTTTAGTCCTTTGCAAGGCACGTTTTTAATGATGGTTCTTGAATGCTTTAACCTCCCTTTTAGTCTACCATCCATAAGAGGTGGTGGAAAAGAAAGGATACAGGGGAAGCAGACCTATTTAGAAAGGTCCTTTGGAGCAACTCCTGTCTGTGTTGTTTGAAAATAGACAGTTTGGTTCACAGGTTAGTGGCAGCAGCTCAATCCACTAGCAAACCCTTCATGGATACACCAGCAGTTCAGTTCAGTAGAGTTAGGATATTAAACATGTATTAGCAGTGGTGGCTCTACCTATCAGAGACAGCCAGGCCTCAGCCTTGGTTCAAGTCAGAAAGAGGGAACAGTGGGAACACTAGGAGAAGTTCTTGCTTATGTCTACCTCAGGGAAGAAAAGTTCAGCGAAGTTGAGAGACCAACAAACACCTAGTTCTATAAGCAAGCCTAGCTCAGCCTTTGTTACTGTCCGTCAAGTTCTACTTACATCCCATCCAGACATCACAAGTTCTCCACAAGTCTTGCCTGGGCAAATGTCTTGTTTCAACACATGCATCTATCTTAGCTAACATCACTCTGCCAATCAACCAGAGTCCTTGGAAATGGCAAGAAACTTTACCAAAGAAGTTTTTGGGTACATTACTCTCTATGGAGTCTGGACAAAGCAGCTTAACTATGCAGGGTAAGGCAGGCCAATACATATGTGCTGTTAGTGAAGAATCCTTCATTATGTATCCTTTCACATGCTTGCTTTAGCAGAACATCCTTTCTCCTGTGTCTGCTTCATCAAAATGTTCCTCCACGAGTCTGCCTTAGTCTTTCACCTGTGTCCATTCTCAGCTCAATATTCTTTCATATGTTTGCTCCCGCAAAGTGCTATCCAACTGGCTTTCCAAAGAACCCTTAAGTTTCTACTTCAGCTGTGCCTTTGTTTCTATAATTTTAAATGTTCCTGAATTGTTTTCTTTTATTTTCTTTGAATTCTTTCTTATCAATGGATATTTTTATTTACATTTCAAATGTTATCTCCGTTCCTGATTTCCTCTCCAGAAACCCCCTATCTCATAACCCCTCCCCCTGCTTCTAAGAGGGAGCTCCCCTACCTACCCACCTACTCCCTCCTGCCTCCCCACACTGGCATTGCCCTACACTGAGACATTGAGCCTTCACAGGACCAAGGGCCTCTCCTTTCACAGATGTCCAACAAGGCCATCCTCTGCTACATATGCAGCTGGAGCCATGGGTCACTGAATGTGTACTCTTTAGTTGGTGGTTTAGTCCCTGGAAGTTCTGGAGGATCTGGTTGGTTGATATTGTTTTTCTTCCTATGTGGTTGCAAACCCCTTCAGCTCCTTCAGTCCTTTCCTTTCTCTAACTCCTCCATTGGGGACTCTGTTCTCAGTCCAGCAGTTGGCTTCAAACATCTGCCTCTGTATTTGTCAGGCTCTGGCAGAGCCTCTCAGAAGACAGCCGTATCAGGCTCCTGTCAGCATGCACTTCTTAACATTCCCGATGGTGTCTGGGTTTGGTGTCTGCATATGGTATGAATCTGCAGGTGGAGCATTCTCTGGATGACCTTTCCTTCAATCTTAACCCCACACTTTGTGTCCATATTTCTTCCCTTGAGTATTTTGGTCACCCTCTAAGAAAAACCGAAGCATCCACTTTGGTCTTCCTTCTTCTTGAATTTCATGTGGTCTGTGAATTGTATCTTGGGTATTCCAAGCCTGAATTGTTTTCAAGATCAGAAGTAGATCTTACTAGTTTAGAATATCTAAATAATTTTAAATATAATTAAATTTATTTTAAGAGCGTTGATTAATGTCTTTTATTTAGTTAGTCAATATGCTAAGTGAATTGTCTATCAACCTTCCAGATGCTATAATCCTTTATAGATCTTCATGTCTTGGTGACCCCCCCCCACACCTTAAAATTAGAGTTACACCAAAAAATTGTTATGAAGGTAAGGGTCTATGATTCATAAAGGATACCCCATACTTAAATAGTGTGTGACAACAAAGAGAGTTTATTCTGCAGAGAATCTGCAGGCAGAGCTCTACCATACCTCAGAGTGGAAGAGAAAGGTATAGACTTTACAGGGTCAATTTAAAGCCTGTTAGGGAGGAGTAGGTGACTTTTACCTTTTCCCTCTTGACTGGTTGGTTCTATCTCCAGGGATATGGGTGTCTTTGTGATTGATTAAGGCTCTGGGACATTTGAGGGACTTTTGTTGATTAACTATATTTGCCTCAAGGTCAATGGTAGGACAGCTTTTACAGCTTTGGATTGGCTGCCGATGAGGTTGGCTCAGGCTAGGGGTAGGACAGCTTTCTGATTGGCTGCCCAGGAGGGGTGATTTTTTTCCCCTAAAATTGACTTGTTTTGAACTTTATCAGTTCCAGGAAACAGAAACTTAGACCTAGTCTCCCATACTGCCAGTTTGTAGCCTTTCATGAAATCAGCCTGGCTCTGGCTAACTCAGTCCTCTCACTGAATCATAACTGTAATTTTGAAATTGTTATGAATCACAATATAAATATCTGATATGCTGGGCATCTGATGTAACCACTAAGGGGTTGTGAGAACCACTAGTCTAAAGAGATTTAGCAAACACTTTCACAGGAAATAGTAGTACTTTTAAAGGCCATCTAGAGACTGCCCCACCTGGGGATCCATACTATATGCAGCCACCAAACCCAGTCATTGTTGCTGATGTCAAGAAGTACTTGCTGACAGAAGCCTGAAATGGATGTTTTCTGAGAGGCTTTGCCAGAGCCTTATGGATACAGATGAAGATGCTTGCAGCTAACCATCGGACTAAGCATGGAGACTCCAATGAAGGAGTTAGAGAAAGACTGAAGGAGCTAAAGGGGTTTGCAACTCCATAGGAAGAACAACAATATCCACCAACCAGACCCCCCCCCCCCACACACACACACCCAGAGCTCTCAGGGACTAAACCACCAAACAGAGTACATATTAAAAAACCCATAGCTCCAGCCACATATGTAGCAGAGGAAGGCATTGTCTGGCATGCATAAAAGAAGACTTTGGTCCTGTGAAGGCTCAATTCCCCATTGCAAGGAAATGTCAGGGCAGTGAGATGGCAGTAGGTGGGTAAGAGGGGAAGCATCGTCACAGAAGCAGGGGAAGGGGAGATTGGAGAGATGGAAAGCTGGAAAGGGGATAACACTTAAAATGCAAGTACTTAATATATCCAATAAAAAAATAAAGTTTATATTTTCTAAACTAACTTTCATCTAGTTGATAAATATTTACCATTTTCAAATTATTTTGCATTTTTTTCAAATAACAAGTTCAATGTTATATATTGGGCCATATTATAGAAGAATATTTTTATTTTGTATTTCCCTTATACTTACATTCCTTTTACATGAAATAAACATTGCCATTCAGATTATTTTCACGCAGTAAATCTTAAATCCATACTAAGGGAAAAGACAATCTGAATGCAAATTTCTGTTGGGAAATAATGATGGGTTATGCTCAGTAAGGTGGCTGTGTGTTTTACCAGCTAACAGCCCTTGCTTGACCAGGTCACTCATGGGAAACACAGAGAACTAGGGAACAACCAGAGGTCAAGTGTAAGTCCTCCCAATATTCAATATATTGTCTGATTTTAGCTTAGGCTTACTATTTGAGCCACAGACCTTACAGTAGAAAGTTAGGGAATCTAATATAATATGTTTATCAGAAATGAATTATAAAACGTTAATCAAAATCGATCTTGCCATGTGCACAGCATTATGTGAGCATGGAATATAAATGAACGTGCAATCAATGAAAAACAAACAATAACTAGGATTGTTCTCGTTCAGACTGTAATTCATTTGTACCTCAGACGAAGTGTTAAAATTCAAAACCACTGTCAGCATTCGCACCAGTTATAATGAATGAAGAACAGCTAGAAAACTAATGAGAAAATAATGCTAAATGTTTTGGTTAAACAAACACAGTTAAAGGTGAACATCCGGTATCAAAACTGCTCTAAAATTAGGTTTTAAAAATATGACTTGTAAAAGTTTCTATAGACAGAGGTGTCTATATATAAATACAGATTCTTATTCATCCACTCTTATGGGCATCCTGTTTTTAATCATATTATTATTTATCCTGTACACAAACACTACTTTTGTAACCGTGTTAGCTGAATATCACTGTTAAAGGAAAATGGTACATAGGGTGATCTGTTTTGAATATGAAACGTCCTCTTGGGCTCGTGCTTGAATGCTGGGTCCGCAGCTTGTCAACCATTTGGAAGACTGAGGAACCTTGAGGGATGGCTGGCAGAAGCCTGTTACAGTGGAAGAGTTTTTGTACAGGTCCACCCCCTGGCTTTGCTCTCTGCTTTCTCGTTCTTTCCTGTGACAACCTCCACTGCACCTCATCCCACTCCTTTCCCTCTTCTACTGCCCAAACCCCTACTCTTGCTTCTCTGACATGGCTGAAATCACCTGAAACTGAGAACTGACCAACATACGTGGATTCTGTAAGGTCTTTTGTCAGATCAGTGGAAAAATAACTGACATGCAGGTGTGCTTTTTTTTGTTAAACAAAATTATTGCAACTGTTACCACACAAAAACGCCACCCTACTCAATTATTTCAGCTAGTGACATAGTCTGATATAGCTGGGGAAAAAAATAAAAGACAAAAATGGCTGAAACTTGAGTCAGCATGCCAAAAGCTCTGGAGGAAATCCGCATTACTAGAACAGTTTTATTTTCCCTTGTGGATATAGGACCAAAGAATTGCAAATTATATAGACAATGCCTATCTCAGCTACTGTTCTTCCTGTTGTGACAAAAATCCTATCACATGCAACTTAAGGGGAAAATGTTTCCTTTGACTTACAGTTTGAGATTACAGACCATCTTTTGAGGAAGTCATGGCATCAGGAGCTTATGACAGCTGGTCACACTGCCCAGGAAACAAAGAGCAATGGTATAGTAGGAGCAAGACAAAGGGCACAGAGTTTGAGAGCACTTGTTGCTTTTGAAGAAGACACATGTTCAATCCCAACACTCACACTGTGGTTCATAACCATCTATAACTCCAGTTCCACAGAATCCAATGCCATGTATATGTACATGTATATGTTTATGCACATGTGTATATCTATATAAAATATATGTATATTACCTTAGTAAGATATACATGATATATGAAAATATATCAATGAAATGTTTTGTTAATAGCATTATAGCATTTCATTATAAAATTACAAAATACATTATAAAATGGTATAGTACTGTTAATAAAACATTTTACTGAATTCTTTCAAAACCTGCTTTATTTTTAATATAGAAGCTATTGCCATTGTTATTGGTTACTTGACGATAAGACCTGAAGGTTGTAGACACTTCATACTTTAATTAGAGAACGTGAAGAAATCAGGCTGGTACTAACCTCAAAACTTTATCTCTATTACTAACTGTCATAATGTGCTTTTTATGTTCTTTGAGGAGAAAAATAATCATCATTCTTAACTAGCTGTGAAGCATATGAGATACAATATTGACTGACTGGGCAAGACATGCCCACTGGTGCAACAGTGCCATCAACATCATGGGAAGATATAACCACTTTCTGACTGACTTTAGGTATTGCTCCACAGATGAATTCCTCATGTGACACAATTCTTGGGCCAAAACCTGTGGTTATATAGGTCATAAACCCTAGGGGAGAACCTACTACTATTATTCAGCTAAATGGAGAGAGTATTAAACTAACTCCTACTGATTTACCTTTATGCTCATAGATGAATGCATCTTTTAGCTTTTATCACAGCAGCTTCTATTTGCAGATAGAAAACTACAACTTGTCCAGGTTCAGTGAATAAGAAAATATAGAATGGTCAGCCCTAAGTGGGGTGCATGTGTGTGTTTGAGTGTTTGTGTGTGTGTGTGTGTGTGTGTGTGTGTGTGTGTGTGTGTGTGTATTTCTCTCAAAGCTCAGAGATTACTGTGGGAGAGAAAGATTGTAAAAGTCAGATGTTAGAGGTGACTACAAAGAGATTGTGTATTCTGTAAACAGCAGAGCAGCTGCACACATGAAGAAACAGAAATGTGACAACATCTACAAACAAATATATATGCAAGTTCAAGCCAAAGGAAAGAAGAGGCAAGAATGTCCCACTTCTAGCTAAAGAGATATTGACAATTAGTACCTGCTTGAAGATGGAGAGTCAGTTTTCTTTATAAGTATGGATCCTGGCAAACTCATCATGCACCAAGGGAAAGCCATACATGCAAAAATATGTGGATACCACAAATTTGACTTGATAGGGAAAAATAAAACAGAAACAGGGAGGTACACAAAGTTAAACAGAAAAAGAAAAGAAGAAAGACTAAATCTGGTTTGAGATGGAGGGAGATAGAATAATCAAAAGACTATTGATCTTCCCTCAAAGTACTACTAAAAATATAATGTTGTTAAATAAGAAAAATAGGACAAGATATAATTGTTCCTTCTCTTTTTCTTCCCAGATCCATTATTTCTTTCTTGGTATAGTTAAAAAAAATAGTTTAGTAAAATATCAATAATGGTTAATCTGGAATGATTTAAAATTATAGATTTTAATTAAAGATAGTAGTAATCTTTAACCCAAGATTATTACATATTGTGTTATTGTACTTTGATTAGTCTACAATGCAATGGACATTACTGGTTTTACAGCTACAAAAAATATATAAATAAAGACGTCACTTTAAACTAGCTCTCTAAACAGTTGGAAGCAATACCTGAGAAGTAATTCAAGCAGACCAACTTAAAATGTGTCACATTCTCAAACAACTGTCTGAAGAAACAAAATTTTTCAGAGACAACAAAAGTAGAGTTTCAGCTAAGTTCAAATCATGCTCTTGAACTTATTTTTTCAGATAGGTTTCTCCATTTGCTATGTCATTGAACAGATTTAATTAAATATTTAAAAGTGATTATTTTTAATGTACAGATTGGCTAATTTTGGACATGAAACTTTAGAGACAAGTCAATGACAGTCCTAGAACAAAGGTTATTCAATTACCAAAGCAATAATGATCAATAATGATGAGTACCTAAGAGTTCAAAATTTTGAAGCATCCTAAGCTTGGGTCTCCCATAACAAGGCTGAAATAAGGCCTTAAGTGCAAGTAGTTTATCTGAGAGGTGACAGCAAAGAACCACTATGGCAGGGGGAAAGCAAGAGGTGAGAAAGAAACCAAGCAGTTACTGGATCACAATTGAGTCTTGGTGGAAGATCTCAGGCTCTCTGTAAAATGCCTTTTGGAATTTTCCACCACAAATGGCAGCTGGAAGAATTACAGGACCCTGTGGAGGTGTTTAGGGACTCCCCAATACTGTTGCTGAAATCATGGGTAGGCTAAGAGAATCTGACATCCGCCTCCTCCAAATGTCTGCAGTGGGAAATAAAAGGAAAGAGAGACAACAAGAATGTTTTATAATGTAATCTGTAAAACTTAACAGACTGTATCTGATTTCAACTGTTTACATTTGTTAGTGAGTAATAAATGGGGCTTGTAGGTCAAGACCATAGTACTTGTATATATGTACTTTTAATGTATGCTTTGGAAAAAGTTCATGAACCAGTTAAAGGTGCTAGACATTATGTACCGGGGAGACAAATCGAAATCCTGCTCTAATGTATCTGAAAATCCTGATTGTCACCCAAGAAAGATGAAATTTATTTGTTGTATCATTGCTTTATTTGTCCAAATAGTTCTGTACCACTGGACTCACACCACGTATTGTTTCTGGAGGTTTCTAATTTCCATGCTTCTTAAACAATAAAAATGTAAAGTAATTATGAACCCACAGGTATTTTCTCTATAATGGAACTCAATACCCTAGGCAGTCAGGTCATGATGGTCAACTCTAGAACAAGTTACATGGCATATACCCCTTGCCACACTGCTGCTTTAAAATAAATGTTCAGAGACTTGGAGAAACATGAGAAATATACTGCAATAAACTGTTTGTTTAGTCCTTCCTCAGTGATTTCTCTGCCTTTTGTCCATATCTCCATAGGAGCACTTAATGGAGACTGCAGTAATGCATTTTGTTACTTACCCAACTCCCCAGGTACTAGAAGGTCTCACAGTCACACTGACTCATCCATCTATGAAGAAGGTTCAGTTTCTTACTAATACTGTGTGTACCCCATACCAATGCTAGATGAATATACAAAGCATTCTTTGGTTCATGTAAGTTGACCAACAGTGACACAACACAAGCCATCTTAAATCTGCCATGACCAAGCAGAATATCTTGGGCCAGTTAACAATTTTCCTCATTCTCATTTCTATTTTTTATCTTTATAGAGAAGAGAATTGAGCAGATGATCCCTAGGGTGCCTTCAAGCTCCAGCAGTCAATGTTCTATGTGTCAGAGCTGTTGGCTCATTAGAGTGCACCAAAATAATTTTGTCCCTAGTTCCCTACCTAGCTTCCCAAATACCTTCCAGTGCTCTGTGACTAATAGTGTGTTTGTGGGTAAGTGTGAAGCTATTATAAAAGGAAAATTACACATTAAACCAAGGAGCTAATGAAGTTTGGAACATGTTTCTCTTGAAATTTCAATAGCAAGCATCGTTTTATCTGTTGTCTCCTTTGAGTTCTATGTTATCTTTACTCTGGAGCGCTAAAGATATGTTGTCAGTCTGTCAATAACAATAAGCCTGACTTGTGGGAATCAATACATCCTATTTTTACTACTTTTGCTTCTAGCCAAGCAATTAGCCAAAAATCTGAGAATTGTACTCACTTAAGCAGCCAACTTTAAGGGAATGTGCTTATCCTAGAACTGTGATAAAGGTAAGAGATGCCTTAATGAGCTAAGGGACAAATTCATTGTAAACACAATTGTTCACCAGTCACATAGACTTCAAGAGTTAGAAAACTTAAAGAAATAAAACTGTTATTACTGTTTTACTCACAGGTATTTTAAAGAAAAATATAGAATTGAGAAAGGAAATGAAAATGGAAACCATGAGGATTATGTTACCAACAAAGCAATGAATTAAAACCAAAGTTTAATGAATGCATATATTATATGAATCAATGAAAACTTTTGAAAAAGCAAGAATACTTTAGAATAACAGCCATTTGACGAAGTAACTGTATCCCACTCTAGGGGATTAAAAATTTTAATATCAAAAGAATACTAGAACAACCATTCACTAATGTAGATTGACCAAATTCAATTCAAAATCTTAGTCTTCTAGATAACTCACAGGATGTCTTGATAGCTCTAAATATGACAATATCTCATAGTTGTAGCTCAGGCAAAAACCCTTACACATGTGTTCAGCCTATCTCAAGGGTGAAAGGACAGTAGACATAAACAGGCAATAGGTTCTAACAAGAAAGGATTAGGAAAAATATGTTAAATTACCATGGAGAATATCCGGAGGAATTACCATATGTCTAGGAGTATGTTTGCATTTCAAAACTGGTCATGCAACAAGATGAAGATATCTCTAGGGAACGAAGCTAATCAGAAAAAGGCTAATCCCCAAGAGTTTCATGCTGTCCTGTTGTGTTTATGTTACGCTCTTGAAATGACAAAATTATACAGATGAAAACCAGACTTTTGGTTTTCCGGGTTAAGGACTGAGCAGGGAAGATTAGTGTGGTTATAAAGGGGTAAATGTAGGGAGGGTAATTCCATAGTAGAATGGATAGTTTGACTATGACAGTGGATATACACATTTTTGCCAGCAATATAGTTGCATAAAGATAACTCACATACATATGATTATACAGTTAGACATAACACACAGGCACAACAAAACATATATACAGTCTACACAGAAATACATATAAGATGTAAAATGAGAATACTATCATTGATTTTTATCAATTTCAATTTCTTTATGCACTATCATATAATGCAGCACCTATACAAGTTGTCCCCAATGACAGGAACTAAGAAGAAATGTGATTTTTCTATATTATTTATTGTAAATGCATATGGGTCTACAATAATATCAAAATAAAGTGTAATTTAAAAAAATCAATGCTAACAGACATTTATTAAGTTAGAGTCAAAGACTTGAACATGCCCCAAGTAAGAAGAAAATCTAACTGAAAATGAATCTATGAAAAGCCATCAGCCAGTTGGTAGTCAGGGAAAAGCATTTTCAAGTCACGATTTGATTCTATCATACAAACTGGCTAAAATTTACAATACTTGATAAAATTAGATGTTGTTGAGATTAGAATAATCCAAGATTTAATTTTGGGGTTTCTAGATACTGTCAATTATATAGCATACCCAGGTAAACTAACTTCTTAATTGATACTGTACATTTAGCAGACATTTATTGCTCCACAAATAAAATGCCAAAATAAAACAAATGAAACTGAGGGATCAGTGTATGGAACTAGCCCTTGGCTGTGGGTTGTTATCTTTAGCTTTAAAAATTACAAGCCCTGGGAGAGGGGTATAACTCAGTTGTAGAATTTTTGTCTGATATGTACAAAGCCCTGAGCCTGATTTCCAATACATGATATGCCACCTGAGGATGGTGGCACATTTCAGTAATGCCAACACATGGAAGGTAGAAGAAAAAGGATCAGAGATTTAAGATCATCCTTGGTTATACAGTGAGTTGCAGACTAGCCTGAAGTACAAGAGACCTTGTCTCAAAGAAAAAAAAAAGGATATCTCTTCCTTGGAGAAGGAGGGAGATAAGGAGAAAGGGGAAGAGGAAGTAGGTAATAGACGTAAGGTAGCGTACCAGGCATTGTAATAATATAGTACTGACAGAAGCAAAATTCAGTAAAATGATTTTGGGAAACAGTGGGATTTAAAAAATAAAACAAAGCAAGCCAAAAATTAGGAAACAGAAAGCAAAAGAGCCCAAAGGATGCACATACTTGTATTTTACTATACATCATTTATTAAATAATTGTCAGGGGTTTAACTTTCAATTTTAATAAAAATATAATTACATCATTTGCCCCTTTGCTTTTCTCTCTCCAATTCCTCCAATATATCTACCACAGCTCTACCTCAAATTCATGGCCTCTTTTTGAAAAAAAGATTATTTTATTTAGTTTTATAAACATTTTTTGTGAATCATTTTATTCATGTAGGGAAAGAACTGAAGGAGCTCAAGGGGATTGAAACCCCATCAAAAGAACAATAACAACTAACTGTAAAGCTCCCAGGGACTAAACCACCAACCAAAGAGTATACATGGAGGGAGCCATGGCTCCAGAGACATAATTATCTGACATCATGGAAGAGGAAAATCTTGGTCATGTCCTCTTTTTAAGCCTTAATATAAAACTACAAACTGCTCAGTACATTTAGTATTACTTGTATACCACTTTGTACTGGTTAACCCTTTCAGGGAGTTATGCTTGGGCAAGACTATTTTTTCCACATTCACAGTAATGTGTAGTTACCTGTGGTTCTTTGTGGGTGGAACCACATAAATTTCTTCCATTTCTATTAGCTTGTCTATGGGTGGTATACTTCTTCAGGTCTTGTTTAGACAGCAATATCACAGAAGATTTTCTGTTCCTTTCTGGATCATTTTCCTCCTTGTTTCCTGAGCCCTAGGTGCAGGGATTGTGTTGAAGATGTAACAATTGGCCCATGATTCATTGTCCTCTATGTTTTGACCTGTTGTAGTTTTATATACTAAACATGTTTTTCACCAGAAATTCTACTTGTAACATTTAAAAAAATGCTTATATGTTTATGTACTTCTTTTTTTTCTTTTTTATTAACTTGAGTATTTCTTATTTACATTTCGAGTGTTATTCCCTTTCCCGGGTTACGGGCCAACATCCCCCTAACCCCTTCCCCTTCCCTTCCTTATGGGTGTTCCCCTCCCCATCCTCCCCCCCTTGCCGCCCTCCCCCCAACAATCACGTTCACTGGGGGTTCAGTCTTAGCAGGACCCAGGGCTTCCCCTTCCACTGGTGCTCTTACTAGGATATTCATTGCTACCTATGAGGTCAGAGTCCAGGGTCAGTCCATGTATAGTCTTTACGTAGTGGCTTAGTCCCTGGAAGCTCTGGTTGCTTGGCATTGTTGTTCATATGGGGTCTCGAGCCCCTTCAGGCTCTTCCAGTTCTTTCTCTGATTCCTTCAACGGGGGACCTATTCTCAGTTCAGTGGTTTGCTGCTGGCATTCGCCTCTGTATTTGCTGTATTCTGGCTGTGTCTCTCAGGAGCGATCTACATCCGGCTCCTGTCTGCCTGCACTTCTTTGCTTCATCCATCTTGTCTAATTGGGTGGCTGTATATTTATGTACTTCTAAAAGTGTTTATAACTACCTAATTTGGTTTGATGAAAATCTGGAAATAGACTCTGCCTATTATCACAATTCATAAACAAAGTGGAATACAATACATAAATATTCACATATATAGATATACATATAGTCACATGGATGATTCTTGTGAAATAATTGCAAAATCACTCGATTAACATACAGTCCGAAAATAATATTCTTATTTAAGTGCAACAATGCATGGGCGTTGGGCTTCCTAACTGGGAGCTCTTCTTCAGACTCTGATGGATTCTTTGCCCATTACACTATAGGTCCAGGGGCCGAAGTCATTTCCAAAAACAAGGAATCATAATAAGCCTTCATCTTGAATAGTCCAGTAACAAAATGACAGCCCTGCTACCTTTCAGCCCATTCAGAGGCTTCATTTCTTTTGACTGGCAGGGCCAGCAAATAGTTCTATAGAGTTAGTTACAGAAAATTAATCTTCAGCTTTCTTCAATCCCTTAAGATTATGGAGTGAAATATCTCTTGAGGGAGTGAGGTAGGCTAGAGTGGCATAGGAAGGAAAGAAGCAAACTGCAAGTTGGCTCTGGTGCTTATGCAACTGTAGAATCGCACTACAGTAATACCATCCAACATTACTAACCTACTCCACCACTAATGCCTTTTGCTTTATTGTCATGGCATAATTAATCTTCCAGAATTGCCTCCTACCATCATAACGACCTGTGAACAACAACAATAAAAACAACAACAACAACAACAACAACAACAACAACAACAACAACAAAATCTGAATTAAGAAAAGCCTCTTTGATTGGTGTTTTAGTTCCTGGGAGCTCTGGGGGATCCATTTGTTTGGACGGTATCATGGCTTCAGATGCATATGTAGCAGGGGATTGCCTTATCTGGCATCAGTGGGAGGGGAGGCCTTTGTCCAGTGGAGGCTTGATGCCCCAGGTAGGGAGATGCTACAGTAAGGTAAGAATAGGTGGGTGGGTGGGGGAGCACCCTCATAGAAGCAGGTAGGAGGGGGGATGGGATGAGAGGTTTGCATGAGTGCGGGAGCAACCTCAAAGAAGCAGGTGGGAGAGGAAATGTGATGAGGTTTGCTGAAGGGAAGCCAGGAAGAAAGGCAACATTTGAAATGTAAATAAATAAAATAACCAATAAAAAGAAAAGAAAAGCCTCACCCATTCCTGAAATTCTCTGCCTCTCTGGGAGTTTAAATAGTTGATTTTGTGGACAAACATAAAAGGGATAAAGCATAGCAGGAATCATCTTATCTTTGCTTTAGCTAAGTAACTGCAGATTCAATTTAAATAGTAGTAACACAATATTAACTCTACAAAATACAATCATTGATAGCTAACAGCATCTAAACATTAAGCATTTCTAAATACAATATTTTTTCACTTTCATCTCCAGGATGAAGAAATATCAAACACAAAGGAAAATAATTAGCTATTCATTAATGCAATAATTGTTCAATGAGCTTGTATGGGAAATGACTGAGCATACAGCATTTTAGCCTTTCTCTGAGTGATCTACAGTGACAGCTTTGGTCTTTTTGTTTCTCCTCTTCTGAATAGTTATTCATGATTGGAACCATTCTTCCTGGTATCTTGGCAAGCACTTAATAAACAATTGTAGACTGAATATGTTTTATTTCATGAAATTCATGCTTTAGATTTGTCCTTACAATAAATTTAAAGGAAAGCAGATATTGTATAAGAAAAATTGGGACTAAACTATAGCAAAGATATTTTATTTTACAGTCTGTCATTTTGCCCATCTCTACACTAGATATGTCACGCTCTTATGATTAGAGGAACAAAAATGGAATGAAAATATTTGAAAAGTAAAACTGAAAGCTGTAATTTTATGATCAAGCTGAGTCACAGAAGAAAATGAACAGGAACAATCAACCTCACCGTTATTTGGACCACCCATTACTGCAGTCTTAAGATTTCTTAGAGTCTGGCTGCTACCCTAAGAGGTATCTGGGGGAGTACATGCACCTTAAATTACTCAATTATATTTTAGCCTCTGAAATTAAATTTGGGAGCCAAGGCTGATCCATGTATTCTAGTGATTATGATTTCTTGGTCTCACCTCCTGCCTTAATCCACAATTTATTTCTGCATATATTTATTCTGGAAATAATCATTTGTGTATTTAATCCCTGTTCTTCTAGACTCAAGATCCATGGTTTCTCGGAAAGTACTCATTATCTCCACGTGAAAACATAATGCTGTAGAGGTAAGGTCTGCTTCTTATAGAGACTCAGAGTAAAGAGGTGCCTCCCATGACTATCTGACTTCATCCTACATCTTTCCCTTCTAAGAAGCCAAGCACTTTCCAAAGCCTTTGAAGGCTAGACAAGCTTTGCCAGTGATTAAAAAGTAAGAATATGGGCACGCAAATGGCAAAGTAGCATGATTCCTTCAATAGAAGCAAACCTCACTAGAAATACCTCTATTTTTCATGTCGTCTGGCGCCCCTTCTAACATCCTCCATTCTCTTGTCCTTATTACTTTTCTTTCCTTAAACAAAGCAATGTACTTGTATCCAATTCCCCAAATTTTACTTACAATTTTACTTACTTTACCACATTCAGCATTAGTTTCAAGTACAAAAGGCCAATAAAAAACAACAAAAAAAAAACAAAAAAACAAAAAAAAAAAACAAAAAAACAAAAAAACAAGGGCTTCAAATACATGTAAGAACTAACATTCTTAGCAAAAAAAAAATTGGATTTATATTTCTCAGAAGCTCATATAGATTTATGGGATAAATATTTATCTCAAAAAGAGGCCATTAAATTGAGGATTAGATGCATGTACTTGCACCTCTAAGTGTGCATACACACACCTCTGTGTGTGTGTGTGTGTGGGTGTGTGTGTGTGTGTGTGTGTTTCTAGTGTGCACAGTAATTAACAGACTCATCCCCATAAAGAGGAGATGGGGGTGTGGATTCAATGTGGTATTTTCGAAAATATTGGTTGCAATGATTTGAATTTTGTCTACTTTTGTAACATTACATTTGTGCTTACACACAAATTTTAGAGTGAATAGATGGGGAATTACATTCCTCTTTTTAAAGCCATTTCTGTACTACTTTTTAAACTGTTATTTCACAAAAGTCCACTCTTGCTTCTGATGCCATTATATAACTTCAAAATAAACATGTAAAATGTATAAATAAAATATGTGTCCCCATCCCCAGCTACTTTCTCACTCTGGCACTACTAACACTCACAATCTGCACATCTCTTTACAAAACTGAGGAAGCTCAAGATCCCTCTGGGAGAAAGATGATCTTCCAAGAGTGTTAACACACAAGAGAACACAGGTAGGACTACCACTTCTGCTCCTAGGAACCTGCCTAAAATCCTCAGAACACAGGAATCGAGGAACAGTCTGGGACAGAATCCTTCCAGTTTTGCTGTGCACCTGGAGTTGACCCTGTACCATATCTCTTAATACCCAAATCCCACTAGGAGAAAGCTGGTCTCCCAGGAGTACGGACACATAGACTTACAGGAAGGTGAACCAACTATCAGAGACAGCAAGATCAGTTAACACCAGAGATAACCAGATGCTAAAAGGCAAGTGCAAGAAACTAAGCAACAGAAACCAAGGCCACTTGGCATCTTCAGAACCCAGTTCTCCCATGACCAGGGATACCCCAACACACCAGAAAAACAGGATTCTGATTTAAGATCACATCACTTGATGTTATAAGAAGACTTTAAGAAGGACATAAATAACTCCCTTAAAAAATACAGAACAGGGGTTGGGGATTTAGCTCAGTGGTAGAGCGCTTGCCTAGGAAGCGCAAGGCCCTGGGTTCGGTCCCCAGCTCCGAAAAAAAAAATACAGAACAACACAGATAAATAGGTAGAAACACTTAAAGAGGAAACATGAAAATCTCTTAAATAATTACAAGAAAACACAACCATAATGGTGAAGGAATTGAATAAAACCATCCAGGATCTAAAAATGGAAATAGAAACAATAAAGAAATCAGAAAGAGCGACAACCCTGGAAAAAGATAACCTAAGAGAGAGATCAGGAGTCATAGACACAAGCATCACCAACAGAATATAAGAGAAGAGAGAATATCAGGGGCAGAAGATACAATAGAAAACATTGACACAACAGTCAAAGAATATGCAAAACTCAATAAAACCCTAACCCAAAACATCCAGGAAATCCAGGACACAATGAGAAGATCAAAGCTAAGGATAAATGGTATAGAAGAGACAGACGATTCCCAACTTAAAGAACCAGTAAATATCTTCAACAAAATTATAGAAAACTTTCCTAACATAAATAAAGAGATGCGCTTAAGCATACAAGAAACCTACAGAACTCCAAATAGATTGGATCAGAAAAGAAATTTTTCCCATCATGTAATAGTCAAAACATCAAATGCACAAAACAAAGAAAGAATATTGAAAGCAGGAAAGGAAAAGGTCAAGTAACATGTAAAGGAAGACATTTCAGAATTACACCAGACTTCTCAGCAGAGACTATGAAAGCTAAAAGGTCCGGGGCAGATGTCATACAGACAATAAGAGAACACAAATGCCAGCCCAGGCTACTATATCCAGCAAAAATCTCACTTAACATAGAATAAAAAACCAAAATATTCCATTAAAAAACAAATTTACACAATATCTTTCCACAAATCCAGCTCTACAAAAGATAATAGAAGAAAAACTGTAATGCAAGAAGGGAAATTACACCTGAAAAAAATCAAGAACATAATCTTTCAACTAACCTAAAAGAAGATACCCACACAAATATAATTCCGCCTCTAACAACAAAAATAACAGGAAATAGCAATCATTGGTCCCTAATATATCTCAAAATCAATGGACTCAATTGCTCAATAAGAAAAACACAAACTAACAGACGACATATATAAAGAAGACCCAGTACTTAGCTGCATACAGGAAATGCACCTCAGTGACAAGGAGAGATACTTCCTAAGAGTGGAAGCCTGGGAAAAATTTTCTAAGCAAATGGTCCCAAGAAAAAACCTGGAGTAGCCATTCTAATATCGAATAATGCTGACTTTCAACCAAAAATTATGAAAAAAGATAAGGCAGGACACGTCATACTCATCGAAAACAAAACAAAACAAACAAACAAACAAACAAACACCAAGATGAACTCTCATTCTGAATATCTATGTTCCAAATGCAAGGACACCCCCATTCATAAAAGAAACTTTACTAAAACTCAAAGCACACATTGCACCCCACAGAGTAATAGTAGATGACTTCAACACCCCACTCTTAGCAATGGACAGATCATGGTAACAGAAACTAAATAGAAACACAGTGAAACTAAGAGTAGTTACAAACCAAATGGGTCTAACAAATATCTACAGAACCTTTCATCCTAAAACAAAAGAGAATACCTTCTTCTCAGAATCTCATGGTACCTTCTCCAAAATTGACCATATAATTTTTCACAAACCAGGCCTCAGAAGATACAAGATGATAGAAATAACCCCATGCATCCTATCAGATAGCCATGGACTAAGGCTGGTCTTCAATAATAACAAAAACGACAGAAAGCCCACATATACATGGAAGTTGAACACCAATTTACTCAATGATAACTTGGTCAAAGTAGAAATAAAGAAGGAAATTAAAAAATTTTATAATTTAATGATAATGATGGCACAACATACCCAAACCTATGGGACAAAATGAAAGCACTGCTAAGAGGAAAACTCATAGCTCTGAGTGTTTCAAGAAGAAACTGGAGAGAGCATATACTAACAACTTGACAGCATACTTGCAAGCTTTAGAACAAAAGAAAGCAAATACACACAAAAGAGTAGACAGAAGGAAATAATAAAATTCAGGACTGAAATCAACCAAGAAGAAAGAAAAAGAACTATACAAAGAATCAACAAAACCAGGAGCTGGTTCTTTGAGAAAATCAACAAGATAGATAAAGCTTAGCCAGACTAACCAGAGGGCATAGAGACATTATCCAAATTAACAAAATCAGAAATTAAAAGGGAGACATAACAGGAATTGAGGAAATCCAAAATATCATCAGATCCTACTATAAAAGCCTATACTCACCAAAATGGAAAATCTTGATGAAATGGGCAATTTTCTAGACAGGTATCAGGTACAAAAGTTAAGTCAGGACCAGATAAACCATCTAAACAGTCCCATGACTCCTAAAAAAGTAGAAGCAGTCATTAAAGTCTCCCAACAACAACAACAACAACAACAACAAGAACAACAACAACAACAACAAGAACAACAACAACAGCAACAACAACAACAACAACAACAACAACAAGAACAACAACAAAGCACAGGACCAGATGGGTTTGGTGCTGAATGCTATCAGGCCGTCATAGAAGACCTAATACCAGTACTCTACAAACTATTCCAAAAAAGAGAAACACAGGGAACACTACCCCATTCATTATATGAAGTCAAAATTATGCTTACAACTGAACCACTCAAAGACCCAACAAAGAAAGAGAACTTCAGACCAATTTCCCTTATGAAAATTGTTGCAAAAATACTCAATAAAATTCTCACAAACTGAATCCAAGAACACACCAAAACAATCATACTCATAATCAATTAGGCTTCATCCCAGGGATGCAGAGATAGTTCAATATATGGAAATCCATTAACATAACCCACCACGTAAACAAACTCAAAGAAAAAAAAACACATGACTATCTCATTAGATGCTGAGAAAGCATTTGACAAAATTCAACACATCTTCATGATAAAAGTCTTGGAAAGATCAAGGAATTCAAGGCCCATACCTAATCATAGTAAAAGAAATATAGAACAAACTGGTAGCCAACATCAAGTTAAATGGAGAGAAACATGAAGCAATCCCACTAAAATCAGGGACTAGACAAGGCTGCCCACTCACTCCCTACTTCTTCAATATAAAAGTCCTTCAATCCTCAAAGTCCTAGAAAGAGCCATCAGACAAGAAAAGGAGGTCAAAGGGATATAAAATCAAAAGAAGTCAAGATATCACTATTTGCAAATGATATGATAATATACTTAAATGAACCCAAAAATTCCACCAGAGAACTCCTAAACCTGATGAACAACTTCAGCAAAGTGGCTAAATATAAATAAACTCAAACAAATCAGTAGTAGCCTTCCTCTACTTAAAGAATAAATACACTGAGAAAGAAATTAGAGAAATGATACCCTTCATAATAGTCACAAATAATATAAAATACCTTGGGGTAACTCTAACCAAGCAAGTAAAAGATCTATATGACAAGAATCTCAAGATTCTGAAGAAAGAAATTGAAGAAGATATCAGAAGCTGGAAAAATCTTTCATGCTCATTGATTGGCAGGATTAATACAGTAAAACTGGTCATCTTGCTGAAAGCAATCTACAGGCTCAATGCAATCTCCATCAAAATCCCAAGTCAGTTCTTCAAGAGTTAGAAAGAGAAATTTGCAAATTCATTTGGAATAACAAAGAACCCAGAATAGCCAAAACTGGCTCAACAACAAAAGAACTGGGAGAATCACCATCCCTAACCTCCAACTATATTATAGAACAATAGTGATAAAAACAGCATTGGTACAGAGAGAGGCAGGAGGATGAATGGAATAGAATTGAAGACCCAGAAGTGAACCTACATACCTATGGTCACTTGATCTTTGACAAACAAGCTAAAACCATCCAGTGGAAAAAAGATAACATTTTCAAAAATGGTGCTGGTTCAACTGAAGGTCAACATGTAGAAGAATGCAAATTGATCCATTCTTATCGCCTTGTTCAAAGATCAAGTCCAAGTAGATCTGGGACCTTCACATAAAACCAGATAGAGTAACACTAGTAGAAGGGAAAGTGGGGAAAATCCTCACACACATGGACACAGGAGAAAATTTTCTGAACAGAACACCAATGGCTTATGTACCCATAAAATATCAAAGCTTCTGTAAGATAAAGGACACTGTCAATAGGACATAATGACAACCAACAGATTGGGAAAGTATCATTATTAATCCTACATCTAACAGTGAGCTAATATCCAATACATATGAAGAACTCAAGAAGTTAGAATCCAGAGAATAAAATAACCTCATTAAAAAATGGGCTACAGAGCTAAACAAAGAATTCTCAAATGAGGATTATCAAATAGCTGAGAATATCTAAAGAAATATTCAAATTCTCAGTCACCAGGAAATGAAATCAAAACAACCCTAAGTTTATACCTCACACCAATCAGAATGGACAAGATCAAAAAACTCAGCTGGTGAGTTTTGCAGCTGGTGAGTATGTAGAGAAAGAGATTCTCCTACATTGTTGGTGGGATTGTAAACTGGTACAACCACTCTGGAAATCAGTCAGGTAGTTCCTTAAAAAATTGGACATAGAACTACCTGAGAACCCAGCTACACCACTCCTGAGCATATACCCAAAATATTCTTCAACATATAACTAGGACACATGATCCACTATGTTCATAGCAGCTTTATTTATAATAGCCAGAAGCTGGAAAGAACCCAGATGCCCTTCAACAAAGGAATGGATACAGAAAATTTGATATATTTGCACAATGGAGTATCACTCAGCCATAAAACACAATGATTTCATGAAATTCTTAGACGAATGAATGGAACTAGAAAATATCATCCTGAGTGTGGTAACCCAATCACAAAAAATACACATGGTATGCACTCACAGATAATGGATATTAGCCCAAAAGCTTGGAATACCTAAGATACAATTCACAAACTACATGAACCTCAAGATGAAGGAAGATCAAAGGGTGGATGCTTCAGACCTTCTTAGAGAGGGGAACAAAAATATTCACAGAAGGAAATATGGAGACGACATTTGGAGCAGAGATTAAAGTAAAGGCCATCTAGAAACTGCCCCACCTGGGAGATTCATCCCATATACAGTCACCAAACCCAGACAATATTTTAGATGCCAAGATGTACATTCTGACAGGAATCTGATATAGTTGTCTCCTGCGAGGCTCTGCCAGATCTTGAGAAATACAGAAGTAGATGCTAACAAACAACCATTGAACTGAACACAGGGTCTCCAATCGAGGATTTACATAAAGGACTGAAAAAGCTGAAGGAGTTTGCAATCCAATAGAAAGAATAATATGAACCAACCAGACCCTGACACTGCCCAGAGTTCCCAGGGACTAAATCACCATCCCAAGAGAACATAAGGATCGACTGATTGCTCCATCCACATATGGATCAGACGATAGCCTCATCAGGCATCAATGGGAGAAGAGTACCTTGGTCCTATGAAGATGTGATGCCCCAAAGTAGGGGAATGTCAGGGTTGGGAGGTGGGTGAGAGTGGGTGGGTAAGTGAGGGAGCACTCTCATAGAACCAAGGGAAGGGGACAATGTGTTTCGGTAGGGGAACCGGGAAGGGGAAAACATTTAAAATGTAAACATTAGAAATCAAATAAAGCTAAAATATTTAAGAAAAAAAGAATAGACACACCCATGCATGTCAATTTCTGATGGTAGTTTTGCAGAAATAAATTTACATCCATCAGTTGGAACTATTTGTATGTTGGGTTTTTAATCACTTGCTCATTCTTAGGTAACTATATTATAATATACAATATTGATGCTGCACAGTTAAATTAGCAATGTTTTTATTCACTTTTTTTGAAATAAGATTTATATTGATTACATATGGTGGGAAGAAGAATACTTCTGTATTCCAAAAGTTAAAGTCAACATACCCTTTAGATTTAGTAAAAGAATGTATAAATATAGTTAAACAGCTACATAGTTTTTTTATTTTTCATCTTTATTAACTTGGGTATTTCTTATTTACAATTCGATTGTTATCCCCTTTCCAGGTTTCTGGGCCAACATCCCCTTAACTCCTTCCCCTCCCCTTCTCTATCTGTGTTCCCCTCCCCATTCTCCGCCCTCCCATTACCACCCTCCTACCAATAATCATGTTCACTGGGAGTCCAGCCTTGGCAGGACCAAGGGCTTCCTGTTCCACTGGTGCTCTTACTAGGCTATTCATTGCTACCTATGAGGATGGAGAACAGGGTCAGTCCATGTATAGTCTTTGGGTAGTGGCTTAGTCACTGGAAACTCTGGTTGGTTGGCATCGTTGTTCATATGGGGTCTCAAGCCCCTTTAAGCTCTTTCAGTCCTTTCTCTGATTCCTTCAATGAGGGTCCCATTCTCAGTTCAGTGGTTTAATGATGGAATTCGCCTATGTATTTGCTGTATTCTGGCTGTGTCTCTCAGGACAGATCTATATCCGGCCTGCACTTCTTTGCTTCATCCATCTTATCTAGTTTGGTGGCTATATATGTATGGGCCATATGTGGGGCACGCTCTGCATGGGTGTTCCTTCTGCCTCTGTTTTAATCTTTGCCTCCCTATTCCCTGCCAAGGGTATTCTTGTTCCCCTTTTAAAGAAGGAGTGAAGCATTCACATTTGGGTCATGCTTCTTGAGTTTCATGTGTTCTGTGAATCTAGGGTAATTCAAGCATTTGGGCTAATAGCCACTTATCAATGAGTGCATACCATGTGTTTTTTTGTGATTGGGTTACCTCACTCGGGATGATACTTTCCAGTTTCATCCATTTGCCTACGAATTTCATAAACTCGTTGTTTTTGATAGCCGAGTAATATTCCATTGTGTAGATGTACCACATTTTCTGTATCCATTCCTCTGTTGAAGGGCATCTGGGTTCTTTCCAGCTTCTGGCTATTATAAATAAGGCTGCGATGAACATAGTGGAGCATGTGTCTTTTTTATATGTTGGGGCATCTTTAGGGTATATGCCCAAGAGAGGTATAGCTGGATCCTCAGGTAGTTCAATGTCCAATTTTCTGAGGAAACCTCCAGACTGATTTCCAGAATGGTTGTACCAGTCTGCAATCCCACCAACAATGGAGGAGTGTTCCTCTTCCTCCAGATCCTCACCAGCATCTGCTGTCACCTGAGTTTTTGATCTTAGCCATTCTCACTGGTGTGAGGTTAAATCTCCGGGTTATTTTGATTTGCATTTCCCTTATGACTAAAGATGTTGGACATTTCTTTAGGTGTTTCTCAGCCATTTGATATTCCTCAGCTGTGAATTGTTTGTTTAGCTCTGAATCCCATTTTTAATAGGTTTATTTGTCTCCCTGCAGTCTAACTTCGTGAGTTCTCTGTATATTTTGGATATAAGCCCTCTATCTGTTGTAGGATTGGTAAATAACTTTTCCAAATTTTTGGTTGATGTTTTGTCCTAACAACAGTGTCCTTTGCCTTACAGAAGCTTTGCAGTTTTATGAGATCCCATTTATCAATTCTTGATCTTAGAGCATAAGTCATTAGTGTTTTGTTCAGGAAATTTTCTCCAGGGCCCATGTGTTTGAGATGCTTCCCCCACTTTTTCCTCTATTAGTTTGAGTGTATCTGGTTTGATGTGGAGGTCCTTGATCCACTTGGATTTAAGCTTTGTACAGGGTGATAAGAATGGATCGATCTGCATTCTTCTATATGCTGACCTCCAGTTGAACCAGCACCATTTGCTGAAAAGGCTATCTTTTTTCCATTGGATGGTTTTAGCTCCTTTGTCAAAAATCAAGTAACCATAGGTGTGTGGGTTCATTTCTGGGTCTTCAATTCTATTCCACTGGTCTATCTGTCTGTCTCTGTACCAATACCACGCAGTTTTTATCACTACTGTTCTTTATTACTGCTTGAGTTCAGGGATAGTGATTCCCCCAGAAGTCCTTTTATTGTTGAGGATAGTTTTAGCTATCCTGGGTTTTTTGTTATTCCAGATGAATTAGCAAATTGTTCTGTCTAACTCTCTGAAGAATTGGATTGGTATTTTGATGGGAATTGCATTGACTCTGTAGATCGTTTGTGTTAAAATGGCCATTTTTACTATATTAATTCTGCCAATCCATGAGCATGGGAGATCTTTCCATCTTCTGAGATCTTCTTCAATTTCTTTCATCAGAGGCTTGAAGTTTTTTTCATACACATCTTTCACTTGCTTGGTTAAAGGCACATCGAGGTATTTTATATTATTTGGGACTCATATGAAGGGTGTCGTTTCCTTAATTTCGTTCTCAGCTTGCTTCTCTTTTGTGTAGAGAAAGGCTACTGATTTATTTGAGTTAATTTTATACCCAGCCACTTTGCTGAAGGTGTTTATCAGGTTTAGTACTTCTCTGGTGGAACTTTTGGGATCACTTAAATATACTATCATATCATCTGCAAATAGTGATATTTTGACTTCTTCTTTTCCAATCTGTATCCCTTTGATCTCTTTTTGTTGTCTGCTCTGGCTAGAACTTCAAGAACTATATTGAATAAGTAGGGAGAGAGTGGGCAGCCTTGTCTAGTTCCTGATTTTAGTGGGATTGCTTCAAGTTTCTTTCCATTTAGTTTAATGTTAGCTACTGGTTTGCTGTATATGGCTTTTACTATGTTTATGTATGGGCATTGAATTCCTGTTCCTTCCAGCACTTTTATCATGAAGAGGTGTTGAATTTTGTCAAATGCTATCTCAGCGTCTAATGAAATGATCGTGTGGTTTTTATATTTCAGTTTGTTTATAAAGTGGATTACGTTGATGGTTTTCTGTATATTAAAACATCCCTGGATGCCTGGAACGAAGCCTACGTGATCATGATGGATGATTGTTTTGATGTGCTCTTGGATTCGGTTTGCAAGAATTTTACTGAGTATTTTTCATCAATATTCATAAGGGAAATTGGTATGAAGTTCTCTCTCTTTGTTGGGTCTCTGTGTGATTTAGGTATAAGAGTTATTGTGGCTTCATAGAAGGAATTCGATAGTGCTTCATCTGTTTCAATTTTGTGGAACAGTTTGGATAGTATTGGTATGAGGTCTTCTATGAAGGTCTGATAGAATTCTGCACTGAACCCATCTGGACCTGGGCTCCTTTTGGTTGGGAGACCTTTAATGACTGCTTCTATTTCTTTAGGAGTTATGGTGTTGTTTAAAAGATTTATCTGTCCCTCATTTAACTTCAGTACCTGGTATCTATCTAGGAAATTGTCCATTTCCTCCAGATTTTCAAGTTTTGTTGAGTATAGGCTTTTGTAGTAGGATCTGATGATTTTTTTAATTTCCTCTGATTCTGTAGTTATGTCTCCCCTTGCATTTCTGATTCTGTTAATTTGGACACACTCTCTGTGTCCTCTCATTAATCTGGCTAAGGATTTATTTATATTGTTGATTTTCTCAAAGAACCAGCTTTGTTTCTGTTGATTCTTTGTATAGTCCTTTTTGTTTCTACTTGGTTGATTTCAGCTCAGAGTTTGATTATTTCCTGCCTTCTACTCCTCCTGGGTGTATTTGCTTCTTTTTGTTCTAGAGCTTTTAGGTGTGCTGTCAAGCTGCTGACATATGCTCTTTCCTGTTTCTTTCTGCAGGCACTCAGCGCAATGAGTTTTCCTCTTAGCACAGCTTTCATTGTGTCCCATAAGTTTGGGTATGTTGTACCTTCATTTTCATTAAATTCTAAGAAGTCTTTAATTTCTTTCTTTATTTTTTCCTTGACCAGGTTATCATTGAGTAGAGCATTGCTCAACTTTCATGTATATGTGGGCATTCTTCCCTTATTGTTATTGAAGACCAGCTTTAACCCGTGGTGGTCTGATAGGAAGCATGGGATTTCTATCTTTCTGTATCTGTTGAGGCCCGTTTTATGACCAATTATATGGTCAATTTTGGAGAAAGTACCATGAGGAGCTGAGAAGAAGTTATATCCTTTTGCTTTAGGATAGAATGTTCTATAAATATCTGTTAAGTCCATTTGGGTCATAACTTCTGTTTTCCTGTCTATGTCTCTATTTAAATTCTGTTTCCATGATCTGTCCATTGATGAGAATGGGGTGTTGAAATCTCCTACTATTATTGCGTGAGGTGCAATGTGTGCTTTGAGCTTTAATAAAGTTTCTTTTATGTAAGTAGGTGCCCTTATATTTTGAGCATAGATATTTAGGATTGAGAGTTCATCTTGGTGGATTTTTCCTTTGATGAATATGAAGTGTCCTTCCTTATCTTTTTTGATGACTTTTGGTTGAAAATTGATTTTATTCAATATTAGAGTGGCTACTCCAGCTTGCTTCTTCCAACCATTTGCTTGGAAAGTTGTTTTCCAGCCTTTAACTCTGAGGTAGTGTCTGTCTTTGTCTCTGAGGTGTTTTTCCTGTAGGCAGCAGAATGCAGGGCCTCATTGCATATCCAGTATGTTAATCTATGTCTTTTTATTGGGGAATTGAGTCCATTGGTGTTAGGGATATTAAGGAACAGTGATTGTTGCTTCCTGTTATATTCATATTTGTATTTAGATGTGAGAGTATGTTATCTATATCCAGGGTTGTTTCCCTGTGTCCTTTCTTTATTGCTTCTATTTCCATTTTTAATTCCTTCACCTGTTTGATTGTGTTTTCCTGGAAATCTTTCAGGGATTTTTGTGATTCCTCACTGTAGGCTTCTACTTGTTTATTTATGTTTTCCTCTGTTTCTCTAAGGGCGTTCTTTATGTCTTTCTCGAAGTCCTCCATCAACATGATCAAATGTAATTTAAAATCAAGATCTTGCTTCTCTGGTGTGTTTGGATATTCAGTGTTTGCTTTGGTGGGAGCGTTGGGCTCTGATGATGCCATGTAGTCTTGGTTTCTGTTGTTTGGCTTCCTGCGCTTGCCTCTCACCATCAGGTTGTCTCTGGTGTTACCTTTTTCTGCTATTTCTGACAGTGGCTACACCGTCCTATAGGCCTGTGTGTCAGGAGTGCTGTAGACCTGTTTTCCTGTTTTCTTTCAGCCAGTTATAGGAACAGAGTGTTCTGCTTTCAGGCGTGTAGTCTTTCCTGTTTACTGGTCTTCAGCTGTTCCTGTGGGTGTGTGTCCTGAGTCCACCAGGCAGGTAACTTGGAGCAGAAAAGTTTGTCTTACCTCTGGTCCTGGGGCTTAAGTTGCTCCTTGGAGGCTGAGTTTGAGCTTTCCATGAGGGCAGCAACCAGAAGGGCTTGCCCTGCCTTTTCCCAGGCCCCTGTGCACAGTGGTCCCAGATGGCATTAGGTGTTTTCCTCTGGAGTCAGAAATGTTGGCAGAGTGTAATCTCTTCTGGCTTCCCAGGCATGTCTGCCCCTCTAAAGATTTAGCTCTCCCTCACACCAGATTTGGGTGCAGGGAGCTATTGACTGTGTCCCTTCAGATTCAAGTGGTGTCTGGACTGCAGGGCACCTGCCGCTTGGCTGCCCCTATCTTCCTGTTCCCAGAGGCCCTACACAGTTTCCTCTTGAGTCAGGGATGTGGGCAGAGGTGGGCGGTATTGGTGGTCTCTCCTGCTCTGTTGTTTCAGGAGTGCCCACCTGTCTGGGAGGTGAGCTCTCTCTCCCATGGGGTTTGGGAGCAGGGAGCTGTGGACCGTGATCTTTCATTCACATTTCTAAGTTCTTATTTTTTCTCTTTTTCTTCTTGGCTATTCTTATATCCTTTTTCATATCTATAAGCTATAGTCTCCAATGTTACCTAAAAATATATGTGCATTCTGATCATAACAATATTTCCAAGTGAGTTCCCCAGAGGTTTTAGAAATAATAATGCCCCAGTAGCATTATGAAATGGCCCATTTCCCTGTATTCCTGCTAGCCCTGTGGTAATTGCTCCTTTTAATGTTTTCAAGTCTAATAGACAAAAAATATTGCTATTCCACTTTAGTGTCCCTTTCCCTAGCTGCTGTGAGACTAGCTTTGTTTCACATACTCATTGGACATTAAGATATAGTTTTGTCTTATTATCACTTAAACATGCTGGCTTTTATATTCTTCCTTTTCTTATTACTCATTTGAGATCCTTACTCTTTCTCAGACATGTATATTGTGAATAACCATTTGTAGTTTGTAGAGGAATTTTAACCTAGCAACATGGCTGCTCTGGCCAGGGATCACATCCAAAGCACTTCTACCTCTGTGTGATCATGCTGGAATGATACACCTTTAATCCCTCTGGCCAGAATATAGGCATACCCTTAATATAGACTTTTAATCTCAAGCAATGAAGGTAAATTTATATTGTAGACATAAGCAGCCATATTTAGAACTGACATGTAATTGGTGAACACACAAAGTGAGAAATCAGACAAGGATTTGACAGAATGAATTGGAGATAGCCCAACTATTATTAGGACAGGAAAGGGAGCAGCACAGAGTGAGTCTAGATGGAGGGAAGTTCAATAGGTGCAGTTCAGCTGATTTTAGACAATGCAATAGAGTTCAGGTGAATCTAATTCAATTCAGGCAGTTTTTCCAATTAGAGCATTTCAGTGAGAGGTCAAGAGAAGTCAGTTAGAATCAGTCAGCTTGGAGAGAAGTTTTGAGTCAGAACAATCAAGTTGAATCAGCCAGCCAGAGTTCAGAGATTACTGGAAAGAGCAGAAAACCTCTGAGACAACAATTACATTTGGAAAATAAAAGTTAATTTTACAGTCATTTAACACGTCTTATCAACCCCATACTATACCACAATTTTAAAAATTTATGTGATAAAATAACATGGTTCATCCACACCTCTTAATGTTTCAGAATCCCCTAAATTTTTCTGAAGTTGACCATACACACACACACACACACACACACACACACACACACACACACACACACAATATTTCCGATATTCCCATATCTGCCTCCAAAGTGCTGGATTAAAGATGTATATGACCATGGTTAAATCTTGATTAAGGCATGCTATCATTTTTTCTAAATTTAACATTTGTTTTATTCTTAAGTAATATTTATCAGACTCAGTATAACAAAAATTTTATCTTGTATTTTATTCCAAACATTTAATAGTTTGGTCTTACAGTAAAACCCCATTTCATTTTGCTTTCACTGTTGTTTCCAGAATGAGAAAACAATGGACATTAATTTTTACCTATATAGGTATTTTCCCAACACTATTTTTTTCCAACACTATTTTTAAATGGTTAACTCATCTAAGAACAACTGCCTTATTTTTACTGATAAACAATCGCATTAATATTTCTGTCACTCTTTCCAACACCATTGAAATGAATGATCATTGAATGAATGGTTGTATGAAAGAAAATGTTATTTCTTAATTTCATAACATAAAGCATTTCAAAACTGCT